>NC_133418.1:66132500-66732500 GCF_049350105.2 Macaca mulatta
GATTCTATTTTGCACAATGATATAGCATTATGGGATTGTTAAGGGGGTTTGGTATGTATGCGTTGGGGATAAAAGAAGTGACTGTAAAACGTTAATGCTTACTTGTAAACATTTAAAATGTACATTTTCAAATGTAACATTGGAAACGTTACAATTTAGGGGTCCTATTTTAGGGTGCTTCCTTTTATTTTTCTTGATAATTTTTCTCAATATGCATGAAAGTCCCAGTCTTTCCTCTACCTTTGAAAAACCTTGCTTCTCACCAAATGACTTGAAAGCATTAAAAAATGATACACACACACACATACTCACACAGAAGTCACTAGTCTGAATGTGAGAGATAACAGTACCTTGCATCAACTCTGAATAAAGGTTATGGGTCTCTTTGGCCTCAGATTCTTAACTGGTATAAGGGAGACAAGTGCTGTCTCTGTCCCACGATAGCCATGTGTTCAAAGATTCAAAGAAGATTTAGAAAACAATATTCCTAAGTAGGTTCCAGCTCTTTAGATCCAGAATTAAAGAGAATGGTTGTCGATTCCATAAACAACACTATAAAACATGTCATAATTCACTAAGTCAGCATTCAGCACTTAAGCCAGAGTAGAGACCCAGCACAGGTTTCAGTGGACAGCCTTTGAACCTAGAAATTAACTGGGTAAACCTCAGGTTAAGAAAATGTGTCAGGAAGGATTTGTTGCCCATCCAATATTCATTGTCCCCTTCTGTTGTCGTAATAACCTTGCATTTGTTCAGAGAGGCCATGTGCTCAGCTAAAAGCTTTTATTTCCCAGCCTCCTCTGCATCTAGATGTGATTATGTGACTTTGTTTTGGCCAATGAGAAGTTAACAAAGAAGGCCCTTAAGTGATTTGACAGACATTTGGAGACTCTCCTGCTTCCCCCTTTCTTTCTTCCTGCCTGGCTATAGCAGCTGGAGATTCAGTCACCACCTTTCTACCTACTGGTATTAAAGATGGTAGAACATCCACATAAAAGGAACTCAGGCTCCAGATGAGCCCAGGAAGTCGGTTTGTCTGCCCTGTACTACCCTCTTAAAGCCTTCCTTCACATGACAGAAAACCCTCTAAATTTTTAAGCCACAGACTTTCCCATCTCTTACTATCAGTAGCACACAATTCCTCGCCAATAGTGCAGTGATCACAGGGCTGTGAGAGCCGGAAGCTGAGATGACTGCCTAAAGCTGTCAAGTCCCCACAGGCCTCTCCCAGAAGAGTTTCTGACCAAATCTCTGTTCTGAGCATGGGTTTGAAACATCAGGGGACAATACTACATAAGAGCTTGGTCTTTGGAGTGCAACCCAACCACACCCGAGTTGAATTTCAGCTCTGCCACATACTATCTATGGTCTCTGGAAAGTTATGGAGCAACTCTGAGCTGCAGCATAGAAAATTTGCCACTTATGAAATTAGAATAATAACAGTTCTTCTTTATCCTTTTGCTCTGAAAATTAAATGAAAGAATATGAGAAATGGGATGAATGTATAGCCTGGCATGTAGTAAACCACACAGGACTCTCCATCCTCAAGACAGAACTCTAATTGTTCAATTGGCCTTACAGGTTTTCTTTCAATTCTTTCAAAAGTGTAATGGTATGACACTCTTCAAGATGTGCTCTGTCTTATAACCCAACACAGAGCCCAACAGAGCAGACTATGCATGTCCTAGAAGCACTTGAACGTTCATCTGGGCTCCCTGTCCACCTGGACCACGAAGCAGGGCACAGCCCCAGGTTAGGCCTTCGCTTCAGCATTAATGGTAGGGTACAGTGACTGAGAGGGAGTTATGTTTATCTTAGTGAAAAAGAGAGTCATTTTATCCTTGAGAATTCAGGCTCTCAAAGTCCACAGCATGGATTACTTGAAAATTCAATATAGTGGTTTTTTATCTCCATCATTATAAAATATTTGAAGAAATGTATTCATTATATGTTATATACATTATAACAATATAGAAAAATAAATATAGCTATGAACGTTTCTGTGTTTCTATATGTTCTGCAGGATTTAGTTATTTTTAAAGTAGATAAAATGCAACTTTTTGTAAGTTTGAAGTTTCATCAAAATGAAAAATTACAAGTAGAAATAAAGCAAGTAAAAGGCTCAGCCTTCTTTATCTTCTACACATCATTCAAGAACCACTTCAAATCTTGCTCCAGTGATCAAGTTGTCAAGACACAAAGCTTTCTCTGTACTTCCAGACTCTAACCTGGCTTGTGGTCAGTGTGCAATAAATACATTTTGAAAGAATGAACATGTAAATACAATGGCCATCTAACTAGTCTTCCTGCTTTCCATCTGTTCTTTACACCACCCCGGGGATGAACATCTTGGCCCCCTGTTTAAATTCTATCAGGACATCCCCTTTGTCTATTGCAATGGGCTTCATTTTTCAAAAAAACTCTAAAACAATTATTTCAAGAAAACCTGACGAAAAAGCCCAGTAGATAAAACAAACAAAGGAGAAGCTGTCCTGGTGAAAATGGTGGTGAGAAGCCCAGAGCCCGGCAGATCAGCTTTCTTATTTTCACAGCTCCCATCCCATTGCTCCTAAGGGATTTCAGAGAGCACAATTAGAAAACTACTGGTTTAAATACTAAACTTCAAATTGCTGCTTTTTATCACTCACCTCCAGCCCTTGCCCCCAAATATACAAAGCAAACACTCAACCATGTCAAATGGCCCAGTTTCTTTTGCTTTCCCATTTGCGTGCTTTGTTCCCTTCTCTGAAGAAATCTGCTTTTCATCTTGCTGCCTGGTAAAAACCAATTCATGATTAAAATTCCTGCTCCTCTTCTGTGGAGTTGAGGGGTATGAGCCTCACTGGTTTCCTTTTCCTTGGGTTCTCACAGTCTCTCATGTGTGTATGTCTCTTAGCTTTCACCATACTGTATTATTATCGTATGAATTTCCCACACCCATTGGATTGATATTCCTTAATGACATGGCCTATACCTTACATATTTGTGTCTCAGGTGCCTATTGAAGAAACTGGTATATAGTAGATGCTCAATAAGTCATTGTTAAATGAACAGCTAAACAAATTGATATATTGTCACCTGATTATTTTATTGTTTGTTTTGCTACTCTGCCTTTTCTTCATAGGTACTCAATAAATTATTTCAAAACAAGGACCTAATCACATTTTTCTTACTTTTACTTTACCATGGTAGGTAAAAGCTAGGAACATTGATACACTAATAAAATACTTTCTAATTGAAATAAAGTATATTTGAAGGAGTTAGCATTGTGTCAACAAATACATATAGGCCATTTACCACATGGCAAGTTGTACTAACATCAAACATTCCATGAAAACAAAACATTTGTATTCTACCCCAGAAACAAGATAAATGTATTTTTGGTAGTAAGGAACAAAATTGAAAATAAATATGGTATTTAAATGTCATAAAAATTTTTAAACTTACAAGATTTTGAACATTAGATATTTTTAAATGACTGTGTTATTTCAGGGTTCAAGAAGCCAAAATAAGAAAAAGCTAAACATAACCATATGGACACCACACACTTTAGAAAAGGTGGACTCAAAGTGTTACATAGAAAGATAAGCAAGAACCCAGGCCAGAAACTCATGAAAACAAAAGCTGCTCGTGACAAGAGGGAGACTCACAAAAATAGAATTCTGACAATAAGAAGAGAGAGGTATCGAAACAGGTCATGTGGCAGCCCAGGGAGCAACCTGACAACTGCAGTTTCTGTAAAGGTTTGTATAATAGGTTTCAGGAGGAATAACTCACCAACGGTGAAGAGAGTACCCTAGCAAGAACAAACAGGGTCACTTGAATAGAAAGCCCAAAATGAGAGAAGGTTTGTAAGAAACCCTAATGACAACACAAAGTCTTCTAAAGCTATGTCTAGAGCAAGAGAAAGACAAAAGTGGTAGAAGGTCTACTTGGTGAAGAAAGTATAAAACAACTGATGACAGAAAGTAAAGCCATTCAACTCGGTCCTACCTTCTTTCAAACAATAGTGTTCTGATATAAAAAGGTAAACATATGGAGGGTGATGTGAAGTTCAGGGTAGGTGTGAAGATAAGTGACAGGATAGTTAGTTAGTAGTTCCTGAAGATCAATAATAATTTTATGGCTCATAGGGGTGAGTTCAGTCAGGACACAAAGAGACCACCTCTAAGGAAAGTGATGATGGATCTGAAGAGGGAAAATATCTTCTTCATGAAAAAAGTTTTATGGTGATGGACCACAGAACTCCTCCCTTGGCCTTGTCCAGCATCAATGATTTGATTCACATGTAAATGCCACATTTATTTAATATTTGGATGCCTCAAAGCTGAGAAGACTAACATTTCAGATGCACAATGGTGATATGGAAAATATCCCAGCATGTTGCAATAATTAGGATAAATCAAACAAGATTCAATTTAATAGGGAGTAAAATCTTCAGTTGGAAAAAAAGAGAATTATTACAAAAACTAAAGATCTGGAAAACGTAGCCTAGAAGTAGTAGTTTGACTGAAAAGCATTTGGGAATCTTAGCTGTAAGCTCCATGTGTATCAGAAAATCATAATAATGGCTGCCAGAAATGTTAATTCAATCTTTAGCAGTATGAATAGCAGGAAAATTCCAATAATAAAGATAATGGTCCCACTCTACTATTAAATGTATGACCTACAATATTTTCCTCTATTCTGAGTGCTATATTTAAGATGATACATCACTCACTGAAATACATTCAAAAAAGACCTATCAAATAGTGTGGGAACTCAAAATCATATGTTGTGTCTAGTGACTGAAGGAACTGATGGCCCTTTGTCTGCAGAAGGGAGACTAAGAGAGGGAAATTATTACACTGTCTTCAAGTATTTGCAAGATTCTCAGATCAAATAGATATTGAATACATCTTATGTAGATCTAGGTTTCATGGGTAAAAGTAATAAGAAGGGAGGAGCGTTGGTTTTGGTTTTTTTTTTTTTTTGCTTTTTTTCAGACTCTCATTTCACCCAGGCTGAAATGCAATGGCGTGATGTTGGCTCACTGCAACCTCTGCTCCCTGGATTCAATTGATTCTCGGGTCTCAGCCTCCCTAGTAGCTAGGATCACAGGCACCTGCCACCACGCCTGGCTAATTTTATTTTTAGTAGAGATGGGGTTTCACCCATGTGGCACAGGCTGGTCTTGAACTCCTTACCTCAGGTGATCCACCCACCTCGGCCTTCTAAAGTGCTGGGAGTACAGGTGTGAGCCACCGTACCCGGCTGGGAGGAGTCGTTGACTTGCCAGAGCAGTTATCAAATGTTTTGATTTCAGAACTATTTTACCCTCGTTGTAATTTATGTGGGCTATATCTATTGATATTTACCATATTTGAAATTAATTCTCTCTGAAGACTGCTACCTGGAGGCTTCATCTGCATAATAGGAACTTTGGTCTCCACAACTCTTTATCTTAACCCAGACACTCCCTTCTATTGATTCCAGGTCTTTAGATAAACTCTCCACCAATTGCCAATCAGAAAATCTTTAAATCCACCTATGAACTGGAAGCACCCCACTTTGAGTTGTCATGAATTTCCAGACCAAACAACCAATGTACATCTTACCTGTATTGATTGATGTCTTATGTCTCCCTAAAATGTATAAAACCAAGCTATAGCCCGACCACCTTGGGCACATGTTCTTGAGATCTCCTGGGGTTGTGTCATAGGCCATAGTCACTTATATTTGACTCAGAATATATATATATATATATATATATAAAGAAATTAAAACCGAGAAATTTTAAAAAAAATTTATTACTCATCTAAACTAATAACCCATCATATGTAAACATAAATAACATTTTTAATGAAAAGCAGCTATTTTCCAAGACAAAAGTGGCACTGTTTATCATTTTTTTGATGTCTCTTTAATGTCTGCTTTATTAGAAGACAGTGGTATTCTCATATCTGCTTCTATATACAGTCTGTGATGATGACGTATATCACGTAACTGCTAGACAATTCCACTGTACTCTTGTGGAAAATAAGAATGAAAAAGGCAAATACGGTGAAACCCCGTCTCTACTAAAAATACAAAAAATTAGCCAGCCATAGTGGCGGGCGCCTGTAGTCCCAGCTACTCGGGAGGCTGAAGCAGGAGAATGGCGTGAACCCGGGAGGCGGAGCTTGCAGGCTGAGATCACGCCACTGCACTCCAGTCTGGGCAACAGAGGGAGACTCCATCTCAAAAAAGAAAAGAAAAGAAAAGAAAAAGGCAAATAATATCTTAGTACTATTATGAAAACAGTTTTGACCATGAGGACACCCTAAAAGGGTTTCAGGGACTCCCAGGGTACCTGAATGACATCTGAAGAACTGCAGGCCTAGTAAAAGAAGAAATTATTAATAATGAGAATTTTACAAAATTGGGGTAGATCATGAGATATATTCTAAGTTCTTGGAGAAATTAAAGAAAGGCTCAATTACCTAATTTTTCCAAAATTTCGTGTTTTAGGAAAGGAGTATAATAAACCACTCTTCCTTCTAAAAGTGGTGTGGTCATTCTATGGCAATGTTAGAAATCACTTTTCTATAGATACCTGTTTCTAGAGAAAGTATCATTTAAAAAATACTCAAGTCTACCATGTAAGTATAATCTTAGAGTTGCTGGGAATGTAGAGGTCTGTGGTTCAATTTCTCACATACCGCAGAATTCTCTATGCCACATTTCTGAGAGGTTAACCTCAGAGTCTTAAAACCTTTGATGATAAACATCTATTTCAGGAGACTCAACTACTTCCATTCTGTAAATATTACAAATTCTTTCATTTCCCTGGAAATCTGCTCCTCTTCTACCATTTAGAAAGTTTTTCCTACTCAAACAATCTCCCTCTTCTGCATGACAGGCCTTCAAATATTTGAAGACAGGGATTTTATGTTTAGATGCCTTTTTAATAAACTGGTTAGACTTCTTTTGTAAGATAAACATAATTTTGTTGGCAGTTTAAAATGTAATCTTGTAGCAAGTGGGCCAAAAACCATGCCAAAAAAAAAAAAAAGCAAATTTAATGAAAAAGTAACATATTACCAGGAAGTTATATGAGATCTTTTTTCTACATAAGTGTTTTTTTTTCTTTTAAGTAATTCCTTTAAAATACTATGCTGTGTTTCAAAGGAAGTCTATAAATCATCAAGGTTCCTCTTCACATAAACGATTAATTTACTAGTCTGAAGTTGACTTGTGGAAGGTATTTTTTAATCTATATCAAAATGGAGTTTTCAGCCTGATTTATAGCAGATTAATCAAGACAATACAAAGTGATTTTGTGTTTTGTGAAGTTCCATTATATGAAATCAGATTCCGGTTACTGAACGGATTATTAATGGAAGAAATATGTACTATGAATCATCACCTGGAGTCAAAATCTGTTCATGTTTGAGCTGACCCATGAGTTACAAATGAACTTCCCCACCCACTTCCCACCCTAATAATAACGGAACACACGGATCGACAGCAGCCCAGGTGCTCAGAAAACATGCAACCTAGTAGAGCTATGCTAATCAGCATTCACTTTCAAGGACACTGGCTTCACATACAATTAAAACTCAGGGCTCTGTATCTATTCTCAAAAAATGCATGAGAAATGGGTGAGTGATTAGTCCTGGGTTTTCAAGGTATCTCACTAGCTGCCCCCTAGCATGCAAACCCTCATACTGTATTTTGTCTAGAAAATTCCTCAAGTGTTTCTTGAGTTTTAGGTGTAGAAACAATGTATTACACTACTTGGGGGCCTTTCTGATAACCATGTAGAACAAACTCAGTCTTTCAGAATAGGAAATGTCTACTGTTTTCCAAATTTGAGGAGGTACTTATATTATCTGAAGTTCTAAAATCATGAAGAATGAGGAAGGAGATATTTTTTTTTTCCTTTTTCTGCTTGTTTTCCATCAGCATAAAGGGCAGAGTGAAATAACTATAGACTACTGCTTTGTCTAAATTTAGAACACTTTCCACTTCAGGACTAAGTGAATTTGTCTCTTCCAATCATTGCTGTAAATACTATCTACTTTCCTGCCCATAAACCACTAACATCCTATTGTTTCCTATAAGGTAGGCCCTTAATCCTCCCACTGTCAACTTTTCCACTTACCATAAAAGCATCCCCTCACCCTTTTTCAAAAATCGGGGTAAAATTTACATTTTACATTAAATGCAAATGACTTAAGACTATAATTTGATTTATTTTGACAAATGTATATTCCATTCATTCCAAACGTATAACAACCACCCCAGTCAAGGTATGGATTATTTCAGTCCCTCAAGAATGTTCTCTCATGTTCCCTTCCAGTTAATCAACTTTTGCTCATAGTTTTGCCTGTTCTTCAACTTCATGTAATGAACCATATGTTATCACATCAGGTTTCATTCATTTAACATAACATTTACTGAGTTTTCTCCATGCTGTTGCAGTATTTTTTTCCTTTATATTACTGGTTAATATTTATTTCATTGCATGAAAATACAAAAATTACTTATTCTATTCATGGGCATTTGAATTGATTCCAGCTTGGGGCTATTATGAATAAACCAGTATCAGCTTTCCTATACAAGTCTTTTATTGTGGATGTAAGCTTTCATTTCTCTTTGGTAAATATCTAGGAGTGGCATTGCTGGACATGGGGTAGGTGTGTGTTTAACTTTATAAGAAACTCCAAACAATGTGTATGATAGTTTCAATTGCATCACATCTTCACCAAGAATTGGTGTTGAGAATTCGTAACCACCCTCTTTTTTTTTTTTTTTTTTTTTTTTTTTTTTTTTTTTTTTTTTTAGGGCTAGTTTCAATTAAATCAAGTTACTAACATTTTTAACCATAGGTTAGGTGGTTATCTTTAAAAATCTTTTGACATTCCTGTCAGCTTTTCAAAGTGAGTTTAACAGTTCCCACCAGAAATATGTGGCAGTTTTAGATGTTCTACCTCTTTGTTGTTATATAATGTTATTGACCCTCTCCCCTGCCCCCCACACACACGTTTTTAAAATTTAGTTCTTAATTAAATCAAGTTTCTTCCATTATATCTCCTTCAAATTATTATTCAGCTTTTATAATCTAAGTAACTGTCAAGTGAAATATTCTCAAATGGGAACAAATTTAATTCATGCTACAGATATAATTCTAAAACTGGGTCTTCAATATCATCTGCCCAGTGCCTGAATTTTACAGAATAGGAACCTGAGACACAAAGAGTTTCAAGAACTATCCAAAGGGGTTCTACTCATTAAGAAAATGAGGCAATATTAGTATGTTCTTCTCACCCTGTCTAACAACCTTAGGATGATTCCACATTGACTTTTATTTTGGGTTCAGACAAAGGCTGACATTTTAATGTGAGGGTAACATTTAAGTCAAATGATCTTTTATGATTTTCTTCTCTGAAAGCTAATATTAAGTGGTTTATTATAACTCTTTACATTCATGGTATAACAATACTGTATATTTAATAGCATTTTCAGAAAATATTAAAGATATTTTCTGATATGGTACTAAATCATTGGTCAACATTACAAGTAGGAAAGAATAATTTCTCCATATTTTCATAAAGGGCAAATGAAGTACAGAGAATTAAGTAATGACCAAGATCAATGAGGCAAAACTCAATCTTCTCAACTCAAAAGGTCTCCATCAGAGCAGACCATTCCTTTTGCACAGGATTAACTAAATGTTCTCTCTCTCTCTATATATATATATATATATATGTATACACACACACACACATACAGGGTTTGGTTTTTGAAAATGTGAAATTGACTCAACTTTTTACCACAGCACATTTATTTCTGGGGAGCTTTTACATGGAATGGTTATTAGTGTGAAGACAACATGGTATAAATTGCTTTTTAATCACACCGCTCCCGGTGCCTGCTCTGAGCACTCCCCTCTCCGGATCTCTGTGAGGATGACCTCACTTCGGGCTTTTGTTGTGTGTGTGTGTGTTTTTCTTTTTTTTTTCTTTTCTTTTCTTTTTTTTTTTTTTTTTGTGGTGGTGCTAACCAAGCAAGCAAGAAGATGTATTTTTTATAGATTTGTGTCAAAATCAATAATTTTTAAAAGTTGAAAAATCAGTTTTAAAATCTCCTGTAACATAAAGAACACTGATTTGCTATATATCAAAGAGCTGAACACATTTCAGATGTATTGAATTTATAGAAAAATGTAAGCAATAAGGAAAGTTAACATTTTCTAACAGTAAATCCTGACAGGACTTTTGGAGTGAGTAGACAGGATTTATTTTTATGTTACAGAAAACTAGGTGGTTTAAAAACCCAATTTGTTGCATTATATCATTTTTCAAATATTGTCTTTTAACATGCATTTCCTCTAACATCAAATTTTTTTTAAAATACCACAATTTGAGGCTGTTTTTATAAGCAATTACATTTACCTTGGAAAACCATGAATGTCTTTTATTGCAGGTAGTCAAGCCACTTTGTAAAACTTCTATTAACAGAAGCTAAAAATCTATCATTTGGTTTGGTTAATATTTGAGTTTGCAGGAGTAAAATCATCAGCCGACAGCAGCTGTGCACTGTGTGTTAAATCTAGAGCTGGCATTAGTCTATCAGATATGCAAATATTTATATCCTCATTGGCTAAGTAAACTGTTCAGCTCTGCAGAAATGGTGGGTTTGTTTTGAAATACTATATGTGACTCCCCTTCCTAATAATGGCTTCTCTTCTGCTGAAATTCATATTTCTATTTGGAATATGCCTAAAATTTCCAACATAAAAACTAGCAGAAATCCTCATATACCTCTGGAAAAAGAAGTCAGATCAGTAGGTATCAGAAAACACAAACTATTGGGTAGATCAGATACAGAAAAATACATTATTTGCAATATTGACCTATGGTTTTCAAGTATACAAACTAAGAGATCTTTAGAAAAACAAATCTCATTTTAAAAACTTGAAAAGCAAATATATTACGGGGCGACTGCTAATGAATAACGATTCAAGTCTTTGATTTTTGTGAATATGCCATACTAAATTTAATTAACCTCCTGTTTTGGGAAATTTAGGGCTTTTTAGTCCATAATAAACATCCAAATGCATATTTCTTTATATACACTTCTGATTTTACTTATTTACAATGGAGCTCATAACTGGAATTGCAGAGTCAAAGGATATCAGTGGTCTTAAAGATCTTGATGATTATTGACCATTGTTAGGCATTCCTTTTTATATAATAATAGACTTATTTTTAAATTCTCTTCACAATGTGTAAGGAAAAAATGGTCTTGTTAAGAAACTTAAAATATATTATTCCCATTTTTCCTTCTTTTTAAAAATTTTGAAATGTAACAAACATACTAAAATGGACAGAAAACATCAATATACAGCTTAATTAATTGTAATAAACCACAACATAGTGAGACCTTGTCTTTACAAAAAAAAATCAGAAAATTAGCCAGGCATGGTGGTGTGTGCCTGGGAGTCCAGCTACCCAGGAGGCTGAGGTGGGAGGATCACTTGAGTTTGGGTGGTCAAGACTGCAGAGAACTATTATCACACCACTGCACTCCAGCCTGGGTGATGGAATAAAACCCAGTCTCCAAAAAAAAAAAACAAACAAAAAAAGAAATCATTATAATCGCATTCAGGTCAAGCAAGAGAAGTCTTCTGTGACCCTCCCTATTATAAGCCCCTCTTTCCATGAGGATAACCACCATTCCATTATGCCATTCACATTCTTGCTTTCTTTTATAGTTTTACTACCTAATTATGCATTCCTAAACAACATAGGTTAATTCATGTTATTTTGAATCATGCAGTATGTACTCTATCATGTCTGATTTAATATTTTTACTCAATATTGTATTTAAGCAACATGTCCACAGTCGTGGAAGAATGACAGAAGAGGAATGATAATGAACTCTAAAACTTGTTGAAGGAGCCATTAATCAGTAATCAAGAATGCTGGCATGTTTATGGCTACAGATCTAAAGCTAAGGGACAGCAAAGTATATTTGGAGTCATACATATGTAAGTGTAAATTGAACACATAAGTGAAAATAAACTTCCTAAAAGAAGGAGTAAGAAGTGAGAGAGATGAAGATGGGATTCAGGGAAGTATCTACATATGCCATACACATAGATGGAGACCATTTAATGAAGATATAATCGTCTTCCAAAATATAAAAAAAGATAAGAAGAACATTTCAAAGAACAGAAGATGGCTTTTTGTTGGCCCAGTTCTACTCTCTGCCTCTCTAGTCTCCTTTCAGATCATACCACCCAAAGCAAGAGAGTCATTGACAGCCAAGGACCATAATGTCGACCTTAGAATAGAGTAAAAATAATTGATTGCCATGAAGAATCAAACTCCTGGTCTTCGAACCAAAAATAACTAACCAACTATAGACACCCTTTCTAGACTCATCCCAAATCTCTAGTCTAACTACTCATTTCCTTCAGTTCCTTTTGATATGCAAAGCAACTAAAGATTTTAATTGACATTTTCAAGAAGAAGTCATTGAATATCACTTGAAGTCTTCAAATTGAACTGATAGAAAATTAATCCTGTGGAAACTAGAAAAGCTGTTTTACATGTGGCATGGAAAAAAAAGCAGTCTCAGGTTTTACTTAGGCTGAGAAAAGAAAAAAAAAAACTTTTTTATATCATACATTTCTCCTTTTTAAGGCAAGATAATGGGTTAAAGACCAGTTTCACAATTGCTTTTAATGCTATTACTGCCTGAGAAATAATACAGCAAGACACTCCTGGCTGATCTGTTAGCCACACTTTCTTAACATGCTATTCTATCAAGGTAAAAATGTTTTGGGTTCCTCAATTCATAAAGGAATATACTTCAAACTTGTTGAAGGCAAAAATATATATATACACATATATATACACACATATATATACACACACATATATATAATACTTATGATGCTTTATAAACAATCCTTTTTTCTACTTTAGAGAAGTACTATATGGAGATAGTAATCAGCTGTAATTATTGCTTTTGAAAACTCATGCTTTAAAACCCACAAAATACTTTAAAAATAAATGCAGGAAGCTTCGTAAAATACATTTGCTCAATTCAACAAAGAAAAAAAAATCAAACCAGTTAGGACACTCAAGTGTTATTTGCAGCAATCATGATAAGTCAATTTTGGCTTAAACCATGATTGTTATAAACACTCACAAAACATATTATTTACCAGATGGCAATCTTACCCAAGCAAACACATAAAACTTCTGTTTCATTATTATCAAATAAGGATGAACTTGCCACTGGGTTAACCTCCAGAAGTTAAACAAACACATCTCAACAAAATGAGTGCTGTGGTTTCTATCATTGGATAAGTACATAGAGTAAAGGAACTATCTTAATATTTAGCAGCACTACCTTATATTCCAAAGAACCAAAGCTTACAACAGAATGCACATGCAAAATGGCAAGTTCTTCTTAGCACTTGTACTTTCACTTTCTTCATAAAAAGCTATTGCATTTCAGTGTACAAAGAAGGAACAGTATGAACTGTGGCCTAAGCTAAAATATCTGTATAAAACAATTATTAGTTGACATTATAAAATGTACAAAGCAATCCTAAGACTTTCTTGTTACTTCCTCTCTTCAACAAATACAATATCAGAGTCTATCATCTATGGAATGTACAACATAAGAATTATACTTTTTAAGTCAATGTCATAAAGTAATATGACAGCATACTAAAAGTCTATTTGTGATGAATACTACGTTATCGTGTCAGTGTATGTATGCGTGTATTTGTGTGTGTGTGTCTATTTGAAAAGTGACTATTTGTAACTGAAAGTGCTTTTTTAAAAGATCATAGTTTTGAAATTAGGTTTCTTTTTTTTTTTTGGTTTTTTTTTTTTTTGTTTTTTTGAGTTACAACAATTGAAATGGAATGATGAATGAGAGCCTCTTTTGCTTATTTATTTGCTTCCTGGCCAAAAGCAATACCCTCAAACAAGCTGTGACCAGAAGCTCCATTATAAAATGTGGCAGACACTCTTTGAACTTGTATAAGCATGATGTGAGCTCAGGGGTATCCCAGCACTAGAAGCCATGGGAATAATCAGAAACTGAAACCACAGACAGAAACATCAGGACTCCATGAGAAGGAAAAATGACAAATCTTGTCTTCACGCCTTGTCAGGTCCTCTGAGGCCAGAACTCAAGCACTACGGAATGAAATACTATAGAGAGTTTATGTCCAACAGGACAATGAAAAGTTTTGTTTCTCTCTAGGCTACCTCACTGGATCCAATACCTTGGTGTAAAATTCTTGGTTTATTTCTTTACCCCTGTATCAGCGGCTGTGGCAAAAGTTGGTAAACTGTCAGCTTTCTGAATGTAAACACAGTTCTTCCACAGGAAATCGACAGAAGTGAAAAACAGAAATTCTGGTCTTTGAAAACTTAAATAGATACATTAAATTAGAAAAGTATCCTGAAGGCTTACCTGTTCCTCAAATTGTTCTCTAAAGCTTATAGTTAAGGGCAGGGACTTCTGTCTCACTGGATAGCACCAAAGTGAAAGACAATTTCTCTCCACAGAGAAGTGGGAAGGCACTTCACATCTGCAGAGCATTTTGCCACTGAAGGACAGATTGCCTTTAGATTGCAACTTCCTTGAGGGTTGAGTCTCCTTCTCTATTACCTTCTGAACTGCACCTAAAACACCGAGTACTTTCAAAGAATATTGGTTTGTGGAAGACAAAATGAATCATTTACACTGTACATCAGTATCAAAAATCTTAATGGACTCAAGTAAGGTCATTTCATTGCTACCAAGAAGCCACAGAAGAGACAACTGTATCAAGAGAGAACCTTTTTGACAGTTGTTCCTTTACTGAGTGCTCTCCTAACTTGAACTGAAATTGAACTATATGATTCCAGAAACAAACAAAGTGTATGATGTGCTCACAACCTCTAATACCACAAATAAATTTACTTGGAGCATATTTTTCTTTATAAAGTCTAAATTCCACTAATTTTTTGCTACCTAGGAAAAAAATAAGTGACCTAGGCAGGACACATGGCAACACATCCAAACCAATGTCTTACGTGACCATTTATATATATATATATATATATATATATATATATATATATATATATAAAATATATATATTTAAAATGTATATTGAAATATATATAATTGAAATGTATATTGATGCTAGTCCATTCTGTTTCACCCAAATTAAATTCTAGTAAAAATATCTGTAGAGGGCAGGCACGGTGGTTCACGCCTGTAATCCCAGCACTCTGGGAGGCCGAGGTTGGTGGATCATGAGGTCAGGAGATCGAGACCATCCTGGCTAACACAGTGAAACCCTGTCTCTACTAAAAATACAAAAAATTAGCCAGACATGGTGGCACACGCCTGTAGTCCCAGATACTTGGGAGGCTGAGCCAGGAGAATCGCTTGAATCTGGGAGGCATACGTTGCAGTGAGCTGAGGTCGCACCATTGTACTCCAGCCTGGGCAACAGAGCGAGACTCCATCTCAAAAAAAAAAAAAAAAACTTCTGTAGAACTAATAACACAATTGTAACATCTAATAAAGGCTTCTATTACTCATTGTATTATAAACATATTTTCTTTTCCTAGTTAGTAAAGTTTCATTACAAAAATGTTTGGAAAGTTGACACAATCCTCTCCCAAAATTCCTCTGCCCTAAGACAGCCCTTAAAAATACTTGCACTGCTCTTTCTTCAAGTGATGAACATGCTCTACGAGAAAGTCAATTTTAGCCCTCACTCAGCAGCCTACTACCAGTCACAGAACCACCCTCCTCCCAGTGATAGCATTATAGAAAATTCCCTTTGAGATTAACACTGAAAGATCTGTTTTTAAATGAACCATCTTCATATAATTGCCCAACAAGTACTACCATTTCAATAACTCTAACTGAATTTTCTCATTTGTGAAGACTGATACTCCTTATCAATTTTTTTTTTGAATTGTGACTATAGAGAAACAGAAATTGAACATTCTTCCCTGTATACTTTCCTCCCTCATGGACAGAAGGGATACAGTGAATAGTGTTTCTCTCTGTTAATGTGGCTTGAAATTCCACGATACACTGGAAAAGGCTCTCTCTAGCAGACCACTGGGAAATATCATCTATACACATTTGTGCCACTAGTTCTCATATACATCCCTCAATGCCCCTGGTTAATAATGTGATATTTCCCTAGATAATGAAAAGCAGAGAGTCATGACCCCTTAAGCAGAAAAAAAAAACATGACAATATAAGCTCTGACCTGCCATGAAGGCAGGGCACAGTAGCTTTTCCTCTACAGTATATTCAAGTCTACTGGCTAGAGAAGCCTCTATTTGTCAGAATCTGCATGCCATCTCTGAACTTTTTCTGGAACCTCTCCATTGGTATCAAAACAGGTCAATGTGCTAAAGAGTCTGGGCACAAAGCTTCTTTGCTTTTTCCTCTCTTCTATCCAAAGAGTGAACAAATATGTGAAATAGAGTAAAAAGATCAGCCTCTGATGCCACCCCCGCCACTTCATGGCAGTTCACTTAATCTTGCCCAACTTCAACTTTCCCATCTGAAAAATGGGGATAATATCGATGCCCACTTTGTGGGGTTTTTGTAGGAATCTAAGGAGATGATGTAGCTTCAAGCACTGTATAAACTCTCAAGGATATTGTACAATTCAGTATTGGGAACATAATTAGGATTTATTAATGTGAACATACCAGGTTAAGGCAATTGTTTTCTTGGCATGTTTGGAACTAGAAAAATCAGGAAATAATTCCTATTGCTCTCAAAACAAGTATAGGAATATAAAGCTGAAAACTGGCCACTTGTAATTAAGCAGCTCTGTTCACTGTAATTTTTAGAGTACACTACAATGTTATAGCTCTTTACTTTTATTAACTGCCAAAATCAATATCAGAACCCATTTTCCCAATATTCTGAAAGAAAAAGGACAGGACTTTTTCCCTTAGACGCATAGAAACAGTTTTATCTACATGCATGCATTTCAGAGGCATTATTTAAGCCATAGCGCATATAATGAACAAACTGTAATCATATCTTCGTCCCAACTCAATTACCAAATAAACTCATAACGTAGAGCCCTGCAATAAATAATCTATTTCCAATTTTAGGCTGATCATTAAATATGGTTCACACTAGGAATTAGTTAAATGAAAGAATGTTAAAATTCACTTACATCACTTAGAGCGTATTGATTCTGATGACTATTAATCCACATAAAACAAGTGGTACATCTACAGAGAAAACAGAACTTCAGGAAAATTCCACTTAGCTCCTATGAATTGCTGACTGTGTTCCCTTTAGTCTTCCTTGATTGCCCATCCTGTGAATCTCTCTTTGTGTCCCTCTGTAGGTATAAGAATTAAAGTTTATTTCTGCATGTCCTCTGTCTCTCTCTGTCTTTTCTTCATGGGTGCCCTAACTCTTTCTTCAGTGATACCTTTTCTTTTTCTCTTGAATACTAGTGTTCATTTCCTTCCATCATTCTCTACCTATCAAATCTTACTCTCAGGAGGGAAGTGAAATAAATTATTCAAATACGTATATGCTTGGTGATAAGGCTTCAAAAATTATAAATCCTAGAGGTAACTGCATTTTAATAAGTAATGTTTGTCAGTCTAGTAAAATGATCCTTTACCTAGAAACCCCTGAAAAAATATACCTGTTTTGTGATGGTAGTACCTCTCTTATTTTTGAAGAAGGGATTAATTCTTTAGATCTCTCCTTTTTTGTCTATGAAACAACAAGATTACACCATATGGAATTTCTAATATTCAACTATCTTTGAAATCCAAAAAAATGGAAATGTCATGGTTTAATGTACATTAAAGTTACTACACATGACACTTGATAGGCTAGGTAAGTAGCAAAAATGTGTCAAGTAGACAGTTGTGGGAAGTCAAGGAGGACTGGGAGCCATAGCAGTGTGAAAAACGCATGCCTTATTTGAAGAGATTCAGATTAAAAACAAACAGACAAACAAACAACAATCACAATGTCAGCCAAACTAAACAGTGCTGAGAGGAGCACTGATGGACCACCAGTTTGTGAATGCCAAACGACATGGTTATAGAGATTCCCTACAGTTCCAGCTTCCAATGATTCTACGAAGTATACCAGGCTGGAGAAAGGATGTTCTCAAAAATATTAACTTTGCTCTTGTGCAACCTAGAGAAGACATCATTTAGGAGGTATGTTAAAATGAAACAACTGCAACAAGTAATATTCTGACACTGCCCCTACAAAGACAAGCTCTCAAACAAGAGCTACCAAGATTAGGAAACCAGAGAGCAAGAAGGATGACAAGTCAACATGAATGAAAAAGGAAAGTCAATAAACTGCTAAATTTTCACCACGACAAATACAGAGGTTGTAGAACTCTGTTCTACCTTCTCCGTTCCAAAAAATGACACACTTCTCATCAGCGGTCATAAGAAATGAGTGGGGCCATTCTGAAATGCATTACGTACTATCATTTATAAAGACAACAACACTGGGTTAGTCTGAGTTTTAAAAACAGGAAGAAAAGAAACCAAAGGTTATCTCCCTCCATGATTTAAAACGTATCTTTATGGATCTCAGACATATCCAAGAGGAGCTCTTTTTTCTCATTCTTAGCATTTGCTAGACAGGAGACAGAAAATCCAAGCCAGATAAAAATGCAAACGCCACCATGTGAGTTTGGTTAGGTTAAATGCATACTCATAATGGGTTATAGGTTTAAAAAATCAATTTTACCCACTTGAATCAATTGTGGAAGTCTTCATATTGACCACATTTACTCAACCGTCTGCCACATATATCTTATAGCTATTTCAAGGTTTATTTATAAATGATATGTATATAACACCCTCTTTTTAAAAAGTAGTTTAAAAATCTTTCGCTTTTCTGTTCTCTTTAATGGGGAAATGTCATCAGGTCAAAATGTTTACCTGCATTATGTAGATCTTTATGAGACATGTACTGACTACAGACACAGCAACTATCAAAAGCAGTAGAGAGGAGTCTTAAAGGTATATTTCTTACAATAAAAAGGTAGTAGACTTTAAGTTTTTAAAAAAAGAAAACACACATTTCTTCTTCTTTTATCTCTTGCTTGCCTCTAAGGACTTGAGTACTAGAGTTATACGGTACTGATAAAGTGGGATATATTGTGAACATATTTTTGCAATGAGATAGGCAAAGAAGATGCCATTGAGGTATATGGTAAAATTTAAGAGATTTGAAGTTTCTGAATCTTTAGTTACATCTTAAAGTATTACAGGACATTAAACTCTCAAACAAAATGTATTTGTCTCAGACTTCTTGCAGTTAAGGACAGGTGCTTATAAAATATGGATGTCTAGAATCTATATGCATTCTGCAAAAATCACTGCAATCTGGTTTAAAACATTCCTGGAAGATTTATAATAAGATTTATGACAGTGATTCATTGCTGTCTTACAGTTTCAAGCATCATGCTTTATGAAGAAAAGCATATATCTACTCACAAATATTACTTACAGAATAGCCACTTTTGTAAGCAATATAGTGGATTGATCCAATCAGATGTGTGATTATCAATATGAAGTATCTTTGACATACTAACTTAAAATCATTAAAGAAACTTAATGTTGGCTATCTCCCCTGGATCTTCTCACTTCTATCTCAAACACAGAATATCTTAACCATGGACTACCAGCTAATCACACCACACTCAAAATCCAAAGGATCTAAAATGAAAAAAGAAAACATTCTGAAATTTTCATAAATTTGGAAAATCTCAGGATTGGAAAAAATAAATAAACCAGGTGAAATCTCCAATGTTCACAAAGAACAGAGAAGTAATGTAATTGTGTGAAGTGGACTGTGTTGGCCTATGACAAACAGGAGATCTTATGCACCATCTCAAGGGACAATAGCTACTTTCCTCCTAGGCATGTCTTTTATAAAGGATAGTGCACTGTTGCCAGATTTTCTAGTTTTTCAAGAAAAGCTGAAAATCAGTAACTTGTGAATTCTCTCAACTTTTAAATGTTGGCAACTAATTTAAAAATTATGAAACCCAAAAAGGACTGGGGAAACACATTGGGAGAAGATGGCCTGACTTTGGGCCACAGGATAACAAGCCTCCTAGTCCAGGCTTTCTGACTTGCCTCTCTTATTGCCACATTCCTGCCAAGCTGCTGTCTCACACCCATATCTGAACACTTTTAACTATAAAGAATTCAGCATTTCTCAAGTTATCGCATTTAGAGCTTTTCCATATTCTGGAAAGCTCTTCTCTATTTTGAATCAAAATTTTCTTGTCATTATTTTTCTAGAGCTACCCCTTAGCATCACTAGAACCCTTCTTCAACATGAAATGCTTTCATATACTGGAAGACATAAACATAAAATACATATTTGAATTAATAAATAAATTTAAACATTTCCAAACTCAGACAGACAGAGGGATGATAGATAGATAGATAGATAGATAGATAGATAGATAGATAGATAGATAGATAAAAGATTCTCAAAATTTAGGGGTATCTCTTTAGCGATCAGAACACTTTTCCTTCATATGATTTAAAATTTAAAGAAACAAAATAGCATCAGATCTCATGTTAGAAAATAGGAAACATATTGTTAAGGGAGATCTTGCCAGTGGCTCAGAAAAACGGCAGGCAAGAGAAGGACCTCATCGAAGGCTGATGTAATACCCCACAACTTCCCAACCCTTTACCATGATGAGCTCATTCCTTTCCTCAGGTCAGTGCATCAATGCATGTGGACAATGGCCCTGTCCATTTCCTCACATCTATAATTCTGAAATACTACATCCCACTCCTCTATCCTCAATCAATTCCTCTTATACGTACATCCAATTCAAAATTCCACTTCTGGTTTTCAATCCTCCATGGACTTTCAGCAGTCTGTCCCACATCCTTTTGCTCTCTCTGATCTCTTTAAACCACCCTTCCCCTCTGCTTTTCCACAGTCACTTGTTCCTTTTCTCTCCTACCTTTTGGACAGTCTTCCAATAAGTCCCCGTACTGGTAACTCGACATTTATTCCATTTCTCAGCTGCCCATCCCCCAAATATTGTTCCACACAAAAGACTTCAGTACTAATTATTGGAGATGTTTTATAAAATAGTTGTGTAATGCTACTCATTTGCCACCTGTATTTAGCTGTTGAAAAAGCCAAGTCGGAAATGAATAGCATTGTGTTTTCTTTTTTTTTTTTCCTTCTCAGATATGTGAAAATGTAATTCTGTGACAGTTTTGTTAGGGGTGAGAATTTTGCCTTCTTTTCCTCTTCATGCAATGGCTTCCAGTGTCAGCAATGCCTATGAAGTGAGTAAGGCCCTTGAGTTACAACAGCCATATTTTTTCTTTTTTAATCAAGGAAATAGGATAAAGATGAAATCTCCCTCAAGTGCTAAAAAGATAGCAGTTTATTTAAAGAAAGTATTTACACTCCTCACTAATTACTTAGGTGTACTCACACTGATACCAGTGAAGAACTTTATACCCTTCAACCATCTTCAACATATCATTAAATTAAATTCATAAAGAGATGTGGGTTTAAATCAGAAACATGCTTCAGCAATCAGGAATCTAATAGCTTTCAATTTTCTCACGTTTTAACAGAGGAAAAAGGAACTAATAGAATCCTCTTTATAGGCAAGGAACATTTATACAACTGGACATATAGTCTCAGCATAAATATGGAAGACTGCCCTTATTTGATTGAAGTTTTGTAGCAGAGAAAGTATCTCATCATCTCATATATTTTGCCAAGTGGAAAAGAATTGACTAAAAAAAATTCAGATAGACTGATCAATGTAGAAAGGAAGAACTTTGAACTACTCTTCCCAGGTTTAGTAATGGACTATTTTCTTGCCCAGACTTTTTCCTGAATTTTACATATCCACAAAGGAATTTCCTCTTTATTTTATCTTTCTTTCAATTAATATTTACTGAGTGCCTTCAATGTGTAAAGCACTGTACTAGGTACAGTGGGTGAAAAGCAGAGAACAATAGAGAAAAGGCTTCTACTTTCATGAATTTTACTATTTCACTGGAATGGTAAAGATTGACTAGTATTGTCCTAGTTAATTACTTAGTTACACTTTGTGATAAATATTGAATAAAAGAGGATGGTAGGGTATAATAAAAGCATATAGCAGAAGGACCTGGAAGGTCAGCAAATGCTTCCTTGAGGACGTGAAAAAGCAGCAATTAATTACCTAGCATGAGGAGGTGGATAGTGACCTCCAGGGACAGGGAACAGAACATGTGTAGATTGTTAGCCAGGGAGAAACAAGGGTACTAAAGGGTCTAGGACTCAGACAGTAAGCAGAGGAGATGTTTAAGATGGTAGGAGAGGCAAATTCTCTAACATTCAGGGCTTGAGACTTTTTGCTTTTCAGTTGTAAAGCAAGGAGAGAAGTAGACAAAGCCAAAAAAAAAAAGTTGGAGGTAAGACAAATAGGCCATGGTGAATGTTTAGAGATGAATGATGAGAGCGGTCGCAAAGTGGCCATGGGAAAAAGTGGAAGATAATTTTGTTTGGGGCTAGGCATGATGGCTCATGCCTGTAATCCCAGCACTTTGGGAGGCTGAGGTGGGCTGATCACCTGAGGTCAGGAGTTCGAGACCAGCCTAGCCAACACGGCAAAACTCCGTCTCTACTAAAAAATATATGAAAATCAGCTGGACGTCATGGCACGTACCTGTAATCCCAGCTACTCAGGAGGCTGAGTCAGGAGAACTGCTTGAACCCGGGAGGCAGAGGTTGCAGTGAGCTGAGAACACACGACTGCACTCCAACCTGGGCAACAGAGAAAGACTCCATCTCAAAGAAAAAAAAAGATTTTCTTTGGGATGGGAGGGATGTCGAGTCCAGTTTTTGAGAGGTTTCACTTGTCCATGAAACAGGGTGATGTGCAGCTTATAGAGGAGTCTAAAGAGAAGTCAATTCTAGAGTTATACAATTAAAAGTCATCAGTGTAGTGATTATGCAAGGCAGAATGTAATTAAAGCCATGGGAATAAATAAAATTGCCTAGGGGAAAGGCACAGCAGGCAAAGAGAAGAGGGCCAAGGACAAAGCTTGAAAACTCAACATTTAAAGACTGAGGAGAAAAGAGGGAGCTGATAAAGGCTACTGAGTCGGAGTAGTCAGACTTATAGAAGGAAAATCAGAAGATGCGCTGTCATAAGGCAAGGGAAGGGCATGTTTATTCATTTCGGAGAGAGCAAACCAATGCCAAAAAGATGCTGAAGGGTTACAAAGATAAAAGCCAAGAATGTATATTGGTTATTGTTGGCCTTTCTGAGAGATGAACTGGTTCAATAATGAAAGCCCAAGTAGAGTACTTTGAGGGTACATAAGGAAGTAAGTAAACAAAAGTCAGAGTAGAAAAAAATCTTAGAGATGTGTGACTAAATTTCATGTAATATTTTGGCCATGTCTGAGAATGTCTAAGCTCTGAATCTGCAGGGAAGAAGACATGTAACCATTTCACACACTGTCTTGGCCACAGTCTCTCAATTCCTGTCTCCTTCCTATTGCCTCTCCCACTCAGCAGAAAATTTCCATCTCTGTCTTATCTTCCAACTTTATGCCCACTCACTTCTTTCTCCTATCCTTTACTCCTTAGGCTTTGAACATTCTGAGCAAGAGTAGACTCAACTTAGTAGGCAAGGGACACTTTATAATGTGATTTCTCAGATGTATTCTGGAGACACATTTAATTCATAAGCCTCATAGTTCAAAAGACTGATGACTGATAATTTCTTAAGAAAAGGCATAAGGACTTGATTTTTTAATGTAATAGGGAGTTAAATAAAAAATGTCACTGTTCACTTGTGCTACCTCAACCATAACTGTACTGCATTGAAATTGTCCTTATCTATTCAATAACTAACTGTATCTTGTCATGTAAAAGCTCTGACATGACAATTAACATCTCTGTTATTCTGCAAGTAAAATTAAATCGCTCACTAGTAAAATAGAATAAAGACACCCGGAAAAGGCAGATATGCCACCCATCTTCTTAGCCCCATTCTATCCCCATGTGCCTTTTTCTCTATAACTTACAGGGGTTGGGGGAGGGCTTTTGACATTTGTTCCATGATGTAATAGAGGATTTAACCATCAAATTATGTGTCAAAGCATATGCAGGCCCTGCTTATTGGAGGGAGACAGATACAGGCAAAACATTACAAACTGAGCCCCGCACAGCTCACCTTTCCAAAAGCCCCTCATGTGTCCTTCCCAGTATGTCTGTGAGGATCAAGTGAAGTGATGATGACACTAATCGCAATCACTTATTCAGGACCTACCTGTGCCAGGCACGGTTACAGATGTATCATCTTCTTTCTCTCCACAGGTAATTAGTTGGCATCTCTGTTCCCATTTTTCAGATATGACTAAGCTACAGAAGTTAAACAATTTGCCCAAGGTCAGCCAGCCATTAAGTAGGTAATCACTAAGTATCTTCAAATGTGACAGAGAAAGTCTTTCCACTGTTCCACTGTGCCTTCCAAAGTAAAAGTTATTTTCAAACTGGAAAACTAAGTCAATGTGAATTTTATATTTATATTAGAATCCACTGGGCTGTACAGTATCAGGGTTAGAAGAATGGACTCTGGAATCACATTCCTTGGGCTCAAATCCCAGCTTTATTGCTTATTAGCTGTATGATGGGTATGTGGATAAATTACTCTTTGTGTCTCAATTTCTTCATCTGTAAAATGGCAATAACACGAAACCAAACTTAACAGTTCTTGTGGGGGTTAAAGGAATAGATACAGAAACTCTCTGACATACAATGGTTCAACTTACAATGTTTCGCCTTGAAAACAGTGCAAAACCAATACACGATTAGTAGAAACATACTTCCAGTGCCCATAGGACCATTCTGCTTTTCACTTTCTGCACAGCACTCACTAAATTATGTGAGATATTCAGTACTCAATTATAAAATGGGCTTCGTGTTAGATGATTTTGCCCAACTGTAGGCTAATGTAAATACTCTGAGTATGTTTAAGATAGGCTAGGCTAAGCTATGACATTCCATGGGTTAACTGTATGAGATTTGTTTTTGACTTATGATATTTTCAACTTAGGATGAGTCTCTTGGGGCATAACCCCATGGTAAGTCGAAGAGCATCTGTACATGTATCTTGAAATATAGTTAAATTCATAGTAAGTATTAAAAATATTTGTTAGTATTACCATATTATGAACCCAATTACTGGTATGTACATCTAGCTTCATTAGTCATAGTTTAAGATACCTATAAGGGTCCATTAGCTTTACAAAAAGGAAAAAAAAAACTTTCCATTCTTTGCAACTAAAATAATGATGTAGACCAGTAACTTGCAACTCCAACAGTGCATACAAATCACTTCTAAAGCTAAGAATGTTGGCTGTCTATCTGAAATATCTTATTGAGTTGGTCTGGGGAAGGACCTCGAAATGTGGATTTTAGCACCCTGTAACTGCTGCACTACTGTGGCTAACAACTACTGATGTCACATGGAAAGACACCCACATTCACTGCAATGAAAAAAATCTAATCAAAAACAACAAGTTCTCCTTCCTCTTTAAAAAATTCAAAGTTCTGTCTACTAAAATGTTAACAACATTTATTTCTGGGGGGTGGGAATATGGGTAATATTTATTTTTTATTCTATTCTTTAGGAAGTCTTTAAATTTTTCCAATTCATTTATACTATACATTCATTCTGCATATCTGTTTTCATACCGTGTTCTTGGCACTACATTAGGCAATGAACATATGACCGAGAACTAAACAAAGCCCCTGTTGTGCTCATGGGCTTACAATGTTGTGGGGAAGGCAAGGGATAAACAAAAATAGAATATAAGGTCAGTAGGTAGCATGTGCAGTGGATGAAAGGAAAGCAGGGAAAGGTGATTGAGAGCAACTACTGGGCTACTATACTTTAGGATGGTCAAAGACCTCTCAGAGTTACATTTGAGCAGAGACTTGTATGAAACAAAGGACCCAGCCACAAGCATCACAGGGAGAAAAGAGTTCTAGGCAGAGAGAATAGTAACACCAAGGCCCTGAGTGTTGGAAACATACATTTCTTTTATAATCAGGTCAAAAAACTACAAGGTTATTTTAATCTGTGTGAAAGGAAAAAAAAATCAGAGGCATAGAATGTCCCCTGGCCCTGCAACTCCACCATCAAACTAACCTCTCTGACATTCCAAGTATGAACTGTAAAACGAGGGGGTGGGACTGAGCTTCCACCCTTGATTTAACGGCACAGGTTTGAAAAGCAAATTATATGAAGGAATCGAGTGGTTTCCTTTACTTACTAATGTATATGAGGAAAACGTGAATCCACATCATTACCTTCCTGTGTCAAGAAATAGCTGCTGGATGCCTGCACTGTGCCCCAAAACTGACTAATGTGGGGAGATTAAGCAAAGTGTTAAACATATTGCTGGCCACAATCTCAACGAAAATACTACATGTTTAGAAAGATTAGAGACTCTTGTAGGACAGAATACCATTAAGGCCCAAACTGTTGCATGATACAGATGACTAAGACAGAGTCAGTGGGTTCCAAAGGCCAGGAACTATTGTTGTTATTAAGAAGGTAAAAACAAACATTGATCATCCCCTTTTAGTCCCCTTTCATCTACATACTGTGTTTCTAGTTAGCACAGAAAAAGCAATATAAGTGCCATGTTCGGCCAGGCATGTTGGCTCACGCCTGTAATCCCAGCACTTTGGGAAGCCAAGGAGGGTGGATCAGCTGAGGTTGGGAGTTCAAGACCAACCTGGCCGATATGGTGAAACCTCATCTCTACTAAAAATACAAAAACCAGCTGGGCATGATGGCAGGCGCCTGCAATCCCAGCTATTAGGGAAACTGAGGCAGAAGAATCTCTTGAAGCCAGTAGGCTGGAGGTTGCAGTGATCTGAGATCATGCCACTGTACTCCAGCCTGGACAACAGAGCAAGACTTCGTCTCCAAAAAATAAAATGAAATAAATGCCATGGTCATGGAAAGCCTGACAGGAACAAGTTCAGAGCATTTTTCTATTGCCAGGAATAAAGAACCTCTCAAGCTAGTGAAAGGAGAGTCAGATGGACACAACAATGATGATGTCACAGACATCCATGCATCCAAGGACAGGAAACACAGTAGAGTTGGGCCTGGATTTGGAAACCTGCATGCAGTCACTGAGGCCATCGCCTCTATCTGTTAGGGTCTGTAGGGTGTCATCTTTCCTCCTCTCTGCTACATTTGATCCATCCCCTCCACTTGGCTGCTTTCTCAGGTCTTCTCTACCCAGCCTTTCATGACTTCAGTGTGCAGGTGACATCAGGAAAGCAGACTCAGCTCTAATTCTATAAGACCTTGACCTTTCATCTCAAGGGTCCATACAGACTGCAAATTCCCTCTGTCCTTGCTTCTAATTTTCTTGAGGGGGGGGGAAAGTCTGATTCATTTAGCTAGGCCTTGTCTTAGTCCCTGGGCTGCCCCAGGTTCAGGAGTCCACCTGTATTCCAACCAGTTCTGGCAGACGGTGGGCCCTTATAAAGGGCACGAGGGTGGGGGCAGTTGAAGAATCCTGTCTGGTTCTAACTAGAACAAGTTCATTGCTTTCGGAATATATAAAAAGATCCATTGGGCCTACCAGGTATTTCTGAGAAAAAAAAGTAAGTACATGGTTTACGTTATCAGTCATCTGCTCCAGTCTAAAAGGGTACAGATTTTCTGGTAAGGGGCTTTGAGGGATAGATTTTAGAACCTTGACGGATTTCTATGGAGAAGTTTAAAAAACCATCTTAGAGTGCTAAAAAGTTCCCTTATCAGAGTTTAAACCAAACTTCTTCTATCCAGATGGCTTCCAAGGCCAAGAGGGAGGGAAGTCCTGCTGCCTTTTTATGTTGGTCTTGATTGTTGTTAATGATCCCCAGCTGTAAGGCTCCCACATCTCTTTAACCTCTCTCTGGTTGGCCTCACATCTCTGCATCTCTTACAGGGAAACCGGAACACTAAACACAGCACCCATTCCCAGCAGAGCACGTGCTGCACAACACACAAAGGTCACCCTCCAAACAGACCCCAAAGCTTGTTCAGTTAGCCTTTGCCAAGACCCTTCATCCATCCTAGAAGAAGCCAGCCTCAGCATTCTCACTCCTGGAGGAACGTGGAGCCATACATCTCCTAGCAGGAGAGTTGGGGCACGTGATCACCTATGGTCAATGCTAAGAGGTTTCTTCTTCTGGATGTGCAGGAATCACTGCCAGACAAGGGCATAATTTTCAGGGATAAGGTATGCCTTAGAAATTCTGATTCTGAAATGGGACTCCTTGCTATAAAAATGTTCTCCCCAGGAACAAGCAACTAATGAAGCAATGCGATGTTCATGGCTCTTTATCTGGTATTCTCTTATTCAATTATTCAAAAAAAAACTTTCTTGAGTTGGTTATAGACTGTCAAGCTAAAACAAATTACTGTGCTAAAGGAGCCCAGAGTCTGGTCAAAGATGCAGTATTTGCCCTCATTTCACTGTATGTAAGGTATGCATAGGTGCTGATGCAACATGGAGGAGAAACACCCTGTTCAATCTAGGGGCAGCTGGAGGGGAAGGGAGTCATTTCTCTGGGAAGGCTTCCTGGAGGTGGAGGTGACAGAGAAAATCAGTTCTGAAAGATAAGTAGGATTCAACCAGGTTATGTATGAATGAACAATCAAAGGAACAAATAAAAACAAAGAGGATCCTGCTAGGCAGAGGGAATACTTATACAAAGACAACATGGCACATGAGGAGAACTGCTGTTCTTTCTTAGGGTATAGATAAGGATCTGAAAAGAATGTATCAGGAAATGGAGGGCCAGGCACAGTGGTTCACGCCTGTAATCTCAGTACTTAGGGAGGCTGAGGCAAGTGGATCACCTGAGGTCAAGAGTTCGAGACCAGCCTGACCAACGTGGAGAAACCCCATCTCTACTAAAAAATACAAAATCAGCCGGGTGTGGTAGCGCATGTCTGTAATACCAGCTACTCTGGAGGCTGAGGCAGGAGAATCGCCTGAAGCTGGGAGGCGAAGGTTGAGGTGAGCCAAGATGGCGCCATTGCATTGCACTCCAGCCTGGGGCAACAAGAGCGAAACTCCATCTCAAAAAAAGAAAAAAAAAAAAAAAAGGAAATGGAGATAGGCACTTTATCTTGTATCTCCTGCTAGGATTCCCTCTTTCATGAAATTTGCTACCAGAACTCCTTAGTAATCAGCACTGATCACTGACGTTTCTGGCTACTCCCAAACACAGACTATTATTGAAACTGGGGCCAGTTAATGATGGCCAACTGAGTGCTTTATTTCTACTGTTTCTTTGACTGTTTCCTGTGTAAGCTGCTCGGCCTAACCATAATACCACACCCACGGAGAGCAGAGAACCCTTTGCCCTCCTTGACCCACAAAGAGCAGGCAACTGGCAAATTGTTCAAATGAATTGAGAATGTCCTTGAGTGGAATTGTTGCCTCACTACCAATGATTAGCAGAAGTCTTAACCTTTCTTACTGAAAGTATTTCCTTAATCTTCCCCCCACCTCCCACCCTCCCACACACACCTTATAACGCACCCACCAAGTCTGTATAGCAGCATTCCAGTTGTTTACCCTAGGATCTTAAGCCAAGTCCAAATGAAATGCCCCCAAGTCCAGGTGAGTCTTCTACTCCAGGGTTTTAAAAATGGACCCAATAAAGAAAATTCAATTTCTGGACATAGAATCAAGTTTCCTTTGTTCTTTCATCTTATTGTTGGCCAGAGGGAGCAAGACCCTCCTGGTGTTTTTATTATAGTTCTAAAGAGGAAGAGAAGAAGAGATTTGAATCTTAACCCTGAAAACCCCAGCCAAGATAGAGTAGCCATATGGTGGCATCCAGAAGATGGAAAAAGAAGGCCAGGGCAGCCTTTCCAACCAGTACAACAAAGGCTCTGCACTGTTTGCCAAACCCTCAGCCCTCCGGCTGCCTTGGTCTCTTCCCTCCCCAAACCTGGTCCTTTCCCCTTTACTTTCCATTCTCCCAATACCTCCCCTATGTTCTATTTCATAAAGCTCTTCTGTCCATCTTTTGTTAGAGCCACAAACATTACCTTTAAGAGTAAATACAATAGAAAAACAGGAAATAACTGCTTGTAGACACAGGGGTGGTTATGCAACCAATATATCTTGTTTCAGCAGGCATTGCTTGTGTCAAGACCCTTGTTTTTAGCTGAACACTCTATAAAAAGAAGAATGAGTTTATGTCTGATTCTAATGCCTTTATTCTTCCTTCTTTATCACAAAGAAAATTCAAAAGAAAGGTCATAAGATTCATGTAAAAGTTATATTGAGCTAGCTCTAGATTTCTAGCACATCCAGCATTTATACCAAAAGAGAGAAGCAACCAAAAGAGGAAAAAGAATTTACCTATATCAAGAATTCATTACATGCCAACACTTTACAAATATGTGTTAATAATCACTTTTTTGTTTTGTTTTGTTTTGTTTTGTTTTGTTTTGTTTTGTTTGAGACAGAGTCTCGCAGTTGTTGCCCAGGCTGGAGTGCAATGGTACAATCTTGGCTCACTGCAACCTCCGCCTCCCGAGTTCCAGCAATTTTCCTGCCTCAGCCTCCCGAATAGCTGAGATTACAGGCATGCGACACCACGCCCAGCTAATTTTTGTATTTTTAGTAGAGACGGGGTTTCACCATGTTGGCCAGGCTGGTCTCAAACTCCTGACCTCAGGTGATCCACCCGCCTCAGCCTCCCGAAGTGCTGAAATTACAGGTGTGAGCCACTGCGTGCAGCCGTGTTAACCACTTATTCCCAACATCTCTTGGAGGAAGGTCTTATAGCCATAATAAAAATTAAGATATTGAGATTAAATCAGTAAGTGACATTTCCAGATTGATACTCTCAGACCAATCTGACCCCCAAAGCCTGCTCCTTCTCCCCTATCATATGGCAAATTAAAGGTAGCTCCCACCCCCACATAAACACGTAACTCCTTTTGGAGGAATTTCTTATATACCTATTGTGCCAGCCACTCTGTGAGAGGCCACAGATACAAAGGGGTAAAACGCAGAAGGGGAAACTCGTCTACATTTCCATGCCTCAGGAAACAAGACCATTTGTATACAAAAGCCAGAGCATATACAATAAAATCAAGTAGTATTATTTCAAGACACACATCAGCCCTGCCAAGTGGACAGTTATGAAAATTCTGTCCAGCGAGTTGTTGAGATTTTCCACAAATGCCAAAAGTCAGTCTGTTAAAAAATCACACCTCTGGGAAAGATCTACAATCCCTCCCCGACTCCATGTCATGTTTCCTCAGTTTACTTCCAGTCAAAATGCATATTTTTTTTCCCACTGCTCCCAAGGCTGGGGGTCAGCTCAGCTAATGAAAATCAAGCTGTCTTTTTTTCCCTGCCATCAACAATGGTCAGATAACAAAATGCAGGTTCTGATCTTGGCATGTTTATTGTTGGTGATGATGTATAAACTGATGGCCGACAGCTTCATTTTCTCTAAGCTGGGAAGGCCCTGTTGGGAGAACTGGGAAGGAAAAAAACTTTTTATTTTGACTAGTAGTAAAACAGTTGGATACACATGACATGACAGGGATGTCAGAGTGCATAATGCAACTGCACGGACCCATGTGGGACTAGAGAATCTACAGACACGGACAGAATACATGTAACTGAGATTCAGTCATGGATTTATAGCCTTCTGTATTCTTACAATATTGTGAAATGTTAGAACAGAGTTTTACCTAAATAGCAAAAGCAAAAAGGTCTTGAAAATGTAGACAAATCTTTTTAACTTTATTATTCTACAGTAAAACAAGAAAAACTGAAAATGATTAAGTAATTGTGGGTCTAAGGGTATATGCCAAGGACGTGAAGCCCTCAAGGTCATTATGGGAGGTGGGGAATTGAATTAGAAAAGTGAACTAGAGGCCGGACGTGGTGGCTCACACCTGTCATCCCAACTACTTGGGAGGCTGAGGCAGGAGAATCACTTAAACCTAGGAGATAGAAGTTGCAGTGAGCTGAGATCGCACCACTGTACTCCAGCCTGGGCAACAGAGCGAGACTCTGTCTCAAAAAGAAACAAATATATAAAAAATAAAAACTAGAGCACATTTTGACAGTGACATCTCAATTAGAACTTTAGGGTGAAGTACAAAAGTGCACTAGATTAAGAGTGAGACAACCCATGTTTTCATTGGAACTCTGCCGAGAGACACTGGATGAGTGATTCATACTGTTCTAGGCCTGAGTTTCCTTTCAATGTAAATGCTCCCTCTTCACCATCACCTCTTGAGTTCTCCTCAGCTCGAACGGTTCATCCTAACCAAGAAAACCAGTGTCAGTCTTAGCTGGAGGAGTTGGGTTCCATTTTCTCCTTAATTTATCGCAAAGTATTTTCTGACTAAGTTTGGAGTACAGAGTAATTTACCAGATATCACAGCATATAGCCAAAATGTCCTTCTCTTAGGGCACTGTTTTTGCTTAATGTTTTATAAATTGGAAACTCTGATATCCTAATGAAAGAAAAGGAACTTATTTCAGTTTTTGAAAATGTTCATACATGCAGATTATACCTGGCATATACCAGATATAACCTCAGGAGGTTCAAGAATTCCTTGAAACTGAGGGAGTTTGTGAATCCCAGACCTTGAAGCACTAGAAAAAGGTCTAGTACCCAATCTATTCACTGAACTTCACACATATCCAGCAAACAGCTTCCTCTTAGCCATCCATTTCAGTTACTGAATTCCTTTCCATATTCCACATACGTATTATTTAATAGGATTTCATTGTTCTAGTTGTCGCTTTGCAAACCTCTAATAAACGCAAAGAATGAGAAAGACTCCTTTCCTTCTCCAGTTTTGAAGGTTTTGTGTTTCTGGTATCTATAGACTTTATATTCCATGAGAAAGTATATATATTATGAGAAGCATCAAATAGTCTCAAATCTACAGAAATCCACTTTCTTATGTTTCTTCACTCTCTGCTCTTTCCCAGTCCTTGTTCTTCATCCTCTGACCCAGATCTTGGTCCCCTCTGCCTTAAACTAAGTCCCATTCACCTTAATCAATGCCCATTTCACTCCGTCCTGTCTTGTGCAGTGATTCCAACCCACTGACCAGCAGCATCAGTGAAGATGGAGAGAGAAGAAGAGGAAAGAAAGAGGGTTGCAGCACCCCTGTGGGGTGGGGGGCTCTCCCTCAGGAATCTGTGAAATTGTGGCCAGTGAGTCTGTTTGAGACCGATTAAATCAATGTTGCCTTGGCTCCAAGACAACGTTTATTGCTGGGAGGAACTGTCAGCTTAATTTGTGGATGAGATCAGCTGGCTCAGGGCCAGAAATACTAGCTCCCCTAGTGGAGGGTCAATACAGAAAGGGGTGAAATTAATCCCCTTGCTGGATGGTTTTCCTGCAGTTGTGGCTCAGGGTGCAGGATGTTCATTCAGGGATGAAGTCTGACCCTTCAAGGCTGGTCAGATCAATAATGAGAACAGGACTTGTTAATGGAAATAAACAGGACACATGCTATGGCAGATGGGTTTCTAACTGGAATCTGAACAATTCCTCACTATCTTCAACTCAGAGCTGCCACGAACTGTCTTCAGGCATACACTTCAAGGAGTTCTTTTTAGAACCTTGTTCTTCAATGTGTGGACAGGGGGCTGCAGCTTGTTAGAAATGCAGAATCTTGGGCTCCACCCAGATCTACTGAATCAGAATCTGCATTTTGAAAAAGATCCCAGAGAATTTGTATGCACATTGAAAGTTAAGAAGCACTTTATAGAACCCAAAAAAGATGAGCCTCTTTTTTCAAAGAACTCTCTAACAACCCAGGCTAACCCATTTTCTCTTTGGGTGGATGAAAACAAATTAAATTGGTTTGTGTCAATGGTGAGAGTATGGTTTTCAGAACATATTAGGGCCAGAAAATATGCAACACATATTTGCACATTTGCAACAGTGCTTGAAGTTTCTTCTAAGCACTGGAGAACTGACAGAACATATACACGGATGCGTGGGTTCAGGCAGTTGTGGACCAAAAGTTTGCCTCAGCCACATAAAGAAGGGGCCTAAAACCACAGCAGATCATTCTGGGGCCCAGCACCTTCTGGCTTGAAACTTGCTGGGAGATTGTGGTTCAGTTACTTGTGATTTTCATCCTACTCTAGGCCTTTAGAAAACTCTCCTCTAATTAGTGTCTGTGCAGTGTTTCCAGGTAATAGACAGTGATAGAGCGCTGTGATAGAGCACTTTCCCTTTATTCATCACAAGGCCCATAGATTATAGCAGATCTAATAGAGACCCAGACATGATATGTTGTCCATGAACTGTCACCTGTGATATATGAATTATACAGTCTTGGTGTTTTAAGGACTCGTGTGAAGTGTCAGATGAAAGGAAGCCATCAGAAACTTAGCAAAGGGGTAAAAAGAAATATTAAGCACTGCGTAGTCACTGATACAATGCTGATAAATGAAGCAAACAAACAAAAATCCCCACAACTTCTCAATTGTTGAGTTATCATATCTATATTAGGAAAATACTGTAAAATATAAATTCCAATTGCAAAAAGTCTTCTGAAATGTCTTAGAAATCTTTAATCTACCACATGATGTCAGCTATAAGAATAGAAATTTTAATCTTCCTAGTACTTCAGAATGCTTCTCCAAGTCCTTTCACTGTTTATAGAATAGTATAGTATTTATGTAAGCATCTCTAAATTAATTCCTATTTAGTCATTCAAGACAGGAATATCTTTATTTATAGTTAGAGGCCAAAGGCCAGTTGGCAAAAATAAAGAGGAGACAAAAAAACTATTCATCAGACACTTGTTTTCAAAGCCACAGGTAATCTTAGGTAGATCAACTTATGGTACAGAATAAACATGAAATACAGCAAGTTCAAACCTTAAATAAGATAACAGCACCACACTAAATAACAGCTCCAGATTCACTGTTGGATGCTGTTGGCAAAGCCAGGGCTGGTCAAATGCCAACTACTCAACTACCCAAGGTTTCCACACTCCACACCTATTGGAAGGTCCAACAGACTCTCTGGCAAACCTGCGAAGAGCATTATGTACACGAGCAGAAACATGAAGTAGATCTGCTGCTTCTCAAGAACTGTGTCAATATATGTATTCTGAGGCCTAAACACTTTATAATCCATTCATCATTTTACATATTGTGATGCACCAGAATGCTAAGATTGATTTAAATACATTAGGGGCCAAGATTCTAAGATGAGACCCAAACTCAAGGTTTTCTTCATGTTACAGGTATATCAGCAGGGCCAAGGGGGTCCCCTTTACTACCTTTCTCCTTCTTAAACTGCATTGTCCTACTCAACACATGAGGTCTGTTCAGAAGAGCTTTTGTCTCAATGAACACCTATTTTAGAGGCCTGCTCATCTCCTATCTGTTTGTTGATACACTTACATAAAATTTTCCACTGTCAAAGTTAGGGTACAGTTTAAAAACCAAAGTGTTGGCTGGGTGCGGTGGCTCATGCCTGTAATCCCAGCACTTTTGGAGGCTGAAGCGGGTGGATCACCTGAGGTTGGGAGTTTGAGACCAGCCTGACCAACATGGTGAAACCTTATCTCTGCTAAAAATACAAAATTAGCCAGGTTTGGTGGCACATGCCTGTAATCCCAGCTACTCAGGAGGCTGAGTCAGGAGAATTGCTCTTGAACCCAGGAGGCAGAGGTTGTGGTGAGCTATCGCGCCATTGCACTCTAGCCTGGGCAACAAGAGTGAAACTCCATCTCAAAAAAAAAAAGAAAAAAAAAGTGTTAAGTCAATATTTGTGTAAGCAATTAACACAGCTCTCATTCCAGGTCTTAAGAAGATTCTGTATTTGAAATGGACACTATGGGACATAATGACGTATATGTTGCCAGTCTTCCAGCTCTCTGAGATTCAGATGCTGAGAAGCATCATTACTCCTTGAAGCAAAGTAAATAGAATATGAAAAAGAGCATACTCCCGATGCTTGACTAAATACAAACACATATTCTAATTAATAATAATAATGTTTCCCAGTAACCCTGCTTCACCCAATATTACGATATGTGGTAAGTTTAAAGAATTATTAGAAAGCATCTTGTACCCCTTTTACAATGAAGCATTGAAGAAGTATGTACAGGAATCCAACAGGCTACACCATTGCTAGTATTGAAGCCCAGTGGTAAGAAAAACTACTCTAGATACTACGTGAATACTGGAAATAAAGAATTTATGAAACTCCCAGATCCAATACTTGCATTTGTCCACCCTCTTGTTCTTCTTTCTGGGGAAGGTCATAGCAAACCTGGCCTTTTCCAAGCTAATCAAATGCTCTTCATTAATGATGGATGCTAACACAGACATTTGGTCACCATTCATTGAGCAATACTCTGAATTAATCCCTTCCATTTAGGATTTCAGATTTCTGCTATCCATGAACAAGATATCAAAATTTTGCCTTCCTGGGTTGTAGTGGTGGTAGCTTATCATGACATATCTTGAATATGATAATGTATGAACTAGTAGAAAAACCTCCAGGAAATTCTTATGCCTTGATAAGTTAGAAAATTAAAAGAAAAATGTAAAATGTGGACCCTCTAGCTACCACATCAGAGTTGTTGAGAGTGGCCCAATTCAAGATAAGAGAGATGGTCATCTGCTGATGTCCTCCAAATCCGGAAGAATATTAATATCTATTTTCCACAAAAGTAATCAAACCTAAGATACTTCACTGGCTTGTAGAACAACGTGTTCTATAGATCTGAAATCACTAGACACTTTATGGATTCCTAGTCATTTTCCAGCAAATATTTGTTGATTATCTGTAATGTGTCACAGTGTTCCAAGTGCCAGGGTAGATAAAAGACATTAGCTTCAAAAAACATAAAATGTGGCAAGGAAATTAGGAAGGATGAGTATTATAAAAAATTTTAAGTTAGTCAAGATGGAAGTATACAATTTTACCAGCAACAAAGATCGGGGAGCAAAAAAAACAAAAAGTCCATGAAATATTCAGAGAATGGCAAGCTGTTCAACTGGTCTGGGGCACATAGATAGTGTCCCAGAGGGGCAACAGAAGAGAGGAGACACAAGGTTGGAGGTGAAGGCTAATACCTAGACATGTGAGAAGGGCCAGCAAAGGTTATTTGAGCAGATGAACAACATGATATAAGTGTTACTATGAATACCAGAAGGCGTGGTGTTCTAATCAGTTTTTCTTTTTGATTTTCTATCAGAGATTTGTTTCCATTGCTGCCTGCTGCATTGATTTAAAGTTGTAGAACTCAAAAGAGGTTTTGTTCAATAAGATCAATTTTTTAAAAGAATAATAAACAATAAAAACAATAAAACTCCACAGAATAAAAAATTTTGAGTGTTTTATGACAAATTATGAACAAATTATGAAATGGTGAACACCTCAGATAATATTTCTACATTTTTCCAAATGAAGAAAATGAAGAAGCTAAATAGCCTGCAGAGGGTGAATTTGAAAGGTGGAAGTAAGACGAGATTACAAACCAGGTCTTCCAACTGCAATTCTATAATATTTTCTACTCTGCTAAGTATGGTTCATCTCTTTAATATTTCCCACATCTAACATTTGCCCTTTATAGAGCTAAGCCCTGAATAACCTCAGTCTAAAACAGATATGCTTGAAAACAAATACTTTGAATGAAAATTACTAAATGAGTAGAAAGTATTCATTTATATTTTAAAAACTCATAGATTGAAATTTTTGTTATTTGGTGGTTCTATTTGTCCAAAAATAATTTGGGCTTTGATGATGTTGTGTGCAAAAAAAGGGCCAATCTCACCAATACATCATAAAGTAGATTGCAGGCAATAAGATGTGTACTGAAGCACAGAAGTATCAGACAAGTCAATCATTCCAAAGTGGCAGTTTGGGATGAGCAAAACCTATATAATTTTAAAAAAAAAGAGAGAGAGAGAGAAGAGGAGGTGTGTGCAAGGCAAGTTATTTTCTATATTTTCCAGAACAGAAAATAGGCACTGCTAGATTTGGAACTCTTTTTATTCCCACACGTTAATGCAGCAAGAGTTCCTCCACTCCCAATCAAAACTTTTGCAAACCTTTCATTTGTATCGCATTTTGCCTTTAGAGACCGTGGATAGATAAAGCTATTTGGGGTAAAGTTCACTAGGACTGTGTGTATATCTGCTTCTGTCTAAATTATTTTGGAAGAATTACCTGGTTATAATCCAATAGACAATCTGTTGAGAATATCAGAAATGTAATACACACTGGGTCTGACGATGATCTAGTCAGCCTGGCATTCTGCTTCTGGGGCCAGGCAAGGTACCAGAAGCATTTTATGCATCAAATGCCCCTCCTTGTTCTTATCCTCGTGCCTTCAGACCCCATTCCACTGACCCTTTGCCACATTTAGGATGACCCCTAATCCTAGCCATTTTTGGTGGTTACTTAATGTGGATCTAAAACCCATAAAATGAGTTTAAAGCTTCTTTAAATTTGTTTCAAAATTTACTGTAGTGGAAAGTTATATAATTTCAGTAGGTACTCTTGAAACTGTATCTCAAATCTCCTTTCTCTAAATTTCTCTTTCAAGCTTTAGGACTCTCTCCAGGTTAGGTTCTAGAGTTTGTGGAGAAGTTAACTTTCTTTTTTTGTTTTTGATATTTTGGACAAATTCTCATTCTATTACCCAGGCTAGGGTGCAGTGACACTATCCCAGCTCACTTCATCCTCAGCATCCCAGACTCAAGCAATTCTCCTCCCTCAACCTTCTGAGTAGCTGGGACCATAGGCATGTACCACACCATACCCAGCTATTTTTTGTTTTTATTTTTTGTAGAGATGGGGTCTCACTAAATTGCCCAGGCTGGTCTTGAACTCCTGGGCTCAATGATTCTCTCATTTGGCTTCCCAAAGTGCTGGAGTTACAGGTGCGAACTATCATGCCCAGCCAAAGTTTACTTTCTGAAATCTCACTATGAGATCTTACACTATTCCTCCTTCTAGTCACCTACACTATCCCTTCTCAGTTGCAGAAGTTTAATGAATGTGATCTGAGTAGAAAACAAAAATACAGCCAAGGTTTCTAACCTTCCACCATCATATAGCTAACAGTCATGGTATCGTTAAACCTGAGTTCTGTCTTATTCTGCCTACTTTACTAACTAAATAAGTTAATTATTTCTTGTTAAACACCACCAACAACAATAATGAAAACCTTCAAAAGATAGACCAGGTAAAAAAGAAGAAAAAAAATAGCAAGTCAAATAAAATTCAAATTGATAGGTTCCAAAATGTATGAATAATGATGACAATCCTAAAAGCTATCATTTCTTGAGTCTTTGCTATGTGTCAGGCAATATGCTAAGCATTTTCCAAATATTGTTTCACAAACACTTATAGCAACCCCATGAGCAAGTTCTTTTTTTCTTCTTCTTTTTTCTTTTCTTGAGACTGGGTCTTACTCTGTTACCCAGGCTGGAGCGCAGTGGCGCAATCACAGCTCACTGCAGCCTCGACCTCCCGTGCTCAAGTGATCCCCCATTTCAGCCTCCCGAGTAGCTGGGACTACAGGCACGCACCACCATGCCTGGCTATTTTTGTATTTTTTGTAGAGACAGGGTTTTGCCATGTTGCCCAAGCTGGTCTCAAACTCCTGGCCTCAAGGGATCCACTTCCCTCAGTCTCCCAAATATGAGCAAGTTCTTATTATCTTTTTTTTAAGAAGAGACAAGTCTCAGCACTATTAAGTAACTGATTCAAAGCATATAGCAGGTAAATGGTACATTAAGCAGTTCTGTCTGATTTCAAGGTCTGTATGCTTAACCTTTATCTACACCATGACCAGGTACTTTTAACCTCTTGCTTCAGGACACCCTAACATCTCAGTTCCACTGTTGCAGCAGAAGTCAGGATTCCACAACTCATCAATTCTGTGGATGTTACTGTTTCTGACAAAGAATTTTCATCATCATCTAGCCTTACAGGTGTATGATGGGATCATAAAGATCAGTTAATAATCATTTATTAGGGGGCATGACAACAATGGTCTAGCAGACAAGTGGCTCAGGAAAGAAAGTGCTCAGCACCACCCATTCGCTTCTCTCACAGTAAAGGAAGTTTTAATACTAAGAGTAAGCTCTAAGAAGAAAAAAATCATTTTCTCCAGTCGGGAAACAGTTTTAGTACACTTAATTTATTTTTAAATGTGCATTAACTTTTTTTTGTTAAGAATGCTGCCTTCTTAATTGGATAGTATGGTCTCCTCAGAGCCTTCCTGTGGCCCACTCAGAAGAATCACATATTCCTGTGAAACAGATCCTGAATGCTAAGAATCAAACAGCCTTGCAGACCTCAACAGAGATGCCAAGGATTCATGCCTAAGCCAGAAGTGGTAAGTCTATCCCAAACTAGCCATTTGAAAGTATATGGAACTTACACAATTTTTCTCAGCAAATGCAGTATTGCACTTTCAGTTCTTTCAGTGGGTCTGATATAACAGGTATTAGTTATTACTCCTGCTGAGGTGTGTCTCCACACTGCCCAGTACAACATTATCTTCCTCATTATCTGCTCTCTACATTATCTGTCTGCCTCAATCATCCCATCCACAAAATGGGGTTAATAATATTAGCCCTCGTTTATCTTGAACAAATGCAGCTGGGGAAAATGAGAATATAAATTAAATTGCTTGCTGCTCCTTGGAAGAAAGTTGCCTTAGAAACACAGGCTTATTATTTCTCCATAGAAAAAGCTAAATATATTAGGGTTTGCACAATGTTGCTAGCTGTGATTTTGCTCTTTTTTAACCCTAGGCAGAAGGACTACATTAACTCCAGTCCCTAGGTGAACCTTTTATTCCATTTTCCACTGGAGGAAAAAAAGTAACTTTGCAAAGAAAAGAAAGAAAAAAAATGTAGTATTCCCAAACCTCATTTACGGAACATTCTGTTCTCCAAATTACAGCACAGCAAGCAGGCAAGTGGGAACTTTTAGAATCCTGCATCCAAGCCGGTTCCACACAGCACCCACTAATACAAAATGGCTTTAATTACTTTAATATAAATCCTGGAAATGTGCAGATGGATTGTAATAATTATGCAAAACTGCGATGGTCCTTTATAGAAACACAGATCTTGCTAGCTTAAAAGAGAATGAAAGGAACACAAGTTCAACACAATATGTCAGGAAGCATATCTCCTAAGAAGTCCTGTATTTCAAATGCCAAGCTGTACGTTTCATCTGATGTGGCAGTTGTTATGGAAACTATGCTTTTTGATTGAATAGCAGAATAAATACCTACCTAAAATCAGCATGACGGTCTAGTGCATAAATTAAGAACTCCCCAAGACAACAATTACTTGGAGTTCTTCCTTGAGATAAATTCAAAAAAACACATACATACATACATACATACATACATACATACATATATATACACAATCTAATAAGAGTTTAAATTTTTCTGAACTGAATATTCTTCCTCACCTATAACAGTCAAACCTGCTTCACAGTGTGTATGAGTGTGACTATGTTTTCGTCCCTCAAACACACTCACTTGCACCCTTACACAATTAAGGCTTAGTGAATGAAAAGATCTAATGCTTTGCTAACAAGGCCATTTTTTTAATAAAAGTCACATTTCTTCACTTTCTTCCTAAATTAGTACAGGAGGAGCCTTGGGAAATGAATGGTCGGTTATTACTGTGATTTTTAAATCAAGTGGGTCATATATAAATGTGGCAAAATTCCTAGGCATAAGAGAAAGGTCAGTTAAACATGGTTTTTATGTTTTCATGAGTCTGACATTAGACTGTTGCTGATGCCTATTGATATTAACGACCTTTCATGAATCATAATACAAATACTTCTGTCTTTCCATGTAGATATAATTCGCTGATTTGCTGACTTAATTAAAGGCTCATTGCATAAAATATGAAATAAAACATATTGAGGTTTGTTTTCCTCTTTCACATTTTACATGGAATGATATGCCAAGGAAGAAGTGTGAGTGCAACAGGCACCCATATCACAAACTTCTCCATAATGGGCATGCATTCGCCCATTGGATCAACATCTTTCCATTTATTAGCATGACAAAGGACACAATTATTTTGGATATGCCTGAATGCAATTTTCATTAACTTTGCAATGATTTATTAACAAAAGTGTCAGGAATGTAATAAAAGCAGCAGGACTCCTCAAAATGCCAAAATAAAAAAAAAAATGAAGAATACAGCAGAATTTCCCAACACGCCTTACGGCATCAGGTCAATAAGGTTGCCTGATTCCATCAAAAGCATCACCATGGTGAGTGAACTCTGCAATTAACAAAGAGTAAGCACAAAAAATGCTAATATCTCATTTGAATGTAATTATGCACAGATTACTGTTCACTGGAACAAGAAAAGGGATTTTAATTGTCATCCAAAGTTACATGCAAACCCTGGATTCTAGTTAACTTTTTTTTTTTTTAGTTGGGGAGTTCATATGAGAATAAAGCATGCAGTTCACAAATTCTTATGTTCAGGGACATTGTAAAAGGCACTGTCTTTGTTTAAGGGATACAACTTGCAAAGTTTTAAAATAACATCATTCCATGTATGTTGGCAAGGTTAGTTTGTAATAAGTTTCACCATCGTTTGCATTTTAATACTATTTGATCTCATTTACATGTTTAAATTTGTTCCTGTAATAAAATTCATTAGTATGTTTATCATAACCACATAATGAATATAGCCCTTATGTAAAATAAAAAATTGAAAGTACATTAGAGACATTACAAGCTGTTTGAAATTACTGTGCTTTGCATATTATACCTTATTAATTAAATTATAAATTATTTATTTATGTATTTCTTTAATCAGGGGCAAGCACTAGAACAATATTATATTAGTATAAGAAACACAATACAACTCAAAGCTAAATCACACGTGGGCCAGTTTTATGTACAGAGGCATGCAGATCCATTTTGCCATGGGGTGGCAAATGCCACTCCCCCTGCTGTGCATCAAGGGATGCAAAATAGCTGTTTAAAGGGGAGTGGAGAGCGGAGGGAATAAATGTTTCTTGTGCAAGTTAAAAACTTCACTTGTTAGTATAATATCTCCCTTTGCCTTCTTCTTTTATTAGTATAATTAGATCAGATATGCAGATGGAAGCAAAGAGCAAATCATTATAGGAGTTAATACCATGTCCATTTTATTTGGAGTCCATGAGAAAGGAAAAAGTAATCTTTTCTATTATTTCCTTTTTTCTTTTTGTTTCTTTTGTCAGCAGTGATAGAGAATATAAATCAGAGACAGAGAGAAGAAAAGAGAAGAAAAAAATCAATTGGAAAAAGAGTCCAATATTTAGGAAAACAGCACTAACTTCATTTTTCTTATTTATATTTTAAGGTAGTTATTTAAAAACATGCAGAATATCTGTGATCTGCTTCTATGTTTATAGGACTTCCCGATCTGTTTTTAAGCTATTTTGCTAATCCCTGGTTTGAGTACACTGGTTTGACTACAGGCTCAGCCTATCTATACTTAGTAGATTTGATGATTTTGGTAACCAATTACTTCCGTCTAAATTGTCAAATATGAACTTTGCCTAGGGCCTTCAACCATTGAAGAAACTTGGAGATGGAAGGTGGGGAGCTCCGGGAGGATCATTCAAGGAACACCCCTGTTGTGGCAAGTGCATGGTTTTATAGCCAAAGAGATCTGTATTTTAGTCAAAGCAATTTCCTCTCCTTCCAAATAAGGGATAATCCCAAATCACAGAGTTGTGATGTTGTTTTGAGGACTAAATAAGATTAATATTCGTAAAGGACTTACCAGGGTACCTACATAGTAGCTGTTCAATCAATGTTAATTTCAGGTCTATTTTCACTAAGGAATACAACAGAACTTTATACCAGAATGTCCTTCTCAGAATTGCACAAGCCTGCATGGTATGCTGGAGCTTATTTTTAATAGATGTCAGTCTGTGATACAGGGAAACACAAGCTAAATACACTAAGTCCCCATATAACTTTACGGATAGGTTCTTGGAAATGTTGACTTCAAGTAAAATGATATATAATGAAACCAACTTTGCCACAGGCTAATTGATAAAAAACAAGAGTTAAATTCCTACAGCGTATTTCTGGTCACAAAACATCACCTAACTTGTAAATAAATTCCCCAAAACACTTCTAATATTAAACGTGGAAGTAAATGTGAGTTCTACAAACATTTAAGAAAAAATAAAAACAAGTAAGATAATGATTTACCCGCTTATTCCAGTTCAGTCATGGATGGCCAGGGCCCATCACAGCAGCTCAGGGGGTGTGGTGGGAACCAGCCCTGGCCAGGATGCCATTTCATGGTGGGGCACACTCACATACACACCCACACTCGCTCACATCAGGACCACTTAGACACGTCCATTCTCCACATGTGCACAGCTTTCAGATGTGAAGGAAACAAGCACCTGGAGAAAACATTCACAGACAAGGGGAGCAATTCCACACAGACAGTGGTCCCGGATAGGAATCCTTTTTTTTTTTTTTTCTCATCAACATTATAACGAAATAATGTTGAACAAAATGTTATTCAAGGACCTACTGTACTGAGATTAATCTTCAAAGCAAAAAATAAGAGACCAATGTATGTTATGAAGATTTTCCTAAATAAAAATTATTTTATTTTCTTTGTCTGTTTTAGGTTAGTGTAAAATTCCTTCCCATTTCAGTTTATATAATTTGGTAAATAGCAGAAGAGAACAGAGGTGGGGGCAGCAGTATCATTAAGAGAAAATAGCAGAATGGGGAGAGGTCCACCACTGTGAGTGTTTCTGGTTTCTAATTTAATAGGGTCTGTGGCAGATTGCTAAGACTCAGACATATCTGTATTCACCTCTTTTTGGCACCCAACTAAACTACCTTTCTGGGTTACTCCTGCAGTTGGATACAGCCACACAACTGAGTTCTAGCCAAGCAGATAGGTATCTGCATATACAGAAATGAAAGGTGCTATTTCTAGGCCTTGCATCTAAAAACTCTTACCAGTCCGCCATGCTGTTTCCTTGTCGTCTATCCTCAGTGTCAGGATAGAAAGGATCCTGCCAAGAACACTGAGTCTTTGGGAGACAGAGTGGGATGGACCACTGGATAGAAAGAATGTGGGTCTGCAAATGACAGAGAAGGGAAGCACCCCTCCCTGCATTCTATTATAATTGGACTACATCAAGGAGTAACAAAACTTTGCCATGTTGTGTTATCCCATGCTGAATTTAGACTTTTTGTTACAACCATCAGGCTATCCTGACTAGAATGAGGTCATAAGGCAAGGTGAGCAGTTTTAGTTTTTCTGAGAATCTTCATTAGAAATAGATATCCTAGATATAATTAATTTGATTTGCATCAGAAAAGAAGATGCCCTAAAATCATTTTTAAAGTTTTAAATAAAAATTGACAAAGATAATATAATCCCATAATCTAATCTAATACATAATCTTATATTATTTTGTTAAAAGAATGTGATTCTTTTAACAAAGGAGTTTCTTCTAGGACCATAAGTGTTTTATAAAGTAATAAATGATTACTATGCATGACTATATATTGTGTTTTCAAGCAGCACTCTCTATATAGCTACAGAACATGAAAATTAACACTTGTAGAAGAAATAAACTAATACATATAGATGTTCATTATAGAGAAATTAGTTTCACTCAACAAAAGGTTTCATCAAAAACATGATTCCAATCAGTGTGCTGTGTTTTCCTGAGGGCAAATTTCCAACCTAAATGCTTCATTAGCAAATAATCATGACACCCTGAGCTTTGTACTCCTTCTGAACTGGGGAAATGTGAGTGGGCCACATGTAAAGGATGGATATAGAGATACGCTGAACACAAAAGCTCTGAAATCACTAAGTAAAATGAAAACATATGCATGCTATAAACCCACGCACATAGACCAACATGGATGCCACATGGGAAAACAATGTCAACAGAGAGGAGAAGCAAAATTGAGTATTATTACATTTCGAATAATTCAATAGGTAAAGAATCTCCAGATGGTCTAATATTCTATCATTCGCTATGTTGATCAACACGTTTTTTAAAATCTTAAAATATCACTTGCATCTGTCAATATTAGACATTTTTTGTAATCTGTGTGCATTTTTTTCAGTGTTTATTTAAGCATCTAAATAGCCTGTTGGTTATGAGCCTATTAGCATGAGGTTAAAAGTTCTTCAAGGGCAAAGACCTAAAGGTCCATCAAGTTTGCTTAACTTGCTTACATAATAGCACCTCGTAATCCAGATGGTCTATTAATAAACACTTGTGAAGACAAGAATTATGGTATACTCACGAGGAGAGAAAATATAAGATATGGCTTAGTTCAAGTGAAGGTATGCTCCAAAACTATTTTAAATCAAGAAATAGAGACTATAGCCAATAGATACAGAATGACAAGTCTTTAGAAGAAATGAAGTAAACACATAATCACATGGTAACATGGTTTGACTGTGTCCCCACCCAAATATCATTTTGAATTGCAGCTCCCATAATTCCCACAGGACCCAGTGGGAGGTATTTGAATCATGGGGGCAAGTTTTTCCTGTGCTGTCCTTGTGATAGTGGATAAGTCTCACGAGATCTGATAGCTTTATAAAGGGCAGTTCCCCTGCACAAGCTCTTCCCTGCCACCATGTAAGATGTGCCTTTGCTCTTCCTTCACCTTTAGCCATGATTGTAAGGCCTCCCCAGCCATGTGGAACTATGAGTTCATTAAACCTCTTTTTCTTTATAAATTACCCAGTCTCGGGTATGTCTTTATTAGCAGCATGAGAACAGACTAACACACATGCACATAACAAATAATCTATCTGGACGCTACTTATATCTAGCTATCTATAAAAAAATGGCATGAGACTGTTAGAAGGTGAAAGAAAAAGAGAAAAGTAGGACAACTCATATGTTTGTTAAACACCTACTGTGTAACAAGTGCTCTCCTTCCCACAACCCCATGGAAACATATCTTTTCAAAGTATGTAATCCCAGCACTTTGGGAGGCCAAGGCGAGGCTAATTACTTGAGGTCAGGAGTTTGAGACCAACCTGGCCAATATACTAAAAGCCTGTCTCTACTAAAAACACAAAAATTAGTCAGGTATGGTGGTGGGCACCTGTAATCCCAGCTACTTGGGAGGCTGAGGCATGAGAATAGCTTGAACCCGGGAGGAGGAGGTTGCAGTGAGCTGAGATCATGCCACTGCACTCCAGCCTGGGTGAGAGAGTGAGACTCAGTGTTAAGAACAAAAAAAAAAAAAAGTATCAGTGACTTCTCATGGTTTTCCATATTCAGCCTGCACCTCTCCACTGAGCCCCAAACCAACACATTTGCTAAACTTCCAGCTCAGTTTCACCGGAATATCCTATAGGCTTCTCAAATTTTAACACAGGTTAACTCAACTTGGATCTTCCTGCCTCCCCACACCTGTTTCTGCCACAGATTGAATAACAACTCCTTTTCTCCAGTTTCTCGGGCCAAAAAATATCTAAATCCTTGACTCATCTCTTTTCTCACACTCCACATCCAATCCAACAGCAAATCCTGCAGAATCTGACTACTTCTCACACCTCCGCTGACACAAAACTGCAGAGGGAGTTCCCCTTTTGAAAACAGAATTAGATCTTGTTATTCTCTTACTCAAAACTTCCAACAGGTTTCCATCATTTTAAGATAAAAACCAGAGTCTTTAAAATAACCCACAAGGTCCAGCATGATCTGGCCTCACAGGCACCTCCCTGACTTTCTTTTCCTCTGGTCTCCTGCCCACTTATTCCACTTTGGCCATCCAGGCCTTTGTGCATTTCCTCACAGATGCCAAGCACACTCCTGCCTCAGGCCCCTTGTACTTGCTGTTTCCCTGCCTTGAACACTGTTCCCAGAGAGACTTTTGTTCAAATGCTATCTTTTCTGGTGACCTTACTTAAAATTACCATCTTTCCACCTGGCACCTTAGCCTCCCCTATTCCTCCCCCCACCCTTTTTTTTGGGGGGGGGGAGGGGCTTTTTCTCCATAGCATGTATTACATTTATTTGCTTATTTTCTGTTGTCTCTTATTAGAATGCAAGCTATATGAGAAATATTTTTCTATTTTGTTTTCTGCTATATTTCCAGAGATAAGAAATCCAAAAATATGTGTTAATATTCATGCTTGGGAGGATTATATTATTTTACTTAATTCAGATGGACACTTGGAGTTAGTAATTATCTCACTTAATAGTTAAAAAAGTTTAGGTTCAGAAAGAATAAAAAATTGTCTGGGTAGCAAAGGAAGGAAGAGGCAGATGGATGTCTCCATCAATGTCTCTTTGATATATTTGCTATCTTTTGGGACACCTTGTTTCTGTCATACCACCTACCTTTACATAAAACATACTACACCTTATTTACTTAAAGCCTTCTTGGGCTCTAAAGTCTGAGATGAGTCAAGTATTTTGTTATTGTTTTGATTTTTTTCTCTTTCCCTAATCCATTTCATTGGGTTTTGGGTCTTATTCAAGTTTTAAAAATGATTGTATCTAAAAATTGAAATAATGTTACATCAAATTTTTTCTAAAGTATTTCCTTCAAAGTTTACATATTATCTAACCAGAAACAGATTCATGGATATGAACCAACTTCCCAGGGTATATCTGAAATTTATAAAACATTTCCTTTGGTTTCATGCTATTAAAAAAAAAAAAAGGTTTGAAAAATAAGTTTCATGGGCTGATCATAATTTGGAATTTTTTCCAATCTTCCTGTACTGATATAATTAATTTTTCATCTAACAAACACATAAAAGAAAAAAGAAAGGTTATATTGAATATTGACAATGAAAAAATTAAAAATAATAAAAAAGAGAAGGAGAAAGAAGGGAGGAGAGTTGAGGGTAGGGATGGCGAAGTAGGAAAAGAAGAAGAAGGAAAAGAAGAATTCAAAGGAGGAGAGAAAGAGAGGCAGGGAGGAAGAGAGACAGGAAAAGATGAAGGCCAAGAATGTTCTGCTTTACAAATGGGTAATAATTATGCTTATTCACATTGGCTTCCCGAAAGTTAGAGAAAATTTAAAGAGTTTTCCAAATAGATTTGGGAACCTTTATAGACTATAATTCAATTCTGAGAGCAATTTACAGTTGAGACTATATGCAGAAGTGAATTCAAAAGCCAAGACTTCATGCCCAGAAAAATAAACTGTTTCATTGATCTAATTTAGTTTTCCAGATAAAACACACACACACATTCGGCAGACATTTATGTTAAACCACCTTGATTACTGGGAATTTCCGCAGTTTCTTATGATTCTCAAATTGGCATCCCTTATCATTAACTTATTGGGTATTATTCTGTGGATTCACCCTGTTAAATTTAGAGATGAAAATGAATTTCTTAAGCCTAGATGTTTACAAAAAAATTAAAGGTAATTTTTCCTATAAAAAAGGTGCAGAAGTAATATACCTGCTGCTAACTTATAAATGTTAAGTTTAACATATGGAAAAACCTGCTGCAATGAGTATATTTAAGTCAGCAGGGTGAGTTTGAAGCAATATATATTCCTCTTACAAAAGCCAGTTGCTTCTAAAGTGGTCAAACATAGATGTTAAAGCTTAACACATAATAAAAAACAAAATCTTAGCAAAGTTTCACGTCAAAATAACAACTGTGGTTAAAACTTCTAAAATTTGATAGTGATTTTTCAATTCTCAAAAAGAGGTAGGTGAGAAGATACCAATTCTGATTCATCTCATTTGCCTCTAATCATTTTGCATTCTTGCTGCATAAAGTGTAGAACACGGACCAGCCACGCCAGCTTCCGCTGGGAGCTTCTGAGAAATGTAGAATCTTGGGGCCACCCCAGACCTGCTAAACCAGACTCTGCATTTTATCAGAGTCCCCAAGAGATTCACATGCACATTAGTCTGAGAAGCATTATACACACTACTGTGCAAAGTATTTTTCTTTAAACAAGTTATAAAAATTAAAATACTAATTGGACTAACAAGAAAAAACAAAAATAGGGCACAGGAATAGATACCGCAGAACTGATCTATTTGGGAAGAGACTATTCAACTTAGGGTCTCTCATTTCATTTAGGGAAGAAATGCAAATGGAAACCTGTATGAAGCAGGTATGGCAACTAGAACATTGACTCAACTAGTCAGAAAGCAGTGTTTTTGAGCTCTGCCAAGAGGACTGCCATTATCACCTTAACAGAAATAATTTCATTCTCAAGTCTAACATTTAAATGATATAAGACTCCAATTTAATTAGGACAACAATGTGAAGCCAGCTCAAATAAAAAGCAAGAACAATTTTCTAATGGATTTAAATTGCGAGCTTGTGACAGACTATGACAGATGACATATTTACTTTTCATGGGAGCTAAACGAATACCTCAGATAAAATATGAGCTAAAAACACAGCAAATTTGGAACTAATTAATCCATTGACAACATTTTTTTTGAAAAACACTTTCTCTTATAAAAGAAAATACATCTGTAAAGCCGAACAGTTAGTTAAAATGGCAACATTTAATACATTATTGGAGCTTAGTAACAAGTTGGGAATTTAACCTTTCTTCAGAAATTGAAGATGCTCTAATCAGAATTAGGCAGGTGCACACAGAGGTCAAACATCGTGCTGAAGTTTCACTAAATAGCTTCTATCTGGCCTCTGATCACAAATGCTTCAGATCCCAGGCTTTGACATCTCAGTGACTTCAGTATTATGGCTAGGCAGCTGCCACTTATTTCATTTTCAATGCATCTAGCTTTTGCATGCCTTGACTAGGGGCCTTTTGGCAAAATGTTTAATCAATTCATCATCTAGCATTTTGTCTTCCTTATCATGGCCTTCGTTTCCTCAAGAAATAGAAAATTCAAATATGACTGTAGAAACTGAGTGGAAAATGAGAATATAAGTGTACACATGCTTGAAGACATCACGGTGAACTAATGACTAATTACTGTGCAATTGAATACTAATGGAGAGATTCATGAAATCAACATGAACAGGAAATGAACTCAATATGACCAATGGTTCTACAATTAAAATCAAATAAATGCCTAGTAATAGAAAGAACTTAAAAGATATTACTACAACCAGATAATTATTCTTCAGGTTACACTATACTAAAAAATAAACACAATGCTAGGTAGAGGTATCCAGCTTGATATCTTTTGAAAAGTTAATGTGCATCTGAAATGTGAATTATAGTATTGTAATTATCTTCAAATTAAAGTACATAAAACTAGTTCAATGGCAAGTCACTTATTAAAGCAAATCAGATCAACATGAATTTCAGGAAGGAGACTTGAGAGGTTACTTTCTAGGACCGTTTAATTAATTAATTGTCGCTCTGAATACTTAACTCTTTGAGTCTTAGCAGTCCAGTCAGAAAATTTTCAATAGAAAGCAAGTTTAGGGATTGAGAAAAAACACCAAACAAACAAACACATTTTAAAAGCATTAACCTTTAATGCATAAAGAGCTAGTGACAATGTATAAGAATTGATTAATAAATTTTACAACCACTCTTTAAAAAAATTGCATGTATGTTTCCTTTAGTTCTATTTCATTTACTTTCCTTTCCACAACCCAATGGGCTGAGTGAGGCAGATTGAAATAAACTGCAATATTTTCTCTTGAAATATCTACTCACTTATAAGCTGTGGATCTAATCAAGGACCTAGTAAGTCCATAATGGTACATTTGCTTCCCAGGAGAAACCACTGTTTCTCGTCATTCCAGAAAATACCCCCTTGCAAGGTGCAACCAAGAGCCACAGATTCACTGCAACAGTCTAATAATTTGATTGGAGCCCTAAGGCAGGGATAACTTAAATTACAATTAGAGAGCCCTCACACTGGTGCTAACATCTGTGTACTGAACCACTGTATACTGATTAAAGGTTTTTAAAAGAGAACTAAGTACTTCCCACATTAGAGAGGAGTCTAATTGTAATGGCCCTCGTCCTTGGTATGTAATACTTCAACATTCCCTGCTGAGCTTCCTGCTTGTGAGTCCAAAGAATGCACATCCTGGATAATAACTGTCTTGGAAATGTCCAATAAATTGCTCAGGTGTAAATGGGCGGAAGGGCAGAGCCCTGGGAAGAGAAAGAAAGCACTGTTCATTTCATCACTCTTCCTGTGCCTATTTTCCCCGTTTGTAGCTGCATAGTTGAGGTGTTTTTGTTTTCGTTTTTCCATTAAAAGAGTGATTCTAAGTAGAGGGTCAGAACTCAGAGAAATTGCCATGGGGGCACCAATTAATGAAAGTTAAAATGAACGAGGACACACACACTGCATCCCTCAGTGTCCTCCCTGCCTTGTTATTAAATGAATCGTGCATGCAAGGAGAACAGAGTTAGAAGAAAGCAGAGCCACCGAGCTCTCCCCCCACACCCTAACCACTTCTCTCCTTCCCCCTCCATTCATTAGGGCCTTTTTCAAGCACATGGCTGCTGCAGATGTCCCTGAGAGAACATTTTGTTTCCCCCCTGCATCCAGGCTCAAACACCTGGGCTCTGACATGACGTCCAGTGGAGGCTATTTTCTTTCTCCTTTTTTAAACTTTCCTTTTATTTGGTTTGCATACAAGGCTAATAATGAGGTTTAAAAAACTATACACAATCAGTATACAATTACACTCATCGGGAGCCTGACATGTAATTTCTGATAAACCCATATAACTATGAACAGCAAAAGGAACCACAGAGCGCACACAATGTGTGGGGTCATCAGAACACAATGCCAACACAATCTCTGCGTCATGTCTTGTTGCATACTATTAATCAGTGCAAACATTGTTTGGGAAATGAGAGGGGAGAGAAAGAGCAGTTTCCCAGCTGCTAGTGCTTTGCCATCAAATCTGATAGTCAGTTCCATGGAATATAAGAAACTTCAGTAATAAAGCTTAGGACCAAATAATGACTCTTGAAGAGAGACTACTTAAATTATTCAAAATGGAATCAAATAATAAATCTTTATATATAATCCCAACTCTCCTGATAATTTCACATCAGACATTTCTTCAGCAATTCGTATATTTTCATAAATTTAGAGAATGTATTTGCATCTTTAACAAGTCACAATAGGCGGGTACTGGGCATCCACATTATCTAAATGATCAGTGTTACTGGTTAGTTAATTGCTACAATTTTGATTTATTTCAAATTTTTGATTTCTATATGTTGAAACATAATTATTTTTCTGTTGATTGTTATAGGTAAAGGACACGATAAGGTTTCATTAAGAAAGAATTATCCAGGACCACAAGATGACAGGCTGGGTCACTAGGGAGCACAATGCAATACTACTGTCAATACTATTGATATGTCTTAGGAAAAGTGAGTCTGGGAAATGCAGAAATGTCATAAGCTTTGTTTTACCTTCATTTTAATAGAGCATAGCATGACCTATATGGGAGGGGTTGACTACTTCAATTAGGTTTATGCTATTTTCGATAGGACTTCCAATCAGTGCATTTAGCTGGAAAGCAATTCCTGGCTTTATTATTACTGTTGTCATCCTTAAAATGCGTTCTATTTATTTTTTTAATTCACCAGGAGGGGCAAAGGGAAGATGGGAGCAATAAAGAAAAAGGAGCCAGTAACATGCCCTTAGGGACCAATAGCAAAAGGAGAAGAATCATAGGGGAAGAGAGATAGGAGATGAAAATGAAAGACGTATCTTATTAAACCATCATAATTAAGAAGTAATAGGTATTCATAAAGAGACCCATGCCCAAAGGCCTGAAGATGTCAGTAGCAAGGGCCAATGTTTTCTAATAAGTAATAATTAACAAATAATCCACATTAAAAAGCAAATGGGACCCCACAAGAATGAGAAGGCAGAAATCTGCCTTCTTAGAATTCCCCCATCTCCCATAGGTTAGTGTGAACAGACCTAAACTGAAACACTAAAGAAAAGGAAAATTGGTGACCTCTTTTCAACAACAAGTAAATTCTGACACACACAGAGGTAAAAAGCATTTGATAACAGAGCACCTCATTCCCATCACCTGTGGCTTAAATACGGGATGGTGCCGGCTCTGAACCCTGAGATTACAAAGGCTGCCAGAGATCCAAGGGAATCGGGACCTGATGATGAAACTGACCCCACATTATTTATTTCGGCACAAGACAGGAATTAATTGGATGGATTTTCCCTTAGCTCCTGCACTTTTTAAGTTAGCTGGACCTAAGACAAGTCTGAAGGGAAGGAGGAATACATTTGGTCCTTGGACACCCCCTAGTGTCTGTACTAGCACGAAAACCACTCGCAGGTATATCCCTTCCTTTCCTGCTATCCGGAACAAGAGGGGCAAGATTGGCTCCTCAAGGCGGAAGTCCCAGGACTGAAGCCTCGACGGAAATCTACTTTCCTCTCAGGTCAGGAGTCCAAGTGTCAAGACTGCCAACCCCTTTTGGATACTTTCTAGAATTTCTGTTTGCCAGTAACTTCGTCTCAATGTGTTGCAGTTTGTCTCAAGAAAATGTGAAAAATTATAGGTGGAGCCAGGAGGGGCCTATAATTTGCTTCAAAAAAAGAAAAAACAAAAAACCAGATGAATTTCAGTCCATATACTAGATGCAAAATGAAAAAGGGAAATGGAAGAAAAATCTATTTCAGAGAATATATGGTAGTTTGTCTTTCTATAGATAACTTGTGAGTGTTTGAATAAGGATTGTGATGTATTTATGTTTACCCATGTGATTGGATGTGAATACTGAATAAAGTCTGGGAAGACTGCTTGCCACTTCTCTCAGTGGTTCTTTGAGCAATATTTCATTTGTGTAATGAAGATATAATTTAAAAGTGGCTTGGAAAGGCTTTAGTGTAAGCGCCTTTGAAACTTCCCATACAAATTGTATGTGACTTCCTTTCCATCTAGGTAAATAAATTGTGTGTGTGTGTGTGTGTGTGTGTGTGTGTCCCAGGATATCTGTGGACTAGGCTTCTGTGTTAAAATATTGCTAAAATTATTAAGTATTACAATGAGTTTTATCCACTGTCATCTCAAAAGTATAAATGTCCCAGACTGTCATTACTATGTTTGGCTGTTCTAATTACCCAAATCTGCCCCAATGCTGACCACAGTTCTAAGGAAAGCATCCCTATATATGCAAGTTACAACAAGTCATATATAGTTTTTTCTAGCATAACGCTTTTGCTCAACTGTTTTCAGGAAGCAGTCCATCATTCTTTTAAATTTTGAAGCATATATTATGGCAATATAAAATACTTTTTCTGGCTGCATCTGAGAGGGTCGTACTGGAATTTATGCAAGGTCTGACCTTCACAGAATCACACAACTTTAGAGGCCAAGGGTCCTGAGAGAACACCTAATTCACATTCTTATTTAAGGAATGCAGAGTTCAAAGTGATTTCATGACTTCCTCAGAGCCATGTGGCCAAGCTGCCAAAGAAGTTCTGCACCCAGCCCATTTTGGGTCACTGATATTTCTAAGCATAAAATTCTTTAGGAGGAGCCTGATAGACATGAAGATGTCATCTGTGGCTAGACATGGGAAGCCTGACTGCAACATGGGCACCCTCCGTGTTAGGGACACATCTTCTGAAAGGAGAGGGTGTCCCAGGCAGCTCCTGCAGTACCCAGGAAAAGTGTGATTGTGGACCCACGGGCTCTTCTGTCCTTGATTTTTCATCCATGACTCATACATGAGGCTTACACTGTAGAAAGAGAGGAAAGAAACTAGAGAAGAAATGTCAGAAACATCTTGCGCGCCCCCCACCACCACCACCACCACCGCACCCCAAGTGTGTGAATGAAACTGTTTTGTTCCTTCCTCGGCAGGAAATGCTACTGTTTTAAATACCAAACAAAGATAGTGCTTGCTTCTGGTTACGGCCCACACAAAATAAACTTACTTTTAAAAAGAAATCTTGGCATATGGTAACAAAACCTATATAATTCTCTTGATCTTTAATCTCTATGCCAATGTCTGTTTTACAGATTATGGCCTCAGCCCCTGACAAATCTGCTTAGTGAATTTTTGGCTGACAAATCTGGCAACACAAACGCTGTCTGAAATACATTCAAAAGGCTAAACATTTTCATAATAGCTACTTTACATAGCCTAGTAGGTTTCCCTTTAGGACACCAATTAAATTTTTTTTTAAAGTGACAGTGTTAATTTTTATGATTACACACAGAACTAAGATTTTTATTTAATACACTGGGCTTTCTTTTAATGCTTTTCAAGGGGATCAACCACTTTGCCAACAGACGGGTGTTACAGCAGGGGTGATTATAGTAATTTTTCATGTAATTGGGAGTCACCATTTGGTTGCTATCTTTCACATGCTTGTTGACTCATCATATAATCCTTTATAATGGGGGTTTGTTTTATGTCACAGGAACGTGCCAAGTAGCTGGGAAATAACAAACAGAGGAACCCCCCGGCTGGTAGGGACCGTGAGGGTTTTTAACATCTGCCCAGTTTTTTAGACTGCACAAAATTTTTATTTAATAGCAGTGACCAAACACTGAGAGAAGGGTTTTGGAGGATTGGTGAAGAATCTGTGTTTTATCTCAAGATAAGATGTCTTTTAAAAACAGACTCTATTACATACTGCAGAGAGCACAGTTTTTAAATGATAAGAAGGTGTAAGCAGTCATTAGAAATATGAGAGTCCCTTTGCCCCTTCCCCTAAAGTCAAGAATTTCAGCCCAAAACGAATGCAGCATGTTGTCCCATGGGTTCACTTATCACAATTTTACTTTTCATCTCATCTTTTGAATCCCATCAGTTAATATAGATAGTGCTTTAATGGAACGAATATATGACCAGAGGTTGCATGCCGATATTAGATGCTGCATAGAGATAAGAGCTGGAAATTGAGACTCCTAAGTTCTTAGCCCAGCTCTGTCATCTCGGGAGAGTCCTGTGAACATAATAAGGGCTCAAATTCCCTTCACATTAAAAGCAAAGAGGAACACTACTATGATTCCTGAGTTTCCCTAAGAAAAAAGTAAAAATAAATAACAGAGTAAGTCTGAAAATATTTCTTGAGTTAAAACACTAAATACTAGGCCTTACAGTTTGACTTGAGATGATAGTTTCTATTAACACTTTGCCATCTGTGAACCAGTAAGGTTGGCAAAGCCATCTATAATGTACATTCTATCTGACTGAGTGCATATTTCCTTTGGAGTTTTCCAAGAGTATTGGAACAAAGTTGCTCATTTTTATGAAAAGTATCTGATGAAAGTCTTGTTATTTGTTTATAACAGGTTGGAAGGAATTACTTATTTCAACTTATTGGGAACTGCTTTTTATTCCAATTAAGACCATGACCATTGACAGCCAGGCTGTCTAAAGACAACAGCTAAAGTTAGATCAGCTGGACCCAACTCTAGAATATTGACTTGATGAAGAACCTAAATTTGCTTCTTAATTTAACTGTCTAAATACTATTTCATAATGGAAGCACAACATTAAATATGTCAATTTTTTCTTAGGTCCTAAGATCTGAGATAAAGGTAGTTTGCCTCAATAACTATGAGTTACAAACTAGCCATAATATGAATTAACCCTAAGTTAGTTATCTTCAACAAATCCTACACAGTTATATGTTATATTTTTAAATAAATAAACATAAGATACAGTTACAAATAAAACATCAGATATGATTATAAATAAAAGCCTAAAACACAAATAAACTATTTATTTAACCAAGTTTAACTCTTATGACACCAAAAATGAATACAAAATGAAATTATCCTATTATACAAATGAGTATGTGTCATGTATTTTCAGACTGCTGCTTAACCATAATTATTTCCAGCATTTAATTTCATATACTCACTGCTTCCAAAGGCCATTAGTAATATAGGTTTCTGGTAGAAGCTAGCCAAATAGCAGACCATCAAAGAAGATAGTTGGTAAAATTCAAATCTATGTTTATCTAATAATGACTTAAGAAACTAAAAATAAAGGCAGAAGCCATGAAACAATTTCCTTTATAGCAATTAAAACTGTAAATAAACAAACAGATAACTTTATACTCTGTAGGAACTCCTAAACATTGAGGACACTTTACTTGAGTATTCATATCTGTCCAGTGCTATAGAAATAAATAAGAAAATTATCCATGTACACATAAAGCTTCCAGAAGCAGTATTAGAAGTTCATTTTATGAATTACAATCAACTTTTAATTTATACCAAAGGGAAAAAATCCTTTTGTTAAGTTCAGTTTTACTATTTAGATCGGGAAAACACTGCGGTGATAGTGACTTTTATCCCACTCCTAATGTTCATGACTACAGAATCCACAACATACCAAATTAAAAACCCAGCTTACAGATGACATGCCATTCCTTTCCCCAACAGAAGAAAATATTTTCTCAACAGAATCATATTTAGAAATATAAATATGCAACATTCTCTTTTCTTTCACAGCTTTACCTTGTTAGGTACGCACATTTCCTTCTGATGAACTACTTGTATCCAGCCAAATGACACTGATCAAATTATAGAGCAAAAAAATTATGTACTCTTTGTCACATTTCTTTATTACAGAGCTAACAACTTATTTAATTCCATTAATGAATGTGGTTCAGTAACGGTTTATCATTTTCCTCTTTATTTTTTAAAACTGAGAAAAAGAGGGAGGTTCACAGAGACAACAGTGTATTAGGATTGATGTATTCTCTAGTTTTCCTCTTGAGTTTAAAATCATAAACTATTCACTAATGTGAATTCTTAGGAGCAGCCTGTCAGATCCATTGTGATAATTAATATAACGGCATACTGTACATGCCACTGTTGTTAAGGCTGTTATCTTGGTGACTGCTGTAGTTTCTGACAATGCTATTTATAACATTACTATGTTGATAATGATACTAACAAACAATGTTAAACACAAACAACACAACGTACTTTGCACTATACATACTGCAATAAAGTGAATTTCCTGCCCAGAAGTTGATAACCTAAATTGTGAATGACACCCACAGTACTTGTCTTCAGAGCATCTAAATATTGGATATAAGTGAGGCTTCGCCAAAAAAGTACTGGGAAGCCAGTTTTATCTAATAGTGCTTCAGATACAAATTGGAAGTTGGAGGATTTTATGAAGATTCAAAACGGAGAAATCTTTGTCGAGATGAGACCAGTGTGAGTTGAGAAGGTAGTGAAAAGCGAAGATTTAGACTGTTAGAATATCAAAAAAAGTATATATTTTAGCAGTAACAAAGCAATAATTGGAAAGAAACTTTATTTCCCTAAACTTTTTCTGAGTACAAATGGAATATATTTAATTTCAGTAAGTGGACAATACAGACTACTATAAAGAAGAAAATAAAAAAGCGTATGTAACACTATCAATGGGTAATTTAAATTTTCAGTTATTTATTTTGTAATAGGGAAGAATCCTAATTAGATAAACACTTTAAGTGCTTTTCAAACATTGTGTCACAACCCATTGATGGAAGGTACATCAGTTTGGGGGTTTATGATCAGCATCCTTTATTACAATACAGTGGGAGATTGTATAGTATGATGGAAGTTTTTCATAAAACTTTTATTCATACTTGCAGGTTTACGGTTGTGATGTAAAACATAATTCTAAGTGTGAGTTGCAGAAAATACACTGAAATTAACTGCCAAAAGACTTCGATTTTCACGATTTTAGTTGATTTATTTGAAAAGGAGAAAGGTGCCGGGCATGGTGGCTCACACCTGTAATTCCAGCACTTTGGGAGGCCAAGGTGAGAGGATTGCATGAGCCCAGGAGTTCAAGGCCAGCCTTAGCAACATAGCAAGATGCCATCTCTGCAAAAATTTAAAATATTAGCCAGGCATGGTGGCATATGCCTGTACTCCCAGCTACTTGGAAGGCTGACGTAGGTGGATCGCTTGCAGCCGGGAGGTCGAGGCAGCAGTGAGCAATGATCACAACACTGCACTCCAGCCTGGGTGACAAAGCGAGACTCTGTCTCAAAAATAAGTAAGTAAATAAATAAATAAATAAATAAATGGAAGGAATTTGTATAGCATTCTAATAATGAGACATATTTTGTAATAAACTTAGTCTTGATAAGAAATACCTTTAAGCTGGGAGTAGTGACTCAAGCCTGTAATCCCAGGACTTTGGGAGGCCGAGGTGAGCAGATCACCAGCGCTCAGGAGTTCAAGACTAGCCTGGCCAACATGGTGAAACCCTGTCTCTACTAAAAATACAAAAAATTAGCTGGGCGTGTTGGCGGGTGCCTGTAATCCCAGCTACCTAGGAGGCTGAGGCAGAAGAATCACTTGAAAGTGGGAGGCGGAGTTTGCAGTGAGCCAAGATTGCACCACTGCACTCCAGCCTGGGCAACAAGAGCAAAACTCTGTCTAAAAAAGGAAGGAAGGAAAGAAGGAAGGAAGGAAGGAAGGAAGGAAGGAAGGAAGGAAGGAAGGAAGGAAGGGGAAGGGGAAGGGGAAGGGGAGGGAGGAAGGAAGGAAGGAAGGAAGGAAGGAAGGAAGGAAGGAAAGAAGGAAGGAAGGAAGGGTCTTTAAAATTTACTGTTTTATTGTGAAACTGGTGAACATATTAATTGCCTTTCCTCGGTTGCATTCATATATGCTGGATGTCACTGTCACTGAGCTGTTGTTTACCCTAGGAGCTCGCAAACTAAATATTAATCCAATAACCACACAAATATTTATGTAAAGTTTCAGCTGTGATAAATTCCATGGTACTCAGAGGGCCCCAAAAGATAGTATAATCTAATTTAACATAAAAGAGAATTCAGGGAAGACTGCCCTAGAAAAATAAGATCACTGCATTTTGAAGGATGAGTGTGAAGTGAACAGGAGAGAAGAAAACATTCCAGACAGAGAGCATATAGCATATTCAAAGGTCTGATCACCACAGGGGTCCCAAGGTGTATAAGGCCAAATGGTAATCTACTTCAGATAGGGATCTGCTCTCAAGGAGATTGTTACAGGTCCTCAGTGACCTGTATTTAGCAGATATATGTGTCCAGTGGGGAGAGACACTGTCTTTCCTTGATGACATCAACAAAGGAGTCCAACTCCTTACAAAAGTTTCTCTGCTTGAAATATAAACATGGTAGGTGTTTAGTTTGTTTTTTATTACTATCATAGAATACCACAAGCTGGGTAAATTATTTGAAAAAACAAATTTTTCTCAAAAGAAGACATTTATGCAGCCAACAGACACATGAAAAAATGCTCATCATCACTCGCCATGAGAGATATGCAAATCAAAACCACAATGAGATACCATCCCACACCAGTTACAATGACAATCATTAAAATATCAGGAAACAACAGGTGCTGGAGAAAATGTGGAGAAATAGGAACACGTTTGCACTGTTGGTGGGACTATAAACTAGTTCAAGCATTGTGGAAGACAGTGTGGCGATTCCTCAAGGATCTAGAACTAGAAATACCATTGGACCCAGCCATCCCATTACTGGGGATATACCCAAAGGATTATAAATCATGCTGCTATAAAGACACATGCACACCTATGTGTATTGTGGCACTATTCACAATAGCAAAGACTTGGAATCAATCCAAATGTCCATCAATGACAGACTGGATTAAGAAAATGTGGCACATATACACCATGGAATACTATGCAGCCATAAAAAAAGATGAGTTCATGTCCTTTGTAGGGACATGGATGCAGCTAGAAACCATCATTCTCAGCAAACTATCACAAGAACAGAAAACCAAACACTGCATGTTCTCACTCATAGGTGGGAATTGAACAATGAGATCACTTGGACACAGGAAGGGGAACATCACACACCGGGGCCTATTGTGGGAAGGGGGGAGGGGGGAGGGATAGCATTAGGAGATATACCTAATATAAATGATGAGTTAATGGGTGCAGCACACCAACATGGCACATGTATACATATGTAACAAACCAGCACGCTGTGCACATGTACCCTAGAACATAAAGTATACTAAAAAAAAAAAAAAAAAAAAAACCAGAAATTTATTTCTCACTGTTCTGGAGGCTGGGAAGTCTAAGATCAAGGTATTGGGTGTTCACATGAAGCATAAGAGAGTGAACCCACTCCCTCAAACCCTTTTCATAGTGGAATTAATCTATTCATGAGGACAAAACCCTCCTGATCTAAACACTTCCCATTAGTCTCCACCTCCTAACACTGTTGCATTTGGAATTAAGTTTCCAACACACAAATTTTGAGAGACACATTCAAACCATGCAGTGGGTTAGGTGATCTTTTATGTAGACTTCCAATTCTGTTATTTATTTGTTTATTTTTAAATATATTGATAGTTCCCTTGTAAGCCAGGAAGCTGAAAAGCTTAAAATGTAAATGGACAACTTGAGGATCAATGTTTGCCTTTATATACAAGTGGATATGCATATACCCCTGAGAGTAATTTCTTCATAAACCACCAATACATCCATTATAAAAATAATAGCCCATTAATGTCTCTGCTTAGAGGGAAAAGAACTAAAAAACTTTAAACATATCTAGTATATACTGGCAAGCACATAAATACACACTGAGCAGCTATAATTCTGAATTTGAAAACCTGTGGGGTAAAGGCATATTTTGAGTTCTTGATTCCTTCAACTCTAAAAATCATTTATCAGATTGTTAGGTATTCAGCATTAGGAAACTTTAACTTAAAGAAAGCAAAAGTTCCTAAAAAGGAAATACATTTAATTTAAGCAGAGAGTTCTGAAAAGCACAATCTCTAAAGCACTTTTGCACCAATCTAATATTAATATATAAGAGTAGGAAAAAAGAAATTAAAAATGTGAGGTAGGTAAATTTTATCTTTAGAACCATATTATAATACCTTCTCAGAGCCATTTTAGTAGGTGATTTTCTCTCTGGTGCTGACTAACAAAAATTCATTTGTCTTTTAAAGCATTGTTCTGCATGTCGTCTGCAGATCCATTTATTCATTTATTCTTTCATTCATTTAACTAACAACACTAGACACATATAATTATGATTAAAAGTGTTTGTTGAATGATCTAGATATGAAAGAAACCCCTCTAATCCATTTCTTACATAGCAACAGGTATGATTTTGTGAATCTTAATTATGACATTGCCCTGCTTCAATGGTATTCCTCTGCATTTTATTTAGTTTATTGTATTTTGAGACAGAGTCTTACTCTGTTGTGAGGTCGGAGTGCAGTGTCACAATCTCGGCTCACTGCAACCTCTGCCTCCTGGGTACAAGAGATTCTCATGCCTCAGCCTCCCAAGTAGCAGGGATTACAGGTGCCCACAACCATGCCTGACTAATTTTTGTGTTTTTAATAGAGACGGAGTTTTATCATGTTGGCCAGGCTGGTCTTGAACTCCTGAACTCAGGTGATCCGCTCACCTCAGCCTCCCAAAGTGCTGGGATTACAGGCATGAGCCACTGTGCCCGACCTCCTCTGCATTTTAGATAAAAATCTAAATCCATATCATGTCTTCCAAAGCTCTAAAAAAATCTGGTCCCTGCCTATTTTCTACCCTCATCTCACCAGCCCTCAATTACTATGCTCTGGTTATTCCAGTCAGTTTTCATCTCCTACTTGGAGCCTTGACATAGGCCATTTCCTTGGAGGGAACAGAATTATCTCCATTCTTCACCTAGATAATAGTTCCTCACTCTTCAGCTCCCTACTTACATATTCTGACATTCCAATAAAAATTATGTCCCCCTGCACTTTTTATTCATAATACTTATCAAACTTTATAATCAATATATTTTTACATGAAGCTTTTTTTTTTTAACATTAGTTTTCTCCTCTAAACCGTAAGTCCCAGAAAGACAAAGATCATATCTGGTTCTTTCATTTTATATATATATATATATATATATACACACACACACACACACATATATAAGTAGCTAGAACTTAACTCATAAATATCTATAGAATGCTTTTGTTTCAGTCCTAGGGCCACTACTAATTATTTAGCCTGGCACAAGTCACTTAACCTTCCTAGAATCAATTTTATCCTCTAAAAGTGAGTACAATACTACCTTCCTCTTGTATTATATTTAGGTCTAAAAAATACCATGCATACATTTGCCCAGAAAAAGTGTAGGACTTGATAAATAAATAAATTCCTTTCCCCACCCTATTCTCTTTTACTTCTATGCACATCTAAAAACGTTTCAACACTCTGGTCCAAAATAAAGAAATGATTCACAAATCTGGCATTTACCAGCCACTAGTTTACTTTCCCTTCCTACTCCCCAATTAAGAGAAAGCTCATTTTGAGGTTTAATGGAGAGTGTCGCAGGTTCATCAGAGTTCAATTCAGCAGTCTGGAGTGAATCTGTAATAATCCATGACCACAGACCAGTTTGTATTTTTCCACTAATAAAACTCAAGAATGGCTATGTTTAAATGGAATTTTGCAGGTCATTAATCCATTCTAAGGACTGACTTTTTTGGCTGTTTAATTGGGAAACAGTGGTGGTAGAAACAGATTCAGAATCTGGATTCATCTAGGAGATAAGGTGGTAGGCTGTTTATGTCTTATCAATGTATACGTTGAAAGAATTTCTGAATGACTTAAACTGAAAAAATTTTAAAGTCACTGACACCTTTCTGCATCAAACAGGATTTAGATGACAACATTTGCAATGACTCTGTACAGAATTCCTAACTCTTGTGGGTCAGAAGGTTTTTTTCTTACTTGAAACTGTGGGACAAAAAGCTTTAGAAGACTGCCCTTTCTTGTTCTGAACTGACCAATGTCTTCTCTTTTGCTGCCTCAGAAAAACACATCCCTTGTGTAAGTGTCTGGTTCAAACACAGGCAGGTGCCACGGTTCTGGCCAAAGAAATACCAGGGAGCATCTACAGGGAGATTTCTAGGGGAGCTTTTCACCTCTTTAAATGGTACAAAAAACAGAGGCATTCCTTTTTTCTGCCTCTGGATGTCATAAACTGCAAGAAAACTTGTATATGGCAGCTGTTTGGGAATGGCAGCTTGGGGCATGTGAGATAGGAAATATTATTATCTATACTCAACAGAAGAAAAACTGAAGTATACAAATGAGTAATCTTGTTCATGACACAGATTGTCTCAATTGATATGAAATATCTGGCAATTCTCTACTCTCTCCCACACTTGCCATTTTTCCCATATTCCAACCTATCCTGGAAGTATTTATCCTGGCAAATTCCCACACCAATTCCCCATCACTCTCAAACACCATATATTTTTTAAAGTTCTAACATAACAACTGAAAGAAATATGGCAATTTATTAATCTCACACTTCAAGGAGATACATGGATGGAGGGATGGATGGATGGATGGATGGACAAACAGATATACCTTACACACACATTATTTAACATACATTGAATAATGTCTATTTAACACATCATGAGAATATATGAATACATGTTTATATATGAATACATGAATATATGAATACATGAATATACATATGAATACATGTTTAACATATCTTTAACATATATACATTTAACAAATATGTTTAACATATGCATATTTTGCACATATACTTTACAGAGAGAGAGAGAATAGTTAATGGCTCATGAAAATCCAAAACAGGACTGGAAATAATCCCCAATCTTCAGAAATTCACAAATTCCATGTCTATGTGAATGACTAGCATTGTTCCTTTGCTAACCCATTGACAAGGAAAGTTCATGAAAGCAATGTTGGTAAGTAGTTTCTTTATCTCTGCAGAGGTTCTAATGACTCACTGCCATTCCTCTCTTTATCTCTCTTCTTTGCGATTGTAATGACTGGCCCTAAAAATGATGACTGAATATCTACAGTGATTTAATATTGTCACCCATGGTAAGGACACAGCTAAAAACTCTGTCAATAATCAGGATAATCAGGAAATACCAGATTTCTACAAGAAAACAAGCAGCCACTAGAAATGTTCAATTGGGTTTTAAAGTGGGTGCATATAAAGTTAAAAATAAGCATGTTATCACTAACAGAACCATTCTATTACTATCACCATCCTTTCTCCATTTTTTCACATACTTCTACAACATCTTTAAAAGCTAAAGTTGAGGATGGAATGTTTGGTTTTTTCTACTTTTGTTGGGAAACTTGAAATCTTAACTCCCTCCAAATGTAACATCCCTGTCCCTTGTATGTAATATTATACTTGTATCTAATATTAACAAGTCTGAGAATAGAAGTGGCCTCCTCTCTTGGTCTGGTGCTTGCAGGTGGACAAGCAGGGGGTGGGATTCAGAAAATGGAATTCTGCATGGAAGCAGAATGCTTTAAACAATACGAGTATAGGTACTTACCATTTATTCATAAATTATGCACTATCCTTCCATCTCTAAACCACTAAGCCACAACCAATGATCAAACCATCTCATCACTAAAAATAAAATAACTTTTCTTTTTGTCTGCTAGTGTTCTCCTTCAGGAGCTCCCCACAACCCCGCTTTTTTTCCCTCTGATCAGTGAGGTGAGCCAGGAAGAAGTGTATGATAAATTTTGATGTTTAACAAACATCATGGCACACCATGCACTTTGTAAATGACAGCAGTAGGATTTCAGAATTAACAATAAGTATACTGATAATTTGTTTTTGTTTTAATAATATCTTATTTTTAAATTCAGAATTACTAATTGGAATAGATAGCTTTTTTATATACATCAACAAATTAACAATAAGAAATATATATTGTCTATTATAAGATAGGCATTACCACAGAATACTTTAACATCTAAGACTATTATATTACCAAAATATATCATTAAATCTGGGATCATATATGTGTAATATGCTGCTTCAAGAAAATTATGAATTTAAAAATTACAGCCTACGAGACTCCATTTCAAGATGATATAACGGTGGATATATTAGTCAATGTTTCCCACAAATGAATCAGCATATTGTATAATTACAATCATATTTAATCATTGTAGCAAAGTACAGGAAGTAACATAGTCTCTTTTCTGTTTGGACAACTCATCTCAGATTAAAATTCGCTTGCAAGTAAATTCATAGAGGATTGGTTATCTGGTTATATCTGACCATTAAATATAAATTAAATTTGTTTTAAAAGTCTGGGCTTGAACAGAAACATGGCTTTCTAAAATAAATGAAGGTTTTTTTTTTTTAATGCAATTACTTACTGTTTGTTTAATGTTTGATTCACTCAAAGGCAATTCCCCCCTTAAGCATTTGTGAAGTAGTTTGTGGACATGCTTGCAGTAGTATACTTGTGTGCAAAAATCAAACATAAAAACTGATCACATGCTCACAGCTGGAAACCGTGTCAGGCTTTATTCAGTAAGGTATCAGGCATTATCATTTAGCGCTCCCACAGCAGGAGGAAAAATGGTGGCACAGAGGAGAACGATCACATCAGACACACTCCAGGGGTTTCCTTTCCCTACATTGTTCCTCTCCCAAATGTAACTCTTTAAATTTTAAATAGGAAAAGAACACACAGAATCATTTCTCAGAACAAAAAATAAAATAAAATAAAAGGAGTGGGGGAGTGGATATGGAAGGGAAAGATAGTGGCAAAACAAGAAGGAAAACATTTCTCATTAAATAAAGTGAATATTAGAAAGTTCAACATATACTTTAATGTGTCCTTAAGACCTAAAAAAGCACACACATCAAAGAGGTTTTGAAGATCTACTTTAGTTCAGATAATGCAGTGTTTTACTGTGCTCTGTTTTACCATTGTTGATCAGAAACAGGTTATTCCCTAGTAACCAAATGCAAATGTACTCAAGAATAGCTAATTGATGAGGTTTTCTCTTATAAACCTATACTTATCACATATAATATATATTAATACACATTAAGATAATTGAAAGAGTTGAAGATACATGAACTGGAACACATCTTATTTTTCCTTTTTAGAGAAGAAATCACCTTGAAACCCTGTTATCTAATTCTATTTCTTCATAGAAAATTATAATTTAGGAATTAATTTTAGCCTCCACAAATCTCAATTTTCGTGTTAGTCCTTGTTTAATACAATTAATAGCATCATTATTTGGGGGGAATAAATCACATTACTAGGCTTATTTTACCAGAAAAGCAAAACTCGTAAGAGAGGTAGAGTTTCAGAAAGTGGAGGAATTCCTAAGAAATAACAATTGTCATTTCATGTTAATGATATAACACCCTCCAATGCCTTCAATGGCTATAAAATCAACACCCGAAGGTCTGCAGATGGATGGTGCATTCAATATCTTCTTCTTCAATGCATTTGCTATACCTACTGCTTAACCTTGTTGATACTTCAGGCACTCTTTGCAGCGTAGACTGAAGATAGCCCTTTGAAACCCAAACACTTGGCTATCTACTCTGCTTTTGGAATGATTTGAGAAAGAAATACCTATCAGCATGCAACAGCTAAGTAAAGATAGAAAACAGATCTCAGTCCATCCATCTATCGTTTTGTAAATGCCCTAGGATTAGAGGTGAGTTATCCTCATCCCTAACATTCACTCTGAAATATTATCCTAACATTCTAATGTTTTTCTTGTGACTTTGTCACAAATAAAGAAACTAAGCCACAAGCAGATTAACTATATGTTTAGCTTAAAGTAAATGTTAAACAAAATTTGGATGTGTCCTCTTGGCTGTAGAGCTATGATTTCTATCAGCTCCTCTCTTGAGCTCTGCATGTGTGTGTCCGTGTGTGTGTATATGAATGAGGATATATACATATGAATACATATGTTATTTATACATGTGAATCTCTACATATAGACATACACATACACCCTTTTAAATTTTTAGGGATTTTTTTTTTCTCAAAGGAAAAAAATAGATAAATCCTTAGGCCAAAATAGGAAGGAACAAACTGAATATATGCATTTTCCTTTTAAACAGGGATTCTGATCAGCCTAACAAGATGTTTCCCTGAAATACTGGCCTCAAATGAGTCCATTCAGCCATGGCAAGGAGAGGTTTCCAGCCAAAACATTTAATTAGTGCCCAATTAAGACAGCCAGAATGATGTGGAGCCCGGGCGCTGGCCGCGTGCTCGCCTCAGGATGGGTAAGCAGCTTAAGTGAGTCTAGTCTGACTAAAAGCTGTCAACTGTCAAACTGTCAGTGGGCCATATGGGTCAGGCAGCAGCATCTCTCTGAAGAATTCGGCTTGTCCACTCATCAGGGGAGAAACACCTCCAACACCATTGGATTGACAAATAACCTGCAGTTCCTCAAAGCAGAAAGAAATTGAAGTTATGGTCCGATTAAAGGGGGAACTCTATCATGTGCCATTTTAAACTTTACTAGCACACCATCAGCTACAGGAAAATGTCCAAACTCCTTAACATGGCACATAACACCCCTGCCTAATTATCTGCCCTCATCTCTCACCTCTCCCTTTCTAGGCACAATGCTGTTTCTGGACTCCAAAGCTTTGCTACTGCTGTACCCTCTGCCAACACCATTCTCTCTTCTTCTTCCACCCCAGCTTATTCATCTCTTTGGCTCAAACTTATCCTTTTATTTTAAACTTTGGAGTCAGCAGCTAAGGGAATTCTTTTTTTTTTTTTTTTTTTTTTTTTTTTTTTTTTTTTTTTTTTTTTGAGATGGAGTCTCACTCTATCGCCCAGGCTGGAGTGCAGTGGCGCGATCTCGGCTCACTGCAAGCTCCGCCTCCCGGATTCACGCCATTCTCCTGCCTCAGCCTCCCTAGTAGCTGGGACTACAGGCGCCCGCTACCACGTCCGGCTTTTTTTTTTTTTTTTTTTTTTTTTTGTATTTTTAGTAGAGACGGGGTTTCACCGTGTTAGCCAGGATGGTCTTGATCTCCTGACCTCGTGATCCACCCGCCGTGGCCTCCCAAAGTGCTGGGATTACAGGCCTGAGCCACCGCGCCCGGCCCGGGAATTCTTTTCTATCCATCTCCTTCACCATCAACCTCAGACGGGGTTAGATACCCCACTTCCAGGCTCTCATAAGCCCCTGAGTATCTAGCACTGATTTTGATGCATATGATTATCACCATCTCTTTATGAGCTGATTTTCCCCTCTTGACAATATACAACTTAATAGTAGGAGTGTGTCTTCTTTGTGTTCATAATCATACCACCAAGAACACTGATTGTTCCTAACATTTGTTACTAAGAATCAACAAATTAATCTGGAAGTAATCAAATTAAAATCAATCTCACCCCATGTTTATTTTCTTTTGTTTTAAAATGTCCCTTTTAGGAAGGCAAATATCACCATGCAATTGGATTGATTTGCCTGTGTAGATATATTAAGTTAATACATGAGAGAGTCTCTACAGCCCTATTGCTCCTCCTATGCTGGGGTCGGTGGGCACGCCATTTCAAGAGTGTATACACAGGGATTGAGAATTGATTAAGGTATTAGCCTGAGTGATATCAAATGGAAGAGTGTACTGGCAATCAAGATGATCTTTAAAATAAGTTACTACTTTTTATTTTTTCTTAACTGTCAATGTAGTTTCATCAGTTGTAACAAATGTACCACTTTAGTGGGGAATGTTGATAATGGGGGGAGCGATACATGTGTTAGGGCAAGGGGGTATATGCGAAATCTCTATACATCTCAGCTTTGCTGTGAACCTAAAACTGCTCTAAAAATTAATTAATTAATTTAGCATTGGCATTTTATCATAACCAGGAATCTAACAGAATGTGGAGGAAGCTAGAGCTGTAGGGAAAAAAATCTTGATTTGTGGAAATATCTTAGGCTTCTAGCCTGTCCCTCACCAGAAATGTTTTTATATCAAATATTACAAAGAAGAAACTGTCAGACTAACTTTAAAAGGAGAGAGGATGGGAAGAGATGCAACCAGAATTCAGCTATAGCTTGAAGCCTGTCTGTGTATATGTGCTGGAGTTAAGGTACTAATTCCCCAGAACTTATTCGGCAAATATTGGTGATTAGGACCTTTTCATTCATCTGTCCACTACCTTCTTGAGTAAATGTGCAGCATAAACTTCTTCCGATAGAGGCCCATCTCCACCCCGTAATGATCAACCCCTGAGACAAAAGGGTGTTGCTTCTAATAGTCCTGTAAGAAAATGTAAAATTTTCTTTTTTGTTTTAGATATAGAACTAGCCATATCTTTAGAGTAACTATCAGAATATGAGACCAAAAATCAGAAGTACTAACTCATTCTCAAATGTCACATAATAAATTTAACCAAAAATTTTGTAAAACTTTGACAAAAACCATGCATTGGAAAACAATAAACATTACCAAACTTACTACCTCCTAAGCTCAAAACAGAGGTAAAACCTGTGAACTAATCATTTGACAGAAGTATCTTTTAAAAAAGCACATGTAACTGATGTCATCTTGCAAATATCAACTATTGGTCACAATTCCTGATACAGTCAAATCAGGCCATTCCTATCACAACATAGTTAAAACAAATTATTTTAATATATTGATGAACCACTCTCACAAATAATGCTTGTGCACAAACCTGGGAAACTGCTTTTGCTGGCTGTAAAGAAAAGGATCCCAAAGTTACTGCACTGAATAATTGCACTAAGACATATTAGAGGTCTGGCCAAGCACAGTGGCTCACGTCTGTCATCTCAGCACTTTGGAAGGACACGTCAGGCAGATTGCTTGAGCCCATGTGTTCAAGACCAGCCTGGGCAACATGGCAAAACCCTGTCTCTACAAAAAATACAAAAAATGAGACAGGCATGGTGGTGCACGCCTGTAGTCCCAGCTACCTGGGAGGCTGAAGTGGGAGAATTACTTCAGCTAGGGAAGTGGATGCTGCAGTGAGCTGTGATCACACCACTGCACTCTAGCCTGGGCAACAGAGGGAGACCCTGTCTGGAAAAAAAAGAAAGAAGAAAGAAAACGAAAAGAAAAGAAAAAAAGATGTATTAGAGGTCACATGCTTCTCCAAGGGTCTGTGGTGTGGATAAGAAATTGGTAGAAGCCAGGCAAGGTGGCTTATGCCTGTAATCCCAGTACTTTGAGAGGTTGAGGCAGGCAGATCATTTGAGGTCAGGAGTTCAAGACCAGCCTGGCCAACATGGAGAAACCTCGTTTCTACTAAAAAATATGAAAATTAGCCGGGCATGCCAGGCGTGGTGGCTCACGCCTGTAATCCTAGCACTTTGGGAGGCCAAGGCGGGCAGATTGCCTGAGTTCAGGAAATCGAGAACAGCCTGGGCAACACGGTGAAACCCCATCTCTAAAAAAATACAAAAAATTAGCTGGGCATGGCAGCGTGCGCCTGTAGTCCCAGCTACTCAGGAGGCTGAGCCAGGAGAATTGCTTGAACCCAGGAGGCGGAGGTTGCAGTGAGCGAAGATCGTGCCACTGCACTCCACCCTGGGCAACAGAGCGAGACTCCATCTCAAAAAAAAAGAAAAGAAAAGAAAATTAGCCGGTCATGGTGGCACATGCCTGTAATCCCAGCTACCTGGGAGGCCGAGGCAACAGAATCACTTGAATCTGCGAAGCTGAGGTTGCAGTGAGCCAAGACCATGCCATTGCACATTGTAGCCTAGGTGACAGAGTGAGACTCTGTCAAAAATGAAGAAAGAAAAGAAAAGAAAAGAAAAGAAAAGAAAAGAAAAGAAATAAATTGGTGGAAAGAGTCTTACCCTAGGGTAGGCACTTCCAGTAGGAAAAAAAAAGGAAAAAGTGTTGTAACGACTTTCTATATGAAGTATCAAATGTCTCGCCGAAAATTGTCCTCTTTCTTCCATTCCCAAGAAGTCATAGAGAGAAAAACTTGTCTTGTTTCTACCTTCACAAACCTAAGTGTCAAAAGGATACACAATCACCAAGTCCATGAAGGACCTGCAGGAGGCAGCCCTGACCAAGCCCCAGTGGTGACAGCAAGCAGCTGCTTTTCCTCTCTACTTTAGGCACCCACTCTGCTTTTCCTGCAAGAACAAAAGCAACCAGAAGTGTTAAGTCTTCCTCTTGCCCTCTCTACTATCTGCACGAGAAATTTTGGAGTCTTTTCAAAGAGGTACTATGAATACTTATGTGACAGGATGGAGCTTCTTTACCCTTTTTCACCTGCCACTTTTCTTCCTCACACAATCCCCTTCTCAGGAGGAGGCTATTTGGTGAGACCCAAAAAAAAAAAACAGAATCTGTTAGTGTAATAAAGTATAATAACTCAGACCACAAGAGGTGGTAAGAATTCCTAAGAGAGAGAAAGAGACAGAGAGAAAGTTCAGGCACCTGAAAAGATGTAGATAACATGCAAAGCCTAATTAGCTCAGGGCCTGCTGCTGCCATTCAGATGCATCTAGAAGGAAGATCACAAACTTATTGACTAAGAAGCAGAAGTCTGGAAAGATGCAAAAATATGAACAAGACATTAGGAAAAAAGGGGAAATGGAAGGAGAAGGAGGCCCCTGATGCCCATAAGATGTGTATGGACTGATGGCTGATTCCTTGGAAAAAGTAAAGTTTGATGCAACAAATTCTATATTTGTCTATGTTTTTGACTATGTAATGGTAAGACTTCTTTTTTTCCTGATAATGGACTATTTACCCCTCACAGGCCAAACTTAAGTGTTGCACTCAGAAATAAGTCCCTGAAACCTCTCTTGCACCCTTCTAAAGAGAATGTGGGAGGGGTGGGGAGCAGAGATTTCTCTCTTCCTTTTGAAGGAGCATTCCTTCCTTAACTCAGGGAGAAGTTGACTGTGTTGCAAGGAGTCCTTAATTTGAGTATGCTTATCTTGAAATTAACAGCATAGGTTAGAAAGGAATCAGAGTAAAGCTGTTTGCATAGGCAAAAGGGAAGTCCTAAAAATTGATGTACTAGGAAGAACTTCTGAGATTCTTTATGCCAAGTCTCCATAGTGGCTAATCATAGGGAGGGAAGAAGCGAAGGTCATAGGTAGTAAATTGACCTCATACCCAAAAGAACCATGGTGGTCAGAGTCAGGGAAGAAACTGGGGAAAACATACGTAGCAAACAGTAATTGATGTCAGAATCAGACATCTGAGCCAAGATTTTCTTTTTTAAGTCAAACACAATTGTTATAGAAGAAACATGACTCTTATTCACAAGTCTTCAAGGGCAGGAACACAGAGCCAGGTCACAACCAACAGAGCAATAATATCTACATATATGCAGGTTTTAATAGCAAAAGCTGAAAGAACAAAACCAGCAAAACTTACATAGGTACTGTTCTAATATTTATTACGTAAAGACATATCACAGTGCAAAGAAAGTACCAAACTCCACAAGCCATGTGAAAGTAATAATAAGCTTTGTACTTGCAAAAGGAAAAGATTATAATTGGACATTAATTGATGTACACTAAATAGAGAAAATCAAGCACTCAACTTTTTATCGACATACAAACGTTAAATTAGGGGGAAAAAAAAACAGCCAGTTTCCTGGACTTGGATTGACACAGATGACAAGTCTATTAAAGCAAACTGAATAAGGACCCTCTAGGTGATAATGATCATTAGGTTTGTAGACAATGTCTAAAATGAAAGAGAAAAAAAAGCTGAAAAATGTCTAAGATGGTGAAACACTGAAAATAAAATTATAACTGTTAGAGAAAGGAATGAAAATTGAAATTTAGCTGTATCAAAATCATTCCAGGTTATCTATGAATGACTGTTCTTTATAAAAATGCTGAAGATGATTTTGACTGAATTTTGACTCAAAGTATTAAGATAGGTATACAAAAATATAAAAACAATGAAATTTTTAAAAATTAAATTATATATTGTAGAAAGTATGTTTTTACTATTATATAGTAAAAAGTATATATTTTTACCATAATATAGTAGAACGTATATATTTCTACTAAAGAAAGTTCAAAAAAGTAAGATAAGAAGAAGCATTTTAATAAGTTGTCAAACTGGGACTTAATGAAACTAAGGAGCTTCTGCACAGCAAAGAAACTATTAATAAATAGACAACCTACAGAATGGGGGAAAATATTTGTAAATTATGCATCTGACAAATATCCAGAATCTACAGGAAACTTAAACAAATCAGTAAGAAAAAAACAACCCTATTACAAAGTGAGCAAAGGGCATAAACAGACACTTCTCAAAAGAAGTCACATAAGCAGCCAACAAACAGATGAAAAAATGCTCAATACCACTAATCACTAGAGATGCAAATCAAAACCACAATGAGATAACATCTCACACCAGTCAGAATTGCGATTATTAGAAAGTCAAAAAAATAGATGCTGGCAAGGTTGCAGAGAAATGGGAATGCTTATACACTGCTGGTGGGAATGCAAATTAGTTCAGCCCCTGTCAAAAGCAGTCTGGAGATTTCTCTAAGAACTAAAAATAGAATTACCATTTTACCCAGCAATCCCATTACTGGGTATCTATCCCAAGGAAAAGAAATCCTTGAACCACAAAAACACATGCATTTGCATGTTCATCGCAGCACTATTCACAATTGCAAAGATACGGAGTCAACCCAGGTGCCCATCAATGGCAGATTGAATAAAGAAAATGTGGTACATATATACCCTGGAATACTACACAGCCATAAAGAATGAAATCACATCCTTTGCAGCAACATGCATGTATAAAACATACATATATACCCGCTGAATCTAAAATAAAAAATAGAATAAAGTTGTCTGTCATCTAGTAGGAGGCATGAGGGGGACTTCTAGGATACTCCTGTTTAGTTTATTAATCTGGGTGTATTCAGTTTTTAAAAATTCATTCAGCTGTACACTTATGATTTGTGCATTATTCTGAATGAATGTTATGTTTCTATGAAAAGCTTTCTAAAGAAAAAAATTACTGGTCATAGTCAAATTCATAGAATTTGAGTTTACCTTTGCTAGGATACTTAACAATAAGGCTCAGCATAAAAACAGATAATAACATCCTAAGTTGTAAAGAATGTGGTTCCCTTAAAAGGACTGAAAATAACTCACACTTGGTCAATATATTTAAAGTCTTGAAAGGGTCTTAAGACATATCTACTTCAATCCTAAAAACTGAGCAATGAGCAGGGAATCTGACTCTGAGATGTGTGAAGCTAGGTCCGCTTAACTTGAGTGAACTGATTTCAGGAGTAAAATATTGTGCATATGTAGATTCCTCAAGATGAACTTAATGACCTAAGAAAGGAGCATTTATTCTGATTCACGGTGACATAGCATGCCTTCAACTATAAAATATATTTCCTATATTTAAGTCCCAATTCTATCACTTCTACACTACCTATATTTGGGTAAGACATTTAACATCACAGATCCTACGATTTCAATATACAGAGAATGGGATAACATGGTATACCCTATCTGCCTTCCTGGGTTATTTTGACTTGTGTACAAGATAACATAAGTGAAAGTGCTCTGCAAGCTATAAAAACAAATGAGAAAAATTTAAAATAAAATGACTCTGCATTGAATGGCTTAAGTTTGATAACCCAATCTGATTTGGCTACATTTATTGTCCTTGATCTAGCCTGCGTGGTATTAAGCCAATTTAGACTTCCCCAAAACACAGTTGTTACACTGTGCTTCTGTTTCAAAACTTCAGCATCCTTCCTCTGTCTACAGTCTCAAATCTTTGATAATAACGTCTTGCTAGTCCTTTTCATCACTTACAGTGTCCCATTTGGAGCCCAATGCCATGGCTTCCAAATCATGCCACATCCCTTCCTGCCTCTCCAAATTTGTGTCTGTCATATCCTTCCCCTGCTGTGCCCTTCCTAGTCTGTTCTTTTCAAATTCAATGTGTCCTTTAAGGCCCTATTTACGTCCTTTCTTTTCCATGAAGTCTCTTCCATTAACCCTAGTATATTGATCTATTTATTATCCTTAATGTTAATTTCTTTCTTTTTTTTTTTTCTTTTTTTTTTTGAGATGGAGTCTCACTCTGTTGCCCAGGTTGGATTGCAATGGTGCAATCTCAGCTCACTGCAACCTCTGCCTCCCTGGTTCAAGCGATTCTCCTGCCTCAGCCTCCCGAGTAGCTGGGATCACAGGCATGCATCACCACGCCTAGCTAATTTTTGTATTTTTAGTAGAGACAGAATTTCACCATGTTGGCCAGGTTGGCCTGAAACTCTTGACCTCAGGTGATCCATCTGCCTTGGCCTCCCAAAGTCTTGAGATTACAGGCGTGAGCCACTGTGCCCGGCCCCTAAAGTTAACTTCTTAGACGTTATCCTCTGCATCTAAATTTACAATTTGGCTGTATGTTTCTTTAAATGTCTACGTGTATTAAGACTCCTCCACCAAACTGTAAAACCCTTTTAAAAGATGAATTAATTATCTTCTATATTTCTTTTCCCTATTCCCAGGAACTAGCATAGTATTGGAGAAATTGAGATGAAAATGAGGTTCTGGCCGGGCGCGGTGGCTCAAGCCTGTAATCCCAGCACTTTGGGAGTCCGAGACGGGTGGATCACGAGGTCAGGAGATCGAGACCATCCTGACTAACATGGTGAAACCCCGTCTCTACTAAAAAATACAAAAAAAAACCTAGCCGGGCGAGGTGGCGGGCGCCTGTAGTCCCAGCTACTCGGGAGGCTGAGGCAGGATAATGGCGTAAACCCAGGAGGCGGAGCTTGCAGTGAGCTGAGATCCGGCCACTGCACTCCAGCCTGGGCGACAGAGCGAGACTCCGTCTCAAACAAACAAAAAAAAAGAAAGAAAATGAGGTTCAATAAAATTAGGGTTCTCAATAAATATGCATGGAAGTGAATTAAGTTGCTAATTCCTAAGAGATCATCTGACAGTTATATTGATATCTATGTATCAATAGCATTTTTTTTTCTTTTTTGAGACAGAATCTCAGTCTGTCACCCAGGCTGGAGTGCCATGATGCATTCTCGGCTCACTGCAACCTCTGCCCCCTGGGTTCAAGTGATTCTCCTGCTTCAGCCTCCCGAGTAGCTGGGAGGTGCCTGTCGCCACACCTGGCTAATTTTTGTAGTTTTAGTAGAGACATGGTTTCTCCATGTTAACCAGGCTGGTCTCGAACTCCTGACCTCAAGTGATCCATCCACCTCGGCCTCCCAAAGTGCTGGGATTACAGACGTGAGCCAGTGCACCCAGCCATTGATGGTATTTTTTCTTACTCATTTTAAACATGCCTTCTGAGAAGTGCTTTGAGAAACTACAGATAAATGCTGTCCTCTATTAGAAGGACCAGATAACAAACCTATGTCGCTGTCCCTGATACACAGTACAAAACAAAAAAAACTAATACATACACAGGACAAAAAAATTTAATCCATACACAGGACTCAGATGAATATAAACTCAATCCAAAACAAATAAATACAAAATCCAATCATCAAAAATATGAAGGTGCAGAATAAATGATTTAGGAGTGGTTGAGTTTTGACAAAGGGCGTTCCACCACAACTGGATTCAACAAAGCAAGTCACTAAAGATAGAGAAGAAGGGTGGAGAAGAAAAATTCAGTTGTATTTTGGACATGGTCATTATGTGCATCTAATTACACTCCTTTAAAGGGATCTGACTGTAGGTGGGTGATGATGCTGAGTTAGGCAGGGTATGCCGTGTAGAAAAGAGGAGAAAATAGAAAGGGGAGGATAGTAAGGAAATGGAGGGAGGGGTATTTGGAGACTACTTTAGTTGGCTGACCTTTGTGGTTCTACACTTTTCTTTTTTACATTTTTTCCTCCATTTTGTACTCATGCCCAGATTCAAAGTGATGGCTTCATAATAATAAATAAATAATTAAGGAATCCAAGAAAAGATCCAAAAGGCATGCCAAAAAGGGTTATAAGCTTGGCTCCAGATCTCTCTTGAGTGAGAGACAGAAAATAGGTTTGAATTTGCCTGCCTGGATGGCTAGAAGGCAGTGACAGACATCCAATTATAAAGCTCAGGGGGCATTTTCTCTTGCCACCAGTAGAAGCCCAGACTCCCTGGCATTCATAGTTTAAGACGTTTCTTTTTATTTCCAGATTTTAGGAGACAGTAATAATTTTTCCTCCCTTCTAGGGGCTTCAATGTGCACATATCTTCCCATAGAGCTTTCTTTGTCTTCAGGAATGAGCTGGGATTGAAGAATACCTAGACTCCTACAGATCTAACACCAAAGATAACTGACCCAGCTGAGATTATATGCTTTTCAGCCCTCGCCTCTAGCCTCCAAGATATGACCAGTGAACAAGACGGTAGTGGGTCATGGGAAGAATAGGTGCTACAGAGAGATGATCAGTTAGATAGCAATCACTAATGGAAGTTCAGGGACTATTTTATCTTTTTAGAGTTTTTAAAATGTTTTCATAACTATTATTTCATTGGATCCTCACATAACCCTGTGAATCCAGCAGAGTAAGGATTGCCATTTTCGTTGTGGAAACAAGATAGTAGTCCAGAGATACCATCTGCCTAGTCCTTGGTTACATAGCTGGTGTGCTGCCCCACTGGGACTGGAGTCCGGGCACCCCAAATGCATCCAGACATACAGAGGCTCCAGTAACGGAGGACTGAGCTGCATGAACAGTGAGGAGCTCTGGGACTTCCTGAAAGATGTGAGACAGACATACACTCCCCAAGCCGGAAAGGGGCTTAGAACATGTCAAAGTTCTACTCCATCATTTTACAGATAGGGTCTAGTTTGGTTGAATAACTAACCTAAAAGTATCTATCAAACTCATGTGAAAGTCAGCTCTCCTAACTCTCAGCCCAGTGTTTTTCGCACTCACTTTGGTGACATCTCCTTCCATGTAGCCTGGGGTAAACAAAAAACTCAAAGGTGTTCTGGATAGGAAGTCAAAGAGACACATTAGGATCCATTTGCTATGACCAAGTAAATTGAAAGTTTGATCAAATAAGCAATAAAACTGGGATCTGCAAATGGATTCCCTAGAGTTAAAAGACTCCCCTTTATAAAATGCAAAAAGCTGAGAAGAAGGCTGGGAGGGAGGAAAAAGCACCAGAATTAGTAGATCCTCATTTGCCTCCTGACCCTGCCCCTTCCTACAGAATGATTCTGGAAGCCTGGCACAGGGTCAATTTCTTTATTTGTGATAAACGCATGAACACTGCCTACTTCATTGATTTGTTATGAGAAGGTACTGAGATGATGCATGTGAAAGTTCACTGCAAATGATGATAAGGTATTTTCATCCTTATTGCTGTGGTTTGCTTCTCTAAATTACCTGGCTAACTGTTCTTCCTTTTACTTGATTTTTGTTTTTGTTTATGTGGCCCAAGCTAGCTGCCTACTGTGAGGATGAAAGGCCATGGTGTAATCACAACCAGATTCAACTATAAAAGGACTCAGATTGTCCTATTCCACACAGGCACTCAAACAAGATAGTGAGGTTAAATGGGTAACCTAGAATGTAGAACCAAGATTACTTCTGAAAGCTTGAAAAACAACACCTAATAAAAATGAGACTTTAGACCAGGCACAGTGGTCAGGACTTTGAGATCAGCCTGGGCAACATGATGAAACCCCATCGTTTCTACTAAAATACAAAAAAAAAAAAAAAAGCCAGGCATGGTGGCATGTGCCTGTAGTCCCAGCTACTTGGGAGATTGAGGCAAGAGAATTGCTTGAACCCAAGAGGCAGAGGTTACAGTGAGACGAGATCATGCCACTGCACTACAGCCTGGTAACAGAGCAAGATGCCATCTAAAAAAATATATATATATATGAGACTTTTACTCATAGTTTTACTCATAGCCATCTATAAGTAAAAGTCTCGGCTGGGCGCGGTGGCTCACGCCTGTAATCCCAGCACTTTGGGCAGCTGAGGCGGGTGGATCACCTGAGATTGGGAGTTCGAGACCACCCTGACCAACATGGAGAAACCCCGTCTCTACTAAAAATATAAAATTAGCTAGGTGTGGTGACCTGTAATCCCAGCTGCTCAGGAGGCTGAGACAGGAGAATCACTTGAACCCAGGAGGCGGAGGTTGCGGTGAGCCAGAGATCGCGCCATTGCACTCCAGCCTGGGCAGCAGGAGCAAAACTCTGTCTCAAAAGAAAAAAAAAAAAAGTAAAAGTCTCATAAGAGATTTAGTTATGCATGACTAAGGAAATTTGGGAATATTCAAATTTCAAAGGTATATTGCTAATTGAGCTAAAATTGAAGAGGCAAGAAGAATAAATGAACTCCCAAATTAAGAGTTTCTCAAGGTGTCTCCAGCACTGTCCATGGTATTGGATACTTAAACATTTGGGTTCCAAGAGTGGAGACAAATCCATAAGGTTATCAGAACTTGAGGACACTAGCTTAAGATCCAGATAAATCCACCAATTATAAGGTCTTACTTGTCAACAAAAATCTGTGCTTAAACTTTAGCTTTTAAACAAAACTTACTTGTAGGGAACATGCTGACGAGCTGACACAATGCCCAATCTCACTTTAAGTGAATAAAGCAGCATCAATTCTTACACAAATTTCATGTGAACTTGGATCACAATTGATTGGTCTTGACCTTAGTTACTCTGGGAACAGAAAGGAAGGGAAACTAGAAGACCTCAGTCAAACCTTATGTTCTTTTCATCTTCAGCTTTTCTCAGGTCTGCAACTGTCAATTTGTGGCTCCAGGCACCTATAAATAGGCTAGGTTACACATGACAACACTTATTCCGTGTTACTCATGGGGCTCAGAATACTATAGCCCAAAATATTATGCCACCTGACATATTGAAAAATGGCAGAAACAAGGAAGTCTCTCTAATTTCCCCACCACCACAACCCTTCTCCCCTAAAGCAGATCATGAAACTAAGAAGGATTTTCTGAGGTTTCCCTGAAGCAGTTCATAAGACCTTCATGCGAGAGGGGAATCTCTTTATACCTGGAGGAAGGGAATATCTTTATCTCTGAAAGTGAAGAGTCATAGTGAAGAATCTGAACAAAAAGGTCTTGCTAAGTTTCCCCCAGTTTGCCACCATTAGATCACACCCTTTGTCCTATCTTATTTCTCCTAGACTATCCACTCTTCATCAAACCTAGCATGAAAATACACAGGTTTAACTGTTTCTTTGGGTATCTATGTCCTTATGAACCTGTGTCACATAGAACTTACATTAAATAAAATGTGAATGCTTTTCTTTTGTTAATCTGTCTTTTGTTTCACAGGCCTCAGCCATGAAGCTATATTAGTCAATCTTCCTATGCCCATAATCAATGAGAACTCAAATAGAAAATATATTAACTCAATTTTCCTTTTGAAAGTACTTTTGAAGGCCAGGCACAGTGGCTCACACCTATAATTCCAGCACTTTGGGAGGCTGAGGTGGGTAGATCACCTGAGGTCAGGTGTTGAACACCAGCCAGGCCAACATGATGAAACCCCATCTCTACTTAAAATACAAAAATTAGCCAGGCGTGGGATGCATGCCTGTAATCCCAGCTAGTTGGGAGACTGAGGCAGAAGAATCGCTTGAACCTGGGAGGAGGAGGTTACAGTGAGCTGAGATCACACCATTGCACGCCATCCTGGCAACAGAGTGAGACTCCGTCTCAAAAAAAAAAAAAAAAAAGAAAGAAAAGAAAAGAAGAAAAGAAAGTACTTTTGGAAAAAGAAGAAAACATCAACAACATCAACCATTTTTTAAAAAGTTAGGTTATGCTTCATATTAGGTACAAGTTTAGCACAATTCTTTCTTCTTCCTAAAGCATTTTTTTTAAATGCCCAAGATGACAATGAAAAGCATGTGAAGGCCTAGATGTCATGATATTTCATATACTATACCGCTAAAGTTAAAAAGTGAACAAATATATTCTAGAAAAAAGTTCAATTAAGGTAGTTGTAATTAAAGGAATTATATGACGTTTCAACTAACCAGAAAACTCAATTAACCAAAATCACTTCTTGGCTGTGTTTTCCAGTTAATGAAGATTTTGGAAGATTTAATTGTTAAGTACACATCAGAGTTTGTCATGAAGATAATATCCAGTTATTACAGTAAATATGGTACAGAGAATTTCTTTCCGTTGTTATTGTATTGAATGTTATCTATTTCAGAAACAGTCTAAAGAGGAGTGACATTCTAGTAATTAATCTTTTTTTTTTTTTTTTTTTTGACACGGAGTCTCGCTCTGTCGCCCAGGCTGGAGTGCAGTGGCCGGATCTCAGCTCACTGCAAGCTCCGCCTCCCGGGTTCACGCCATTCTCCTGCCTCAGCCTCCCGAGTAGCTGGGACTACAGGCGCCCGCCACCTCGCCCGGCTAGTTTTTTTTGTATTTTTTAGTAGAGACGGGGTTTCACCGTGTTAGCCAGGATGGTCTCGATCTCCTGACCTCGTGATCCGCCCGTCTCGGCCTCCCAAAGTGCTGGGATTACAGGCTTGAGCCACCGCGCCCGGCCTAGTAATTAATCTTAAATTATTTCAGGATAGGAACATAGACCTAGGCCAGAAAATGGAAATGATGCACCAAAAAAAAAAAAAAAAAAAAAAAAAAAAATCAGCAATTTCTTCCTCAAACTTCCTAATCCAAATGGCCAATTGCTGGTTGTCATTGCATTAATCTAATTATAACTCTTTTCTATTGAATTTTCAAATACATGAAATGACTGGGAAAAAAATAGCAACTTGTAAAAATCAAAGGGTTCCACGGTTAATATTACATTCAAAGGTAATTACTTAACACAGGCAAAGCTGAACTGCACAACCTACAATTCTGCAACTTTCTATAGGCCCTTTTGCTTCTACTTTAAATAAAAGAAATTCCTTTCATTTTGTCAAGAAAACTTTTCTCTACCTCACTACTGCCTGACAAGGGAACAGATGGCAATTTAAGGGGAGAATTTATGAGAGCCACAATCTTAATGTTGCATAAAGGAAAGAAAAAGACTCGCATCAAAACCACTGACAAATGTACTTGCTAATATTAATGCACTCCCCATTCATCCAATATGCTTCCTAATTGCTTTTCTGTACATAATAATGTGGCACCTGCTGCTCAACATTGCAAACGCATCAGGATTTCTCCAAAGTCAAACAGCTCTGCAACTGGCCCTCTCCCAGTGATAAATGTAGAGCACTGTATCACGCACAGTTCCTGTCAGTGGCATAATTAAAATTTTATACTTACAGAAAAAGATAGTAAACAATCAGTTCTTAAATGGATTCACAAGAGGAACTCTTGTTACAGCCAACTTTATAATTAGTATGCATCATGTACTGCTAATATATCCATGACAAGAAAATAGGAAAAAAATTAGAAACTTGAGTTGTTCCCTTTAATGCAATGTTAAACTACTTTTCTTTAAAAAAAAAAAAAAATTCTTCTTTTTTTAAAAGAAGAAAATAATCTACTATTACTGTACTATTGCATTAAGAACCTTCTCTCATATTAGCATAACTGCTTCTACTATATAACTTGTCTATGCCTTCTCAAGTGACAATGAGAATGAGATTAGAGTAGAAGGGAGAAAACTTTCGTATGCATACATATCAATGAAAGCATAGTACATATTTTGTAGTACAAGGGTCCAAAAACTACAGCCTCTTGGTAAAATCCAGGCCAAAACCAGATTTTTTTGTAAAGCCTGTGAATTGAGAATGGATTTTACATTTTTAAATGGTTAGAATAAAAATCAAAAGAAAAATAATATTTTGTGACACCTGAAAATTACATGAAATTTAATTTTCAATGTCCATAAATACAGTTTCATTGGAACACAGTCACACTCATTCATTTATTTATCATATTGTCTATGGCTACTTTCTTGCTACAGGAGCAGAATTGAGTAGCTGCAACAGAGACCTAGTCTGCAAAGCCTAAAGTATTTACTATCTGGTGCTATGCAGAGTTTGCTGATCCCAGATCTAAGGCATTTGTACTCTACAAATCTGTGTAATTGGAGTGTGTCATTATGTACATGTATATGCACACATAAAAAATCCGTGATCTATGAGATAAAAGTAGGGTTACAACAAACATATCTGTGTGCATGCACGTGTGATGTAAAAGGTTAAAAACTGTAATTCTAGGTGTAACTAAAAATTAATGTTTGCATTGTGATGAAAATCAAATTATATTAATTATCTGGGCTTTTATTTTGATTATAATTATATCTAGCAAATTAGTGCTTTACTTTTGCATGTAAGTATTTTATGTTTCTTATGTCTGTGAAGAGTCCATTTTATTAGACAATAAAACAACCAAAACAACAACAGCAAAATAAATATATATATACACACATACATAATTTTTGGCTATCACTCAATGTGGAAATAATGAGTGATTTAGTAAAACACCACTGTTGAGGCCATTTTGCTATTTTCTTTCCTGAAGCTATCAGTAAGCTAAAAAAGAAGTTATTTGATAAAATGGTTTAAGACTACATACACACACAGATACAAATGAATCCATGTAAAACTGCTGAAATCCTAAGGTGCTTTCAATCTGTTTCCTGAGTTTGATACTGTATTACTGTATTCAAATTATGTCAGATATTACCAATGGGGGAACTAGGAGAAGGGTACATGGGACTTCTCTCTAATATTTTTATAATTTCCTGTAAATCAGTAATTATTTCAAAATAAAGGTTTTCTTTGAGAAGGGAATCCTCTAGATTATATGGGTAGTGCCTCTATCTGATATAAAATTACATTGTACCAAGATTTTCAAAAATCTGACAGGGAAAAAGAAAATGAGAAAAACTGAGAGATCTAAAAATTTCCACACTTGCCTTATATGAAATGAGGCTGAAATAAATCAATCAGTTTAATTTTTTCTGATCAATATAATGGGGTGGAAGGCACCCAGCTAAACAGACTATGTGGTTTGGTGGACAATGGCTGGCTGACCGGTTTGCTTCACGTGGTTTGTCAAGTGTTCCTCTTCAGTAAGTCCGGCCTGCAGAGCCTGATGACTATTTCTTTGCCCCTAGTGCCCCTCTTCTCACGATCCCCAAGCACATTCCTATTGGCCAGAACCTTTCCTTTATTGTACAATTACCATCTTTTACATCTAGATGAAAATCCTTTTCTTTACAGCTGAAAGCTGGAAGTGAAGGGAATTTGAATCTAGAGAATTTTAACTTGTTTGCTTTACTAGGAATCATGCCTCATAAGATGTAGTGCCTTTTTAAAAGGCTGTTCCTTTGAGGAAATAGTATTAATTCCAATACTTTTTTAAAAGAGGGGGAGACCTACCTGTGAATGTAAATAAAGTGACAAATTCCACAACTAAAGATCTCAGGGAGATTAAAGTCTGAATCAGAAGCACAGATGCAGATAAAATAATTTGTATCATGAATGAAAATGTTATACACCAAAATCCTAGGAAAAACAAAAACCTTTTTTTGAAGATAAAACTGCATAAAAATTACTGATGTGAGTGAGGAAATAAAGTATGTTTTTAGTTTTCATGCCAGGAAGGAGATGAGATTCATTTTTACACCAGCTCCACAAAGGCTTGCTAGCAACCTGCTTAGAATACAATAGATGGGATTTAAATTTCCTTTTCCTTTACGTGGTTTGCTCATTTGCATGCTAGGCCCCAGAATGGTCTTCTCTCTCTCTCTGCCATTTCACAGAAACACTGGGATCTGAGCGCTGGGAGCAAACTGAAAGGTTCAAGGGTGCTTGTGAGTTCAGCAGAAAGCTCTTTTTATCAGTGTATTTGCAAGGGAAAAATGTAGTGCTTTCCTCACTTCATTGGGCAACTTTTCCTTTGAGGGACAGCTTCAAAAATCTCCTCCCCAGAACACCTCTCAGCCCAGAAAGTGCTCTGCATTCCTCAAACACACAGAAGGAAGCTCACCATGGGGACTCCTAATGAACAAAGACAAAATTAGCGTTGGTTTGGAAGGATTTTAGAAAGAGGATCGGTCTACCCTTCTCCACCTGGGTGTCAGTTCCTCAAATTTCTTCATTTAAAATATTAGACATGGCTGTTATTCAAGCTTAAAAGAAAGTCCAAGGGGGCTGAGACCTTGGAAGAAAAGGCTATCCAGACTTTATTTTCAGATCCATTTTAGGATGATTAAAGTATATACAGATGTCACAACTATCCAACCCAGTGACTAATAATTTAAAAGAAGAGAAGGAAATAAACACAAGACATTTAGTCGCTCAAATAGGAAATATCAATCCAATCCAATGATTACAGTCAGTTTTTAAAACCTAGACAGTACATTCTCATCATAAAAGACATACTGTATATAGAGAAATGCTCCCTCATTGCAATATAAAGATCTCAGACGTGATGCCTGATGAAATAATAAAAGGACTGTATTCATCAACAGACTTAAAACTGCACGTTATTCTCTGTTACTGACAGACAACTGTTCATAGGAACTGGAAGAGGTTGGGATGGCATTCCTATGTAAATAAGAGGGAGTGGTGCTGGAGTGTTGTTTTTTCCAGCATTGCAAGAGCCCTCACAGCAGGAAATGTTTTATTGTAATGCAAATGTATTTGATTTTCTCCAAAATCCCCTTTCACTGTCTTTCCTGTCTGAATGTATCATCACACCATATTTGCAATTCTATTAAGCACCATTTTATATTAGCCTAATTTACGTAACCTACCTAATAGGAATCGGAAATGTTACAGTTATTTTACTGGATCCAATTAGTATTTCATTGTTTTAGCCTGAGCACAATATTGTACAATAGTCCTCAATACTCAGCTAAATGGGATAGGATGTACTCCACGTAATACGATAAATGGAAGCATATGTTTTAAGCTAATTAAAACGCAGTTAAAACCTGCCTGAACTGAAACCAACTGCATCCTTTAATAACTGGTGAATGACTATTAAAAAAAAAAATCTAATAATAAAATGTCATATCATGGTGAACTCAAGAAAAAAGTACAAAAGTTAAGTACTGAAAATAGCTGGACTAAATTACTAGTGGATTGTTTCCTGGAAACACATTTTCTCTTTTTATGTCACACAGAGAAGAAGAGTGAGTTTTTCCCAAGTTAGATACACAAATTCACAAAAATGTGTAAACATTATTGGTTAACCAGAGGGTGAGGAATAGTTTAAGTATTCCCATAATTAAAAATAGAGTTTATTTCTTATTTTAACATCCATTCAATTTATAGAAATATATCAAATGTTGCATTTTGTGCATATCAGAGATAATATATTCAGCAAAAACAAGTTACATAATTTCAAATCAAAAAAAAATTCCAACAATACTCAATTTTACAAATAGCTTTATTTAGAGATATCGCAGAGTAGGAAAAAAACCTAAAATGTTGGGTTGAAATTGTGAAAGTAACAATAGTAAACACTGTGGGTATTGAGTATAAATATGTATAACATATATATTATGTGTACACCAATAATTCCTTATAATGCAGGAAAATCATTTTTCTTTAATTTCAGAATTTTGCTATTGAATTCATATTGGGTTCTTATGCTGTTTTATCTGGGTATTGTTACCCTAAGATTACAGGCTCTATTAAAATATGAGTAGGAAGTAGATCTAGGAGGAAAGAATAGATATATATGAGCGATACATAACCCAATGAAAAGCATATTTGCTTCTTACTTTTTACACAGGCACCTCTCAAACCTCATTTCAATAAAAATAGTGTATGAAATTGTAGCTTTGCCAAAAATAACTTTCAAAAAAAGAAAACAGGTATGAGAAGTTTCTCTTACAGTAGAAGAGAGGCAAAACTGAATGTCTGGCAAAATATTAAATATAATATTGGTAAGAAAACTAACTTTTTTTTTTTTTTTTTTTTTTTTTTTTTTTTTTACCTATGACAATGGTAAGAAATAGTACTAAAGTGAACTCCTGGGCTGACTGGAGATTCTTAACAATAACATTATGATGGTTGCACTAAACCTGAGAGTGTGCTTTATGTCATTTCTTTCGACTTTGCCATTAACTCCGTAACAGCTGGCACCAAATATACTAAATTGTGATATAATGAGCTTGTATATTGCTAGCAATTACAGAGTTAAGTTGAATAAATCCTTAGAGTACAAAATAAGTGTGCTTTCCACCTGACAATAAATTAAAAGTGACGCCTGCCTTAATTTAAAATTGCCTAAGATCATATATAAAAATCAACAAAAAACATTGTGATTGAAACCACATCTCAAAATTTGCCAGGTTTGACTCTATCCCTTTCATATATGTTTATGACATCTGTCATCTCGATCTATTATTTAAACACTTTTTATGCACTGCTGAGTTATGAAGTATGTTTGTGATAACTATACTTCTGAATTTGAAAACTCAAGATGTGAATGCTATATATCTTGGTTTCCTTGTCAATATATAAATCTGAACAGAAACTAGATAACCAGACCACAGTATTCTTTTAAACTATGATACAAGAGGGGTTGTGCCTTTAGAAAAACAATTCAATTAAATGTCTGAGGACCAGAATTTGGAAGCTCTTGGTAAACAAAAATAAACATCACTTCAATGAAACTCATATATAACATGAAATTAATTTTTCTTTAATTGGTTCTTGAAAAATATAACTTAGACCATATATTAATGGACCATGTCCAAAAGTAGTCTAAATGGCAGTTGCAGTTAGACAGACAGCCTCAAACTGCCAGGGGATTGGGTTTTATCTGTCAGCGTAAAAACACTTACCATGGATTAGATAAAGGAAGATGGGACAGGTAGCAATACAGGACTCCTCTCTTCACATACCTACACAAACACATACACACACGGCAAATACTAAAAGTTAAGTAAGTGCCATGGAGTCTTCCGGCTCACCATAGAGCTGGATACGATTTTGGGAAATGACTGGAAGAAGTCTTTTGGCTTCTAGGAGGGAAATAAAACTATCCCAACTGATAGTTATATTTTTCCCTTTTGAATATATTTAGGAATAGAAACAATATGTTTTAAGAGGTAGCTCCAGCCGGGCATGGTGGCTCAGCTCACGCCTGAATCCCAGCACTTTGGGAGGCTGACGTGGGAGCATCACCTGAGGTCAGAAGTTCGAGATCAGCCTGGCCAACATGATGAAACCCTGTCTTTACTAAAAATACAAAAATTAGCCAGGCATGGTGGCACGTGCCTGTAATCCCAGCTACTCAGGAGGCTGAAGCACAAGAATTGCTGGAATGCTGGAACCCGGGAGGCAGAGGCTGCAGTGAGCCAAGATCGCATCACTGCACTCCAGCCTGGGCAACAGAGCAAGACTCCATCTCAAATAAAAAAAAAAAAAAGAGGTAGCTCCTTCTCCTCTGAAAATGTGGCTTCTCATCTTGAACATTCCATATTATCAAATGAGTCTATTAAATGTACCCTAAAATCTTTCAGTGATCTGGAATGTATAAACCCATCTTATAAGGTTCTAATGTTTCCATTCAAAAAAAGTAGGCTGCCTGCTTTGGGACATTGACCAATCTCATCATTGCATCATTTCCTATAGAATCAATTTGTATTATTGTGTATGGAGGTACAGATTGGCATCGATTCAAAGTACTGAAATTAGATTAGCCCTAAAAGAAACTAAGCTTGTTGGCAGGCCAGAATTTGAGCTGAAGTGGAAATTACAAAATATAGCAATTAACCATTACTTCCTCAGTTACTGTTGGGGTTTAGGACATGCTACTCCAAAATACGGCACCTTGACAGATGGAATATTTTAAGCTGAAAAAATTTAAGAAACAGCATTTGCACGAAGGTCTCCCTGACTTTCCCCAGCTTTTCTCCACTAAAACAGGTCATAAAACCTAGGAAGGATTTTCTGACCCTTCCCTAATGCAGGCCATAAAACCCTCATGTGAGAGATGCTCTCTCTATACCTAGAGAAAAAGAGCAGCCTTATCTCTGAAGACACAGAATCACAAAGAAAAATCTGAACAAACAGGTGTTGCCAAGTTCTCCCCTAGTTTATTATCATTAGATCGTACCCCCTTTGTCCAATTATATTTCTCCATGACTGTCCACTGTACATCAAACCTACTACAGTATAAAAAGCTCTACAGTTTAGCTGCTTCTTTGGGTCTTAATTTCCTCATGGAGGCTCCCATACCATATAAAGCTTATATTTGAAACATATGTATGCTTTTCTCTCGTTAATCTGTCTTTCATTATAGGGGCCCCAGCCAATGAACCTTAGATGAGAAGGGAAAGATATGCTTTCTCCTCCACACTGTCTAATTCTCAGACCTTGAGTGGGTGGAGGCAAAGGTGAAAATCTGAGATCTAAAATTTTTTTGTATCAGCAGAAAAGTTGTATTCCTTTTAAAGGCACATCCAAGGCCTTAACAGACAGCCACAAATCAAAGTAGGCGTTTAAAGCATTAGATAGTAAGGTACAAGATATACAATGGGGGAAAATGCTTCACCATCCGAAGCGTACATCAAACTTGGCTGCATCGACAACTGAGCTCTTCAAGTGCTGGGGGGTGTGGCTGAGGGTAAGAGCATGTTTGCAGAACTAAAAGAAATGTTTCTCAGCTATTCCTACATGCAGGAACAAAACCAAATGCAAGACATTGCCTTCAGAATTCTCAACCCTCTTTCCGTTAGCTGTGCTTTGAGCCAAAGGATTAGCTTTTGCAGTGACCAAAACTGATGGTTCAGATGCCTGAAATGACCACAAAGACAGATTTGGAGAGACTTAACTGCAAAGCTTTTACTGATGCACATGTTCCCAGATATACACATTTTGGAACCACAGAAATGAGAAAGTTCTACAAAGAAAAAGGGAGGAAGTGTTAACGAGAATTGTTTCTTTATCAAATGGTCTTCACCTGTTCAATATTGCAAAGAATTTATAACAAGCTAAACTCCTGTGCTTGCCCAGAACATTTCAGAATCACTTCTGAGAACATCTCTCCTTTTTTTTACTCTGCAACTTTCTAATGCTATCTTAATAATAATCATAAAGATAATATTCTAAAGGAAAAATAAAAGACTATTTCCAATTGATTTGGAAATAAAAGGTCAATTTTAAAATGTGAATTTATAAAAGTATACCATAATATGTAATCTGCTGACCAACATGCCATTAATCTCTTAAATCTAAATAACATGAATTTCTGTTTTACTCCTAACTCATAAAACCATAAGGAACCCCACGGACTGGCATTCATACTTTCTATGGCCAAAGCTTCAAATGGGACAGGCACTTTACTTTGTTCTGGGATGTGGATTTGTGGGCAGATGACAAGGTGCTAATGAGGAGCTAATGTCCCGGCAGCTGGCAAACTGCCAACCTCAGGATGGGAGGATTAGAGCATTTGTCTGCATTAGCCCTGTACAAAGGAGGGAGGGGCTGGGGGAAAGCCAACTCCAGGTTGAATAACTTGACTCACATCGGATTTTGTGTCCCATTCCAAAGGTAAGGGGCTATTTGAGGATAATTATGCACTTCTCCTAGGTGGCATGGCTAGTTCTCATGTGGATACACTTGACTTGGTTCTCACTGTGGAATAAATTAGTTAGAATAGGCAAGTTCAGAACCTGTCCCACCTCATCACCAACTCAGGATATAATCATATTAATGAGGAACCAGGTGAAACTTCTTGTCTACGTTAGATTCATTCGTCATGAATGTAAAGTTAGTTTATACAAGTGTCTAACTAGATCAGTTCTTGAATTCAAATTTTATTTTTAAAGACAAGGGCGCTTTATTTTCTAATTTTGCCATCAAAAATTCATATCATGAGTTTTGACTGATTGGAAAAAGTCCCCAGAGAGACTTGAAATTTCAATAGAACCATGCTGCCTGAGCAGAATGCAGCCGAGGTTCTTCCACCTGGCCACTTCCATCCAAGTCTCCCCAACATTCATTTCAATAACAATTATCCCTCTTCCATTTTAAAATCTCATGGATATGCTTATTAATGTAGATTTTCACTTACATAAAAACATAAAGAAGGGAAATTTGAATGAAAATACAGGTTTGAAGGGATAAAACAAATATGCATTTTTTTCCCCTGGAAATAAAAGCTTGATACATGAAATATATCATGTATACTTGATACATGAAAATAAGCATTATTAGCAGGCAAAAAATTAGTCCTAAACTGAATACACAGTAAGTTACATCCTATAATTTTAATTTTAAGGCATTTCATCCTTTATAAAGACATATGAATGTGTTTATAGTATTTATTTTTAGATATGTAGTCTATATAAGTTCATTGTTATGTGCATAGTGGTGACTTACATGCTCCAAGCCACACACACACACAGAGTCCATGATCCTGCATAATCTGCATCATGTCTATTGCAGTGGACTTCAAACTATAATCCTGAATTCCACCCTTGCCTTATTATTTCCCCACAGCAGCCAGTTGGACCTTCTTATGAAATAAACCAGAAATCAGATTATATCCTGACCTTGCAAGATCTGTCCCTGACTCACTTCCCCAAGGTCATTCTTTCTGATCTCCACTCTACTCACCAAGCATCAACTCCCCTTTCCGTTCTTCAAACTAGGCCAAAAAGTGTCCACCTCAGGACTTTCAGAAGGGCTGTACAGTGTGCCTGGAATGTTTGCCTTCCCGTTGTCAGCATAGTTGGTTCTTTTTCATCTTTCAGATCTAAGCTTAATGGTCTGCTTCCATCACTCTGTCAAAAGCACATTTCTTTTTGCACTTCTCTAGTTCAAAACTCTATTTTACCATTCACAACACCCACAACATTCACTTCTTTCACAGCTGTTTTATTTGCTTTCGTTTGCCCGATTTCTTCCCAACTAGGACCAACTGAGTCTTTCTGGATGCTGCATCTCCAGGGCCTGGCGTGATACCTGCACTCAGTAGGTATTCAATAACTATTCATTCAATGATTAAATGTAAGATGTTGAGTAAGATCTAAATATTTTAACATGTAAATTTTAAGTCTGACATCATTTACGAACACAAACTTTTTTTTAGACGTTGAAGATTAATTAAGCTTTAAAAAAAAGAAAAATGTTATTCAGTGTGACTTCATACATGATCAATTCTAGTTTATTTCTTTTTTTGAGATGGAGTTTCACTCTTGTTGCCCAGGCTGGAGTGCAATGGCACGATCTCAGCTCACTACAACCTCTATCTCCCAGGTTCAAGCGATTCTCCTGCCTCAGTCTCCCTAGTAGCTGGGATTACAGGCATGCACCAACATGCTCGGCTAATTTTGTAATTTTTTTTAGTAGAGATGGGGTTTCACCATGTTGGTCAGGCTGGTCTTGAACTCCCTACCTCAGGTGATCCACCTGCCTCGGCCTCCCAAAGTGCTGGGATTACAGGCATGAGCCACCGCGCCCGGTCTCTACTTTATTTCTATACTGGCACCCAGAGCATCCTACAGGGGACTCTTCAGCCTTCTGAGAGAGAATGGTAAAACTGTTATAAACCCAACACCCTACAAAAGCACTGTATTCATTCATTTAACCCCCACCTTCTAGGTGAGTTAATGAAAGTGCTGAGTAGATGCATGTAGAACTGTCCAGGAATGTATAACATGCAGCCAGGAAATGGAACAGTGAGGGTTGAATCCAGACTCCAGCTGCAGAGACCATGCTCATAACTGCCACAAGATGCTATCACCCGCGTTTCTGAGTGCATAGTGGCCACCTGTGATGAATTGCCTCAGGGCCATAGGCTCTCATTCCATATGGAAATATAAAAAAGTGAGGACAAAAATAAGAGAAGGACTTACAGAATCATGGCATAGTTCCAGTTTGGGGTGGCTGGTTCCCCCATTCCTCTTTCAAGTGGATTTACATTATAAATTCCGAGCCAGGCATAGTGGCTCATGCCTGTAATCCCAGCACTTCGGGACGCCAAGGTGGGGAGATTACTTGAGCTCAGGAGTTTGAGACCAGCCTGTGCAACACAGGGAGATCCCAGCTCTACAAAAAACTTTTTAAAAATTAGCTGGGCATGATGGCCTGTACCTGTAGTCCCAGCTACTTGAGAAGTTGAAGCGAGAGGATTGCTTGGAGGTCGAGGCTGAAGTGAGCTATGGTCACACCACTGCACTCCAGCCTGGGCAACAGAGTGAAACCATGTCTCAAAATTATATATATATAAAAAAAAAAACAGAAGAGGAAGAAAAATAAATGATAAGAACCTTCTCACCCTCTTAGTACAATGCATGACACAATTGGTATGCTCATAATCCTGAATAATCCAGTTTTTGCACCTTATCTTTGTTTTCCTCTGACCCTGGCTTTACTTGAGCACTCACAGCTCTTCCTCTTTTCTTATTTCTTAAAGATGCATCAACAAAACGACAACTGATCAGTCAGGTCACTTCTATGGACCTTATCCAAGGAAACTGCAAGTGTGTACTAGATCAAGGAGAAATAATATGAGAACAATCACCCACAGGGCAACATGGAAATCTCTGCATGTTTGTGTGTGTGTGTGTGTGTGATTTCTAGAAGATGGCTGATACCAGTTGAGGAAATAACCTTAACAAGGGCATACCATTAAGGGAAGAAACTATCAACAGATTTCTGAAGGTCAAAGATTGCTTGTGGTAAATCAATACTTCACATCTTGAAGACAAAGGCAGGTGTGATCCCACATGAAGACTGCACAATATTAACCAGATTACCAGCCGAAGGGCATAAATTGAGTCAGCAGGCATTTTGTGAAGGCAGAGATAGACTGGCCCCATAAGGGTGCCGGAAACTGGTAGGATAAAATGATGAGAGAAAGCAGCAATACCTCAAGAAAAACACTTTTTCCCAATGCAGTTGCTGGCTCTACTGGTTTTGCTATCAGAATCTGATAAACAATGAATGTAGGCTCCAAAGATAAACATCTGGGTGAGTGTGGGTAATATCTAAGTTAAATGATGCCAATTAGTGCCTTATTTTATGTATCATTTAAATCATAATAGTATCATTTTACCCTTGACCCTACAGTTGATCCCTTTACCAGAAGTCCACAAACGTTTTCTTAAAAGGGCAGATTGTACTTATTTTGGGACTACTATTTTGATACAAAAGCAACTGTAATGCAGTAAAGCAGACCCCCTTCCCCCCGCCCCCCAAAAAAAAAAACAGTAGAGAAAATAGGAATAAATGGGTGTGGCTGTGTTTCAATAAAATTTTACTTTTTTTTTTTGAGACAGAGTTTTGCTCTTGTTGCCCAGGCTGGAGTGCAATGGCCTGATCTCGGCTCACCACAACCTCCACTTCCCGTGTTCAAGCAATTCTCCTGCCTCAGTCTCCCAAGTAGCTGAGATTACAGGCATGCGCCACTACGCCCAGCTAATTTTCTTTGTATTTTCAGTAGAGACGGGGTTTTTCCATGTTGGTCACGCTGACTCGAACTCCCGACCTCAGGTGATCTGCCCGCCTCGGCCTCCCAAAGTGCTGGGATTACAGGGGTGAGCCCCTGTGCCCAGCCAAAACTTTACTTTTTGACACTGAAATTTGAATGTCATATTATTTTCATGTGTCATAAAATACTATTTTTTGTCTGTTTGTTTGTACACAGGGTCACCCTCTGTTGCCCAGGCTGGAGTGCAATGGTACAATCATAGTTCACTGTAGCCCAACTCCTGGGCTCAAGGGATCCTCCTGCCTCAGCTTTGTCAGCAGCAAGGACTACAGGCACGTGCCACCACACCTGGCTAATTTTTTTTTTTTCCTTTGAAGAGACAGGGTCTCGCTATGTTGCCCAGGCTGGTCTCAAACACCTGGCTTCAAACAATCCTTCCACCTTGGCCTTCCGAAATGCTAGGATTATAGGCATGAACCACTACACATAGACTTCTTTTGATTCTGTTTCAATTATTTAAAAATGTAAAAAGCCATTCTTAGCTCATAGATTATACAAACATAGGCAAAAGACCAGATTTGGCCCAGGGGCCGGAGCCATAGTTTGTCTACTTCTCCTATTACAAAAACAAAACAAAACAAAACAAAAAAACAAATCAACCAAATAATTCTAAGATGTACTTTTAAAAGGAGGTAAGTCTCTTGGAATGTCAGATGTTTTCAAATGAATAAACCATGTTCTTTATATTTGCGTGTCACTTCAAAACGTTTTATCCAAGTATAATACACCTGCAGAAAAGTGCACAGCTTGATGAATTTTCACAAACGAAACACAATCATATGATCGGCACCCAGATCAAGAAAAAGAACATTAACAGCACCGAGAATCTCCCCTCCTTCTCTTCATCTCTTCATCTGTCAACCACCACCACACCCACTCCAAGAGTAGCCACTACCCTGACTTGTAAGAGCACAGCATAGTATAGTTGTTTTATCGTTTTTTGGTGCAGTAGTTGTATTAGTCTATTTTCATACTGCTATGAAGAAATACCCGAGACTGGGTAATTTATAAAGAAAAAGAGGTTTAATGGACTCACAGTTCTACATGGCTGCGGAAGCCTCACAATCATGGCGGAGGGTGAAGGAGGAGCAAAGGTATGTCTTACCTGGCAGCAGGCAAGACAGCATGTGCAGGGGAACTGGCCTTTATAAAACCATCAGATCTCGTAAGACTTATTCACTATCAAGAGAACAACATGGGAAAAACCCACCCCCATGATTCAATTACCTCCCACTGGGTCCCTCCTATGACATGTGGAGATTATTATAATTCAAGGTGAGATTTGGGTAGAGACATACAGCCAAACCATATCAGTAGTTTACTTAAAAAAAAATGTTGCAGGATAAAATTTTGTTATACAACAAAAAGAAAATTAGCTGCTAGGACTGAAATTCATATTTTTTAAAGCATATAATCATAGACTCTAGAAATGGAAGAGATTTTAGAGAACATCCATATTTACACCCTCATGTTACATCCGATTCCCATAGTAACACAACTAATATATGTATAATTCAATTGTCTATCCAAATAGTAGATATGCATCATATACAAGTGTATGTGGTAAAAATCTATATATCAATAATATTTGCATCAATAATGTTGACAATAAACAAAATAATGAATTAAATTTCTGGTTATGCTATTATTATCAAAGCTAATACCGCCCTCATTTTCATTACATAATTGACAGGGCTTTGAATTTTTTTGTTACAATGAATAGGAGTGGCCAGTACTTTCCACTATTGGCACTGCTAATAAAGAGGAAGGTCTTCAATTCACAAATTATTAGCTTTCATAACAAGGTACAAACTCAATAATATTTAATGATTTTATCACCTATTTGCTACATATATCAAGGAATGTCCAAGTTCTAACTGTAAAAGCAACTAAATGTAAAATAACACTTTGCTAATTTTATAAAGGTTACAATGAAAACTTTTTCACAGCAGTCTAAAAAGATTGGACATTTTAACAATCTGATAACAGAACACAGATTTTAAAACTATGCTCTGCATTTCCAAACTCTGACACAAATATAGGGGCAAAGTTATATAAAAGATAAGATAATATATCTGAGGCAGTCTTTTAACACTGTTTTATACACTCTCCTATGCAATACCTTCTTTCTCCTCCACCCCTCTTCAAACTCCATGGATGTTTTTACCAGAAAGGTATTTTATGCTAACAGGATCTTAATGTTTGTTTTATGGAGAAAAATTAAAATGTGTTATCACTTAAGTGTGAGTACTAATATGCAATTTATCTTGACATAACTCATTAGTATATCTAAGTATAAAAATAGACTAATTCTAAAGATTTCAATGGGACTGGATAATCCTGCACAGAGCCGCTCTGGTCTCTGCTTTGCTATTAGCCTGCCTTGTGACCTTGACCCAAGTCAAATTACCTTAAACTTCAGCTTCCTCATCTAAAATGTGATATTGTGGAGTTTCTTTTTAGCTCTAAAAATACACTTTAGTTATTATTCTAAAAACATTAACCTAATTAATGTCCAAGCAAAAGAATTCTCTTTCCTGAAATGCCTGAATGCCGCATATTTAAGAAAGGATTAAAGTTTAAAAACAATTTCTTGCAATGTTGTGAATTTCTCTAATAGTTCAGAGGCTAAATGTCAAAACACTTCAATATTCAGAAATGGATGGCTTAAATAATAAGAATATACTCTCCAAACAGGCAGTTAAACTTTCCAAATGCTGGCCAAAAAACTTGATCAACTCTACATCATTTAAAAGTGAGACTTCTGTGTCTAGCCCATACTGCTTAGTATAAATTCAATCCAATTTAAAGCACGGTAACAATGTGGGCAGTCTCAGACTATTACTTTCAATGGGATTGAGTCCCTAAGGATGGCAACGACTGAGTCCCATTGAAAGTAATGTAGTAAGCAATCACATGTCATTACTTTCAAGGAGACACAGTCTCCACTATCCATAATAACACGGAAATATAAATCTGCACTGACTCATCAGCATGAAGAATGAAAATGTAAAAGAATTTCAAAGCTGCAATTGTGTACCCTGAAACAAAAAACAAAAAACAAAAAACAAAACAAAAAAACCCCTCTGGCTCTCTTGTACTCATAATTGATCAAAGTTGAAACATATTTTAGTGAAGACAGAAAGGTCTAAGAACCCAGGTTAAGGCAATGTGAACCCCAGGGATAGACTCTTGTCCTTCTCACATTTTCTTTTGAGCAACAGTTGGCAGGCTGTTAACTGTTGTCTGTACTTATATACCTATATCTGGGCCTTTTCCAATCCCACTTTGGTTTTTTAGGTATCAGTAACTCAAAGAAGAACAGTTTTTTGCCCTAAGAACCACAGTTGGTCAAATTTATTATAAATGAGCTTTTCCCTTCTGTCTTAGTAAGTGTGTGTTGATTTCCCTAATAGGTGGAAAAACGCAATCTTGACTTCTTTCCATACTGACATGTGGGTAAAATTCCAAGAAAAGCTATGTCTTAGAAGACAGTTTGCCAAATTTTCTTCACCTCATTTATTTTTACTAAATACTAATTTTGAGCAAGAAGATGTTTGCTTACCTGCTCTTCTGAATCTGCCCTCAATCCTACTATCTCTACTACTAAAAACAATATGAGCAAGATACTGGACCTATTGTAGATTAAGTGTAGTTGAGTGTCCCTTTGTTAATGGAATGATCAAGAGAATCACAAACACTTGCAAAGGTGTAGTTAAATATGTACTAGTATATGTTTGACATTTAGCTTCAAGATGAGGAAAAATGCCCTGATTGTAACACTCGCCAGTTTTCAAGGTGTAAATATTCCCATCATGGCTGACTTCAAGTTACCAAGATGATGATACTAAAGGTAGAGGATAGGAAATAGCACATCATTATATAGCATTTTCACCGTAAAGATAGAATAGATGTAAATGACCTCAAAACTATAAACAAGAGTAAAAGTTTATAAGGTAATTAAGTGGTAAGTTTTGTACATATGTTACATTTATTTTAAATATAGTTAATTTGCCGGTCATGGTGGCTCAGGCCTATAATCCCAGAACTTTGGGAGGCTGAGGTGGGAGGATTGCTTGAGCTCAGGAGTGTGAGGCTGCAGTGAGCTATGATCACACCACTACACTACACTACAGCCTAGGTGACAGAACAAGACCCCATCATATATATATATCTGAATTGAATTGTAAGTGTAAAATTTTAATTGTTTTTTTTTTTTTTTTAATTTATTTATTATTATTATACTTTAAGTTGTAGGGTACATGTGCATAACGTGCAGGTTTGTTACATATGTATACTTGTGCCATGTTGCTGTGCTGCACCCATCAACTCGTCATTTACATCAGGTATAACTCCCAATAAAATTTTAATTGTTAATAATGGCTGTGTTTAATAATGGGCTTACAAAATAACTGACAATTTAACAATTGGTTCTCGTGAGCAAATACTGGCTGGCTCCAGCACACCATTGTGTGTTTTTCCCTGTAAGTTGCAGCAGTCAAGTTCACATCATGTCAAGGATCACCAAGAACTTGCAAATAAATGAGGACTTTCCCAGATTCCTGTCTGCTCCCCTTTGCTGCTTGTGTGCCCTTGGTTTGTTTTTAACTTTGAACTTTCCTTTTGTTTTTGCTAAGTGGTTCCTTCAACTCATTTCCCAAAACTGGGAGAAAAAAAATTGTTCCTTTCAGCAACCATTATTGATGCATTTCTTGCTTATGTCATCCACCTTCCTTCATTGTGTCCACATGTGGCTCAGCTACCTATACGACCAGAACTTCCAATGCCCATTTCCCCATCTTCTATCTGCATTCTGCTGGATCCTTTCAAATTACCACTCTTTAACGAACAAAGTACATTAATTTTTAAAAATATGCCTTGCAATGTCCCTATGCTGATCAAATTCTGGCTCCCTCTGGCAATGCCACTGTAGCCCAAAAGCCTAAACAATAAAAGTCAGAGTCTCTCGAAAAAGGGCAGCTTTTAGAGAAAAATGTAAAATGAAAAATATTTTTATGATAAAATTAATGTAGGGTCTGTGAAGTGGGGAAAGCATTAGTTTTCCATTTTAACCCGGGAACACTTTGTTGTTTTTCACAGGGTGTCAGTGTTCTACAAAATATAGGGTAAGCCATAACAACCTCTAACACAGCATGCAAGGCTCTCAAAGAAACTGCCACCAAAGAGTCAATTTCTACAAATCAAAAGTATAAAATCAGACTTCAGATACATTATCCAAAGTATTTTCTAGAATATATGTCTATAGTCACTTAATAAGTGCTTATTGATTTATATTACAAAATTATTTTGCAACATATAGAATGTTCTGAAGTAGAGGAATCCGTGCCAATACAGATACTTTTAGAATCTTTAAGGCCACAAATCACAAAATCAGGAGCCATACAAAAAAATTTGAAAGTTCAAATCTCATTTATATCATGAAAAGAAAGCTTAACAATAAAAATAAAATCTTTCATAAATTATTATTATTATAAGAAAATCTCATTCTGAATAAAGACCAATCAGTTACTAATCTAGAAACAGTCCCCTCCCTTTTCCACTTAACTGTATCTCAATCTTTCCTCTATCAAAGATAATTCCCTTTGGTCACATTATTCTTGCCAGCAGTATTTTGGACATACTCTCTGGCATTAATCTATCCTTAATATTTATGTGTTTCAGAGAAGCCCAAAGAATACAGTTAAATAATGGGAAATAATTTAAACTGTGTGTGCAAATTGTCATGAAGAAATGAAGAAATTGTGTCAAAACAGAATTTTCACATTATAATAAAAAAAGAAAGGAATGGTTTTGAATGCATACTGTCTTCCCCAAAAATATTTCAATCCCACTAGACTGAAATTTGAAGATGTCACCATTGCTTGTGAAAACTCTTAAAGCAGAGAAACTATCCCATCCAGCACTTGAAAATAGATAAATATGCTCTTTTGAGGAATCTCATGAACATTTTTTAGGAGCTATTTTGGCTATATCTACAAGAAGCAATGGTACTGGCACGAGACACTTTGTATTTATTTCCGTACTCACGTACAACTCTAGAATTTTGCCTGGTTGTCATCTTACTTAAAACAGTCTCGGGAGTATAAACAATTTTCAACATGAAATTACTAGCTAGGTGATAATATTAGCAACTAAGCATGAATAGGTTTAAACAAGCTTGATTAATTTACATTTTTAAACAAGTCTTCCTCCTTTTTTTCTTTATTTGCTCCATCTACAGCAGCCTCATTTTTTTTCTATTTCATATAAACTTTTATATTTTTAAGAATTTGTCAGCTGGGAGTAGTGGCTCACGCCTGTAATCCCAGCACCTTGGGAGGCCGAGGCGGGTGGATCACGAGGTCAGGAGATAGAGATCATCCTGGCTAACATGGTGAAACCCCGTCTCTACTAAAATTACAAAAAATTAGCTGGGTGTGGTGGCGGGCACCTGTAGTCCCAGCTACTTGGGAGGCTGGGGCAGGAGAATGGCGTGAACTCAGGAGGCAGAGCTTGCAGTATGCCAAGATTGGTCCACTGCACTCCAGCCTGGGTGACAAAGCGAGACCCCATCTCAAAAAAAAAAAAAACAAATTGTCAATGAAAAGAAGGTAGTCATTTCCTAAAGTGTTCTGAACAGTACAATCAAAAGGAAATAATAACAATAAATTAAAACAGTTAAAATTCTTCTTATAGCTCTTTTTAAAAGTTGTTTTATCTTACTAATACTGGTCATAAAATAAAAACCTGTCAGTAAACAGTCATTTTTCAGTACTTTTTTTCCTGGCACATACACACATTTAACATCTATGAATTGAGGAAGAAGAATAAAGGAATAATGACAGAACAAGAAAGACAGAAAGACAGAGATTGAAGACCGGTTATAATAACATTTTAATTCGGTTCTTCCTAACTACAATCAAAACAAAAAAGAAGGAAAATTTAACAGTAGATTCTTATTTTAGTGTGGTTTTCACATAGAGTTGGTGATCTCATGGGCAAATACGGTACATCTAAAACACAATGCCCACATGTAACAGTTTAGTTTGTCTCTCAGTTGAATGGCAATATTATACAAAACCACGTTTACATTTGATAGAAAAGTGCAAAAGAGTTTTGCTAAAGGAAGAGAGGAACCTGACTTAAATGTGGAAATCTGGCAAACTGCACCTAACCTGCAAAAACTCAGTTTGATATTTCAGAAAATTTGAAACTTAATATAGCTATTAAGCAATAGGTAAGATTTTCAAGATAGGGATAAGTGGGAAGAAAATTATTTAAATTCTGTGGCCTTTCCCACACGGAGCTTCTGTTTTGTTTGTTTTATGGTACATTGTGGTTTTAGTTCACCTTTCATAGCCTCCAACAGTCACCAGGTTTTCCTCTAGATGTTTTGAATGAGTTTTCTGTGTGTGATATTTTATTACAATTTACAAATGTTTTCCTATGCTAAGTCCCACTCTCTCTTAAAGGATTCTGCAATCAGAGAACTTCAGGAAGTCCTATAAAAGTTTGTTGATGGGTGTGGTGGCTTATGCCTCTAATCCCAGCACTTTGGGAGGCCAAGGCCGGTGGATCACTTGAGGTCAGCCTGGCCAACATGGTGAAACCCTGTCTCTACTAAAAATACAAAAGTTAGCGGGTGTGGTGGTGTATGCCTGTAATCCCAGCTACTCCAGAGGTTGAGGCAGGAGAATCGCTTGAACCTGGAAAGTGGAGATTGCAGTGAGCTAACATCGTGCCACTGCACTCCAGCCTGGGCAAGAGTGAGACTCTGTCTCAAAAAAAAAAAAAGTTTGTCACAAGACAGACAGCCTAGTAAACTTTGCTATTGTAGTGCTGCTCCTCTAATAAAGTGGCAACCACATTCTTTGAGAAATGACTGTAGTTCTTCTGTTGTGAATTCAATTACACAAATTATACAGACAAGTTTAACATTCTTTAAATGGAAACAGGGTGTTGAAGCCACAAAACAGCTTTTCACATGGTACACATATAAAACCTAACTCAAAATGCACTTAAGTCCCATTCTCAGTTTCTACAAACTATCTTTCCCTTGAAAATTCAGGATTCTTCCAGTGGGTATCGCTGGAAACAAAATAATCGTAAGTTTTTTTTCATGGTTTGTAAATTTTAAGACGAAAGATGGTAAGTAAATCATTCATACATTAAGAACGATTACCAGCCTGTAAAGGGGGATGCAGAATTACCTTAGATATATTACCCACAATGCTTTTCAGGATGGCAGCTAATTACCAGCAGAAAGGTCATGCAAAAAATAATGTGATTAGAAGAGGCTGAAGGGAAAAAATAGCCACATATTTGGACATAGACCAAATTCCCTTTTTGCCACTGTAACTGAAAACCATTGCTTCAATATTTAATGAAACGCTTATGCTGCAGCACCTGGTCACATTGTCAGCACTGCCTAACCACTGCCTCCCCCGTGGGTCATTACTGCAACCATCTGAAAGGGGGCAAACTGTTCATCGACGACAATAATGCCAGTCTTTAAGAATCTACAGCTACAAAACAGCAGGAGACAGAGTTACTTTGGCTTTGATCTTGGGAAAAATGGCTGGGGGCAAAATGCTGTTTCCTACCATCAGAGACTATACAGTTAGCAATAATTCTGTAAGTCAAAGCTATTCACAGGACTCAACTTGGCTGCCCTGCTTTGCTTTCTCTCTCCCCTTGCAGAAAGCTAGCAGCTCATGGTGAGAGATCCTTGTCAACAGGAAAACACTAGTTCACGCTACCCTGCTAATGATCCAATGCATCAATACCTCAAACAATCACAACAAGCAGATGTCCTAAGTTAATATAGACTTCCCTGGGATTTTCCTAGTGAAACATGGCTTTAAAAGGCATTAGTCTTTTGTCCTCACTAGAGAACGGCTAAATCCTGGCACCAATTCCTTGGGTATGTGAACCTCAGCCTAATGGAATTTAATTACTTTAGTGGTATTAATCATCTGTACAGTAGAGCAAAGAGTATTTTATTACCACTTTTAAGGGTTATCGGCACATTTATTTCAAATGAACTGTCAAACTGCATTACGTGTAAGGCATGCCAGTTTTGAATTCTACAGCTCAGGTGAAAATAAATTTACAGTTTAAAACTCTTCCCCCAACATCAGCATCCCACCCATTCATAGTAGCAGCACATATGTAAGGCTCTCAAAATTAAAAGAAACTAAGTGTTGAATTAGCTATTCATTTTTTACTCTCTGGTTTTATTCCTTATTCCAACCATTTTGACTACTCATTTGCAAAGGTTGCTTTATACCAAGGACCCCAGGAACACCAATTGGCATCAAATAGGCTGTGACACCATTACAGGCTTAGTTACAGAAAAGTGAGGCTAATCTTGTCCATTATCAGGCAACAAGCACCAGCTCAATAATATAAGATTCCTCCAATTCACACCATGTAGCAACTGCTTTTGTTTTTGTTCATATTCAGGGAAAATGAATGTGTGCTTTTCTCTTCTCTTGGTTGTTTTTAGCCCATCTGAATTGTTCTATAAAGAACTCTAAGAAACTCTTGCATCATTTATAAAGCTCTCCTCCTGTGCTAAATAGATTCAACAGTGGATTGCAAGATGCCAGACTCAGGTTAATTCTATAGACTTCAATAAACTTTCTGTTTGTCATAAAGCATTTCTACAGAATTTTGGGTAGCCAAGTAGAAGAGTGAGAACAAGAAAAATGCAGGACAAAGTCCTACACATGTGGTGGGAGAGCTCTCTAGGGCTCTGGAATCAGATTGCCTCAGTGTTAATCCCCCTAGTATTACTTATGATCTTCTCAATAAATTCCTTCACCTCCTCAGTTTCCTCATCTGTACAATGGGAACAGAAGTACACGTTTATGTTAAGGTTCAAAGACAATGATCCATATACAAATAAAACAATCCTAGCACAATTTCTGGTGTATCGTGGGCCCTGTTATATTGTTGTTCTGATTATAAGGAGAATACATGATATTTGAAAAGCCATATATCCCACCTTCTCATATGGTTCAATGTCAGCGTTGAACAGATTCCACATAAATTGCACTGACTTCTAAGACATCTTCATTTGTTTCCCTTCCCCAACCCACCCCTCCTCCACTGAAGTCCTTATAGTCCCCGACCTGTTCCACATCCACCTGTTTAAGGCATTTTCCACTCATCTCATTTCAGAGACATTCTGCAGTGAGAAGCAAATGAGAGCAATTTGTGACATGAGATACCGCATGTGCAAAAGACACATAATTAGTGTCAAAATGGATGCATTTGCTTTTTAAAGTCTATTTGTCCTGTGATTTCAAATGAATCAAGCTGCTATATCTCTCTCAACAGCTTCATACTACTCCATAATGAATTAAATGGCTCCTTTGAAAAAACAGTGTAAGCTTTATGAATAAAATGCTTTTTCAAATGTTGGGATAAGAAGGACTTAAAAAGACTCTTATGTCTAGTACCCCTTCGTTTAAAGATCTTCTCCAAACTCAGAATCTTTGAAAGAAAAGCATTCTCCAGGAAAGAAAAAAAAAAAAAAAAAAAAAAAAACACTTTTTTTCATCTTTCCAAACGTTATAATTACCAGTGGGGGGTAGAAAAAAATCTACAGTATTCAGCAAAGGCAGAATAGGACCCTGAATTTCCCTACCCGTGCTTAGTACTCTGATGTCCTAAACATGCAATCAAGGCCCCAAATTCTTTTCAAAGACATTTCATAAGAGAGGAAAGAATGTTCCATTCGAAGCTCTAAATGTTTAGATGCTACTATTCATGTCCTCTATTTCTCTCTCTCTCTCTTTCTTTTGTGAATACCTTTGTTTGGTATTGAAATAATATACCCTCTGAGTCCATTCTCTTATATGTACTTTCAAATAAGCTTGGTTCCTCTAAGCTTCGCAAACCTTGGTCTTTACTAATCTCTTTTGGAAAAAAGAAACAAAAAATGTTTGCACCTGAATAACAGTAGTCTCTGGAAAAGGCAGAAAACCACTTAAATGTTTGGAAGACCAAAACTACAAGTGATTAAAAGAGAGAATATTAATGAATAGCTTAATTCAGATTATTTACAAAGTCCAATTTCTAGTAATGAGATATGCTTCGTATTTCAAGAGGAAGTTAAAATTAGTGTTATGGGACTAATCTTTCCCTATTTGAATATGTAAAAAACAAAGATAAAGAAAGTCCCAGATTCCATGCAGTGTTCCATGGGAATCAAGTTTTTTTCCTCATTGTCACTTGCATTATAAAAAGTAATATCATTGTGAATCCTGAAAAATAGGCTTATATAGTGAAAGGTCTAGAATTGAATCCTCATTCCTTTTCATTCTTTCAACTATAAACTCTGTTTCTTCATTTCTGAAATGAAGATAATGTTAATCATTTTAAGAAGCACATGAGGATAAATGAGATAAAATTTATATGCCAAGTTAAACTACATAAATCCAACATTTTATAAAATGACAAGTATATTAAAAGAAAAATAAAATAATTTCATTTCTTTTCTTAGAGGAAGCCCCAGGCTTCACAATAGTGAGCTCAGCCATTATTTCTAGGTAATAGACACAAAGTTTCCATGGTAGTGAAATAGTCTTTTATATAATCTACATGTTCCAGCCTGGAATTCCTTTCTGGTAATATATATGTTCTCTTTCTATACTGAGAAAACACATAATGCAATTTGCTTCGTTAATTAGGAAAAAGGGATGAGAGACTTTATTTTACACTTTTGTGTCACCATAAATGGACATAAGCTTACAATAAATGTTATATGTTGATTGGGACCAGAGGCCCAGGGTAAATACACAACGTGGAAAAGAATAAGACCACTAGCCTGGAAGTTCTGCTTCCATCACTGATGTTCCCATTCATTTCTTTTAAATCTGCAACACTTTTCTGACCAATCCAGATAACTAATTTTTTTGTTTGTTTGTTTGTTTTGTTTTTTTTTTGTTTGTTTGTTTTTTTAGTAGAGATGGGGTTTCACCATATTAGCCAGGATGGTCTCAATCTCCTGACCTTGTGATCTGCCCGTCTTGGCCTCCCAAAGTGCCTGGATTACAGGCGTGAGCCACCGCGCTGGGCCGGTCAGATAACTAATTTTAAGTGTATCATTCCAAACTTCAGATAATACATTAAGTTGCTACTTATTTTTTTGTAGACATCAATCACCCAATGTCCTTTATTGTGATGTTTTGAAAAAAAAAAAAAAAGTGACTTCCTGCTTATTAAAACTTATTTGGGGGAAATAAATTATCTTTCTGTGAATTCATCCCCAATTTACTCATTTTTCCACATTCCTCTGATATTTTCATTCTCTGCTTGACATGTCTTAAGGTGCACTGACTGAAATTAGACTCGGTATTCTGGATAAAAGTATATCATTATTTGATATCACATCAACTTAATATTTCCATATTATTTTCTCTCTTTTTTAATGCACCCTGGAGTCCTATTTGCCTTCCTAACTGCCTCTGTGTGATGAGGAGACTTCATTGAGCTTTCCAAGATGACTCCTAATTCATTTAAACAGCACATACTGTTTTAATCATATCTGTTTTCACAGATACCACATATTTTTATGAACTGTTCTTTTGCTAACTTTAGCTTTCTTTTATGTGAAATGTTCTAGGTCAGATAAGTAATACAGTATTCAAAGATATAATGATAAAAAGTTATGTTAGCTCAGTGGCAAAAAAATTGATGCTTCAAACATAATGTTAATTATTTCTACAAATACATGAAAATTACATTAAAAGATTTTCATATGAGTGAATATTGAAATATTTAACACTTATGAAAGAGATTTATGTGCCTCTCTTGTTTTTCGTAAGTGTCTTTGCCATTTTACTAATTAACCAAAGATATCTGTGTTTAGACACATTTTATATCCATCACAGTCTATGTTCTTTCTACATTACTTTTTCCTGCAGTAAAATTAAAGCATTCAGTTCTATACACTAATCTTCTTCTAGGTAACAGATTGCAATATTTTGAATACAAAAGTATGAGACAGGAAAATGGGACTTTTGGGCTCTCATCCCAGATCTTCCGCCCAATGTGTGCTGTGCTCCTGGATATATACTGCCTTCTCAGTTTGCCTCAGTTAACTTGCTCAGAGAATAGATGTTGCAGTTTTAAGGACTTGCAGGACATCACAATTTTCATGTTTTTTTTTTTAAAAATGTGATTCCTGGTTATTTTCCCCCAGATTGTATTTGAGTATTCCTAATCACATCTTTCCATACCTACCTAAAATTATGACTGGTGAAAATACGCCCCATGCCATAGTCTCAGACTTAAGTTTTGTGGCTGAACTCCATTGCTAAACCATTCCTAGTTCTTTCTAACCAATTTCAGTTTTCAAAGCGTATTAATTACTGCAAAATTAAAAGAAGATATTCTGTTCCCCATACTCATACTTTTCATGATCCCAAAGCCTTTCTTTTCAAATTTTATCCTGTTTTATTTGGAAAGAAGTATCATTTTGTCACTTCTTTAAAGCAACAATTTAATGACATCCTACTTTTGCCCTGTCAGCATGCCTATCACCCACTTTCAGATAAAATGTGCTCAGGACATTTAAAAAAAAAAAAATTGTATTAGTGGCCTCAGTATAATTCTATTAGTGGTCTCAGTAAAGCATAATTAGTAAAATAAAGATATATGCATATACTTAGATATAATGTATTAGATATAAATTTCGATTACATAATTTTTTCAAATAGTCACTGTGTTCCCTTGAATCACCCCAATTGTATATTAATTTAGTTACTCATTGAAAAATGTGGTGACTTTTTTTTTTTTTTGAGATGGAGTTTCGCTCTTATCGCCCAGGCTGGAGTGGAATGGCGTGATCTCGGCTCACTGCAACCTCTGCTTCCTGGGTTCAAGAATTCTCCTGCCTCAGCTTCCCAAGTAGCTGGGATAACAAGCTCCCACCACCACGCCTGGCTAATTTTTGTATTTTTAGTAGAGATGAGGTTTCTTCATGTTGGCCAGGCTGGTCTCAAACTCCTGACCTCAGGCGATTCACCCATCTCAGCCTCCAAAAGTGCTGGGATTACAGGCATGAGCCACCACATCCAGCCTGTGACTCATTTTTATAAAGAGAAATAAAACAGAAAAGAGAATGGATACATGGATTGAAACACAAATAGCACATTGTAGATAAATATTGCTGACTCATTCATTTAGTTCATTCTATAGATATCTATGAGTATGTATTATGTACAAAGCACTATATCTTTTAGCTGGGGCTATAAGAGTGAACAAAACAGGAAAAATCTCTTCTCTCACAGAGCTTACAAACAAACAAGAAATACGAATTCACTTGCCTGACTACCCTAGGCACTGGCAGTTTTTGTCGGTCAAAAATGGTCATTATCTATAATTTAGTGTGGTTTGTCCTAAATTATATGTCAGATGGTGAGAAGTCACATCAAGAATAATAAAGCTGGTGTAAAAGAGAGAGTGATTATATGTAGGATATTACTCTTTTAAATTCGGTAGTCAAGGAAGAAAGAACCTTACATAAGCAAGAAAGCAAGATGATACAGATCTCTCTGGGAAGAGCATTTAAAGATCTGAAGTGGGATTGGGTTTAGTTATTGAGAGCCAGCCTCAGCACCATTGTAGCTACAGCAGGTTGGGCAAGAGGGAAGAGCAGAAGAGGGTGAGGTCAGTGAGGTAGAAGCGGCAAGATCATGGAGGGTCATGTGGCCACAACAAGGAGTTTGATTTTACTCTAATAAGACTCAAAGTTTTGGGATGGCTTTGAGTATAGAAGTAAAATGATGCAATTTACTTTTTAATGAGATCATCCTGTTTGCTAGGTTGAGAATAGCATCTAAAAGGACAGAGAAAATAGCAAAGGCAGGAAGACAAATTAGAAAGCTCTTTCAACAATCCAGGTAAAAAAATAAGGGTGGCACAGACCAGATAGGTAGAAGTAAGGTGGTGAGAAGCAGTCATATTTGGGATGTAAACTGGAGATAGTGCTGCCAGGTCTTACTACGGATTGGGTATAGGCTGAGAGAGAACAGAGTGGAGTGAGTCAAGATCACTGCACAGTGTTTGACCTAAGCAAATGCAAGAATGGAGCTGCCTTTAACTAATGTGTGGAAGATGCAGGTTTGGTGGGCAGGGTGGAAAAATCTGAATTCAGTTTGGAACATGATGAATTAATGGAACTTATTAGGCACTCAAGTGGGGATATCAAGTAAACAGATATATAGATTTTGAGTTCAGAGGAGTAGTATAGGATGCGGATATGGGTTTTAGAGTTACCAACTTTTAAATGGTATGTAAGGCCGGGCGCGGTGGCTCAAGCCTGTAATCCCAGCACTTTGGGAGGCCGAGGCGGGCGGATCACAAGGTCAGGAGATCAAGACCACAGTGAAACCCCGTCTCTACTAAAAATACAAAAAATTAGCCGGGCGCAGTGGCGGGCGCCTGTAGTCCCAGCTACTCAGGAGGCTGAGGCAGGAGAATGGCGGGAACCCGGGAGGCGGAGCTTGCAGTGAGCCGAGATCGCGCCACTGCACTCCAGCCTGGGCAACAGCGTGAGACTCCGTCTCAAAAAAAATAAATAAATAAAAATAAATGGTATGTAAACTAATGAATGACAACACTAGATGATGCCACCTAAGGAGCGATTACAGAAAATGAAGTAATGAAGGCTAAGGACTGAACCTGGAAATAGTTCCATATTAGGATGTCAGAAGGATGGGGATGAAGCAGCAAATGACTACTGAGAAAGGGATAATCAAGGAAAGAGATGTGTCCTGAAGGCCAAGTGCAAAAAGGATTTCAGGAAAGAGGGAGCTGATTAACTATGTCAGATATTGTATATGGGCCATGTCAGAAGAAGAATGAGATTTAGCCATTAAATTTAGAAATGCACTGCTGACAGTGACTAGAATTAGCCATTGGATTCAGAAACTCATTGGGGACATTGACAAGAATTAGCCATTAGATTTAGCAGTTATTTGATGACATTGACAAAAATTGTTTTGATGAAACAATGGAAATGAACACCTGGCTAGAGTAGTTGCAAGTGAGAATATTGGAAGGAAATGACTAGAGACAACTTTTAAAAAAGAGTTTTCTTATAAAAACGAACAAGCAGTATAGTAGGAAGCAGGGCATTTGCAGGTAAGAGAATTTTTTAAAATAATAGATGATATGACAGCACATTTATTTTGCTGATGGGAGCGGCCAGGTACAGAAGGAACAAGTGCTAGTGCAGGAGACAGAAAAAATAATTGCTGGAAAAAATTTCTCCAATAGCGGGGAGGAAATGGAATCGAGTGTAGGAGCTAGAGGTTGGCCTTTGGAAAGACATGGATAGTTTATCCACAAAAACAGCAGGGGAGGTAGAATGTGAAAATACTCTGCCAAAGGAATATGACTAAGGTAATATACTGGGATTTCCAGTAGTACTAAGGTTCAGTTGGGGTTAGTGTTAAAGTGGATTACTGGCATGGCTGTGAGTTTTTCTCCAGAAATACTCAGATGAGCATGCAGCAGTGGAGAGATGATGTAAACAAGGTGGAAATTTGTCTAGGTAAAACGAAGAGAGAGAGAGAGAACATGGAACTTAATGATTGCAATCATGGACCATGGGATCTAATAGGAGTAATGAGGATACAAAAGAGATGATTCCAAAAAAAAAAAAAAAAAAAAAAGTAAAAATGATTCATGGACCTCTTATGGGAAAGCTGAGATACTAGAAGGAAGTAGGGCGCTGGCAGGATTAATGGTGGTCAGAGAGCAGTCAGCTTGAAATTGAGATGATAGTAACGGGTAAAGTTGTTGTTATTAGCAAGATGTAGCATAACAGTTTTCAGAGTCACCCAGAAAGCTTACTAAGGGATTGCTGGGCTTCACATTACAGAGTTTCAGATTCCAGGTTTAGGGCTGAGCCCCCAAATTTGCATTTCTAATAAGTACTCTGTGATGTTGTGTCTGTCAGTCTGAAGTCTACACTGAGAATCACTGATCTGGGTTGTGAGCATGGGTCAAGGAACTTGGAGGCTGAAGTATTAGAAGATCACCCACTTAATGAATACATGAACAGAGCTAAATCAATCCACACAGAGATCTTTATTCAGTCACTCATTGTGAATCCAATATTAAGTCTGCTGTGAAGTCTTATACAGAATTAAAAAACAAAACAAATACACATACATGAAATCACGAAATGCCTTCACTTCTGTGAGACAACATTTTAAAATAATGTCTGTCCCACAGGCAGATGCAGCACATTTATGGGCTAATTTTTTCTGTTGCAAATTATAGAATTCCTGGTGTGCTTTTTCTCCAGAGCAAAAGACATGTATTTTTGAAATACAACACATAAGTTATGTTAAATATCTAGGAGCTCATTACCTAAAATTTTATGTAACTATTTCCTAAAGTGAATAATATCACCAAATTTATACTTGCAAAAACTTGGATTTTCATGTATTTATTAATGTTGTATGATGAAGTCAGATCAACAAAGAACATTCCTCTATGGTAATACTATCACCATCCAAACAGAAAGCCTTCAACACCAGGTTTGTTATAGAGTATTTTAGCTGTGGTGCCTTCTCACTCAGACCCTCAATTATCTTTGAGTCACTTACAACTTTTGAAAATCTGATAAAAACCATGGGCTCTTTCTCTACATATTACAATTCTCTACAAATTATATTATTCATATAATTTCAGTGAGTTTAAGGACCCTATGAAGCACATCCATGCTAAGTATCTTCAATCTAATGGAAAAATGACCATAGATAGAACTGCAGCAAAAACACCTTTTGTATCTTTCCTCTATTCATATAGCACGCCATCCTTTTACGCAAAGTAAATTTACTTTGTTTAAAAAATCTAATATGTTTTCTAGGCACAAGAAATTTTATGAATATATCTTTGGTTATCAAAATTAAATCAACAAAAACTGAACTAAACATAAATTTTCTTAGATTCTAGCCACTGTGAGGCATCTAAAGAGATACAAGGTTATGGCTTTAGATCTCAAGAGTTTTACAACATGAAAAGAAACATAAAGCAAACACACATGAAATTTACCTGAAAATATATGGGTGTGAGTAAGGATTCCAGAAAGCAAAAGGAGAGATGTCACAACACTGATAATAAATCTGTTGTCAAAATAACAGCTCAAATATTAAGGGCAACAGAGGCAATGGCCCTTCATGTCAGAATAGTGAAAAAAAGAGGCTTTCTGAAAGAATGAGCCTGGAGTCAGGCCTTGTAAAAGGAGGTGAAACAAATGAAATCAACACATAGAAAGGATGTCTCAGAGACAAAGACTACCTGTTGGTCTGAAATTTGAGACGTTTGGTAAGTTCTCCATCAAGATGCACCACACCTGCCATTGGAGAGTGAAATGGGCCAAACAGTGTACAAAATCTCAGTACAGCAGATGAGCAGATTCAAATTAATGCAGAAGCTAAGTACTATAAAGTCTCCTCCAGGAAAGTTGCCTCCCAGGCTCCCTGTCAGTGTTTAGGGAATATTCTGCCATCAGCCTTGTTCAAAACACACACTATCATCATTGTTCCCATTATTACATATCTGTGAGGCACTTTATAGTTTCCAGAGATGTTTCCCACGTACGGCCACATTTCTTGCTGTGAATAGCAGTTGCGCAGACCTTTCATTAAGCAATTTCAGAGAGACAAATAAAATAAAGAAAATGGATGCAATGATCTGACCTATGTAAAATCTTGCAGGATTAAAAATAAGTCATTAAGAATCCACACAGATTGATGTAACTAGCACCAAGAGAATAATGCAGCAAGTACATTTGCTATTGTTTCTTGTAATACCCATGTTAGGTCGAGTTTCAAGAGTCAAAGAGAAGAAGAATATAATTTGCCTCTGGATAATTAAAAAGGGAAAAAAGCATCACAACCTTCTGAATTTCATAAATTGTTGAAACAAATGCATTCTGCTCTTATGTTTCTTTGACCGAATTCTCCAAATTAAATAATGCTGTCAAAATTAGAAATAAACAAGGTATTTTACTAATAAGATTTCTAGTTAATTCAGGTATAGTACATTGAACATAATCTAATCCTTTTTTCATAATTTGCAACCTTGAAAGGTCTTCTGATCATGCTGACCATCAGTGATCCTCTGGGGCAGCATGAAGACTAGTAAGACTGAGCTGAACTTGAATGGACTTCAATACTAAGGTGAACAAGGCCAGTGCTGAAAAACAAATCCACTTAATTAATGGTTATGGCGAGTTAGGATCTAAGTTATTAGGCTTTTAAATAAAATAACAATTTTAAACTTTGCATTTTAATTATTTTAACTATCCACTTCACCTCCTAGACCTGGCCTCACTAGCATTAAAACTTTATTTTATGCCTTTATAATATGCTTTTATTAAAAAAAACTTGAGAAATTTAGCATATCTTGGATATATATAATGAAATCTGACATATTGAGAAAAGCTATCTTTTCTGAATACTCAAAACGTTCTATTACTCAGAACTTTTGCAACTTTATAAAGGAAGCATAAAGAAGTCTGGAATAACAGCAAGAGCCTCCTGAAAAATGCTGGAGTCAGGTTCTGGAAAATTCTGAGGCATTTTCTGACTTCTCAAAGGCCAAAGTACATACATTTGGTTTAATTTTTAGAGGAAATTAATCTGGTTATAGTTATTGGAAAATTAATAATCTATAAATTATATATGGAATACATACACAGATGAATATTTGGTTTGCACTTTTTTCAATCACTCCAGATAAGAGTTCACTATATTTGCATTCATTCTTATTATTTTAGACACAGGGTCTTGCTCTGCTACTCAGGCTGTAGTGCAATGGCATAATCATAACTCACTGCAGCCTCAAACTCCTGGGTTCAAGTGATTCTCCCACCCCAGTCTCCCATGTAGCTAGCACTACAGGCATGTGCCACCACACTCAAATAATAGTTAAAACTGTTTTTTTTTCTTTTTTTTAAATTATACTTTAAGTTCTAGGGTACTGTGCACAACGTGCAGGTTTGTTACATATGTATACATATGCTGTGTTGGTTTGATGCACCCATTAACTCGTCATTTACATTAGGTGTTTCTCCTAATGCTATTCCTCCCCCTCCCCCCACCCACCGACAGGCCTCAGTGTGTGATGTTTCCCGCCCTGTGTCCAAGTGTTCTCATTGTTCAATTCCCACCTATGAGAGGATCTCACAATGTTATCCAGGCTGGTCTCCAATTTCTTAAAAGATCCCGCCACTTCAGCATCCCAAATTGCTGGAATTATAGGGTGTGAGCCACTGTACCCAGCTCCTCTATTCATAATTTTAATCACTAACACCAAACCCTCCTCTCCACAACTATCTACCATAATGTACTTGAAAAGATGAGTGAATTGTTCAGTAAAATATGCTAAGTTTCTGATTTGCCATGAAAAACTGTACACACTATCCTGGAAGTAAAAGATCTAAGAAGAAAATCCAGATAAATCTAGGACGAGGAAAAAAGCACAGGGTACATAATTTCACCCAGTAGCAAGTATAATCTCCAAACTACATGTAAAATTTTGCTGACTGGATTGCAGCAAAAGATAAAAAAAAAAGCAAGCAAAAGTTGTGTGTGTGTGTTTTTTTATGTAGTAAAAAAATTGGATAATCATATGCTCTGCTCCACTAGGAAAAAATAACAAGATTTAAAATTGTTGTAATAAGGCAGTGGTTAAGAGTACAACTACGTTATGCTAATTATCACAGTTATACCATTAGCCAATGTGAATTACTATACTTATTAAAGGGACAAAAATGACTCTGTGCTTAGCAGATATAGATAAGTTATAGTAAGGTTTATAGGCTGAGAATAAAATTATGTCTCTTTTGCAATAAAAATAATGATTTTAAATAGAAAATAATAAATAACATGAGTGAATATGCAAGTGTAAATAATTAGTTTAACTTTTATAGAGGGCAAGACCTCAGTTTTATTATCAATAGTGTATCATATTTGTGTCAGCTCTGTACAACCATAGCCCTCTTTAGTTAAACCAAACATTTGGTGTGTCATTATGGCTTTAATGTCTACATAAGTATAATCCTATTTTTTTTTTTTTTTTGCCTTTTGCACCAATACAGAAAGAACCAAAATTTTCAAAATCTTTTGAACCAATTGTTATTTTATTTCATTTTATGTTTTGACACAGGGTCTCCCTCTGTCACCCAAGCTGGAATGCAGTGGTGCATCTCAGCTCACTGCTAACCTCCACCACCCGGGCTCAAGTGATCCTCCTGCCTCAGCCTCCCAAGTAGCTGGGACTACAGGCACAAGCCACCATGCCTAATTTTTGTATTTTTTGTAGACATGGGGTTTCACCATGTTGCCCAGCTGGTCTCAAACTCCTGAGCTCAAGCGATCCACCGCCTTGGCCTCCCAAAGTGCTGAGATTACGGACGTGAGTCATTGCACCCAGCCCCAATTATTATAAATAGTCTTTTCCTCAAGCCCAAGTCAAAAGCTTGGGAGATATACTTGACATCTCCCCACACTGAATCAATTGCTAAGACCTGTGAATTCCATAACCTAAATGATTCTCAAATCTGTTCATTTCTTTCCCTTTCTACTACCAATATTCCATCCAAGCTACCCACATTTCTCACCTCAATTCTATCAACAGGCCTCTAATTGGCCTCTCTTCTTATGTCCTACTCTGAACCAGCCATAGCACTCTGATACAACCATGTCACTCCTAAACTTCTCACGGCTCTGAGGATAATTTCCATTATCTTCCCCTTGACCCACAAGCCTGCATAATCTGGCCCCCAACCCAATCCCTAGCTTTGTTTCCCGAGAACTTTGCTATTTCAGTGCTTCCCACCTTTTTCCAGATCCTTCAATGTGCGATTCTGCTTCCTCCCTTAAAGCTTTCCCTCTTCGTCAATCCTCTTCCCCTAAGCAGTTGCATACTCAGCTTAATGATCACTTCCTCAGAAAAGTTCGCTTTGATATCTATCAAGGTCAGGTCAATAATTATGTGTACCATATACCAGCCTGTTGTATAATTATCACAATGCTAATTATTTGTTTACATATCTATTATCCTTGTCTCCCCTGCCCTGCATGAACATCCCTCCTAAACACACAGACACACACACACACACTCTGCAAGAGGGCAGGGATCATGTCAGTCTTGTTCTCTCCCAGATCTCCAGCCCCAAGAACAATTTATATTATATACAGTTTAAATGTCCACCAAACTGTTAGATAGTCTCACTCCTGGGGAAAAAAAAAAAAAAGATGCTCCATAAGTTAGGTGTTGAGAGCCAAGGAAGGCTCCATTAAAAAATAAACCTGAGTAAGGAACTGCAGAAATGAAACATCTTTTCTGAAAGGTCCTTGGCCTTGCTTACCCTAAAAGTCTTATTCTGAGCATCATTAAATTGGGGACACAAATAGCTCCTGGACATCGTTCACAATGTTGTAGGAACATCCTCTTAAAACAATTTTGATGAAAACACTTTCTAAACTATAAAGAGTTGTGCTCTACAAATGTAAGTTACTACTGCGATGTGTGTATATAAATGTTGATTTGAAGATGTATTTAGATATAATTATAAATATTTATATTTCCCCAACTGTGCTGTGATTTTTCTCAAGGGTAGAGTTTGTGTCTTCTTTTTGTGAAGGAAAAATTGTCTTTGTTTTTCAAAGCTAGAACAAGTAAGGACTTCTTTTCTTGATCTTACCCAGTAATGAGTATACAATGGCTGCCTAAAAACGCTTCATGAATAAGAGTTCAATGGTCTTTAGTAATCGGGGAGCAAGAAGTCAGGCATACTGACAGGCCCTGCAAGGGGCAGCTAGCAAACAGATTATACACAGCATCACCAAGGAAAGCTTGTGCATCACTCTGCACTTTGCATTTAAACACACAGATTGATGCAGTGATGCCAGTTCCAAGTATGAAACACTCATGATTTATAGAAAGATTTATATAGGAAGGGTTTTATCTCTGTAATTTCTCTGAGAAGTCCAGTCAAATGGCAACCAGCAATCTTCTCTTGATAACCAGGATTAAAATTTACAGATTTAGCAACAAAAATATGAGTATGTTATATAGCCGCTTATTTCAGATGAGTTCATAATTATTACTTCTAAGTGCCAAAATTTTTCAAAAGAGTAACTTTTTTGCCTCTGGTAAAAAAATTTAATTATACTAATATAAACTTAGAAAGCATTTAACAAGGAAAGAAAAATATGAACAATACAAAACCACTGAATCAAAACAGTATGGTATTGGCATAAGAATAGTCAGAGAGATCAGTTGAATGAACTAGAGAAACCAGAAAAAGGCAATAGCAGGAATTTAATATATAGAAAGGTACAATTTCAACTGAGTGAAGAAAGAATAATTTATTTAAAAATAACAATGAAACTAGTGGCTATCCTTCTGAGACAAAAGAAATCTCATGTACCAAAGTTCCAATCTGCTTAAAAATTTAAATATTAACCTAAATCAATAAAAATATTCAGGGAAACTTTAGCAGACTGCATGTTCAACCCAGAGGTTAAAGATAGAAATATCCTAATGTGTAAATATTACACTCTTTTATACGACAAATAATTCTATAAACAAAATCCATTACCAAATACTATATTAATTTTATAATCCAGATGATACAAAAAATTTTAAAATCTAGATCTGCAAACAGCTTTTCAAATTGATTTAAAAAAACAAAACAAGATATACCAACCACGTTGATGAACCTTGAAAATATTATGCTAAGTGAAAGAATCCAGATAAAAAAGGTCATCATTTATATGAAATACCCGGAATAGGTAAATCTCCAGCAACAGAAAGCAGAGTGGTGGTTGCCAGTGGTTTTGGGGAAGAGGAATGAGGAATAACTGTTAATAGGTACAGTATTTCCTTTTGGGGTGAAAAAAATTTTTTGGAACTAGATTTAGGTGCGGTCACACAACATTATAGATGTACTAAAAACCACTGAACTATTTATTCACTTTTAAATGGTTAGTTTTATGTTATGTGAATTTTATCTCAGTGTTTAAAATAAGACAACATACTATACCACAGACGTACAAAGCATTTGCATAGACATCTTACAAAGTAGTCCTATTGGCCAATAAAATTATAAGAAGATGTTAAGCCTCTCTACCAGACAGAAAAGTACAAATCAGAATACCATGAGATATTTTATGCTACCAGATCAGAAATAATTAAAAGGAGAAGTAACATCTACTTCTGGTGAAGATTCAGGTGAATGGTTATATTTCAACAACTAGCTGCTACAAGTGTAAACTGTTATAGCAGTTTTTGAAAGTAGTTCAGAAATATCTGTAAAATTAAAACTATATAAATTAGGCATGCTGATTCACGTCTGTAATCCCAGCACTTTGCAGGGCTGAGGCTGGAGGATCCCTTGAGCCTAGGAATTCAAGGCAGCAATGAGCTATGATCATGCCACTGCACTCCAGCCTGGGCATCAAAGTGCGACCCCATCTAAATTTTAAAAATTAATTATAACTAATTAATTAAACTACATATAACCTAGTCATAGCAATGCTATTCCTATGAATCAATCTCAAAGATAAAACCATCAATAGGCAAGAATGTATGTTCAAATATGTTCATGGAAATGCAAAGAATTGGAAACAAAGAAAATGGCTTCAATAAGGAAATGGTTGAATATCGGCTGATTTCAAGGGATTTTTCTCAATGTCAAGTGACAACATTCAGAGAAGTCTATATAACATTTTTCCACTTTTCTAAAGCAAAGGAAATATGTATGTTTATATATAAATGTGGGAAGAGTACATGGGGCCATTACCACTAATGACAGAAAGGGGAAAGACAATATGTAGATATTCTCTTATCTGAGGAGCAGAAAACAGAGAGGAAAACAGAGAAAGATAAAAAGAAAAGGAAAACCCTGTCTTTTAACATTTAACAAAGTAAAAATCTAAGCACTTGGCAATAAAAGTCCTGAAGCAAAGAGACCCCTGGTCCCATGTGGGTGTAAGAAGTCCAGAATGGGACTCATGGAAAGGTTTCTGCCATTTATTTTTTCAAAACCTCCCTTAGCCACAGTGATTATGGATTGGGTTTTTAAACTGCTTTTTAGAAGGTAGAATGTGAGATTCAATATCAGAAGCCATTGTACATCTTGTACACTTAAATAAAGGTTCCTCCCCTTATCAGCAGTAAGACTTTAAGAAAGTTATTTAAATTTTATAATCCACAGTTTCTTCATTTATCTATCTATGCCTTTCAAATAATAGTACCTAATTGACAGGATGTTGTCAGAATTACATTAGGTAATTCACTTAAAGGTTTTATCACAATGCCTGGCACTTAGTGAGCTTTCCGTCAATGAGAGCTAGTAAAAATGGAGTAAGAAGCCAAAACTATAGACAATGCCAAATCTAATACTTTTACCACTACTCTTGCTCGTCTTCCATTACTGGAATTTCAGGAGTTCCCCAATTAAAAATCTACCAAATGAAATGGTCTTGTTGTTTTCTTGAGATTATAAAGGAACTCCCTTTCTGTTTTACATGAATAAGTATTAGGGCATCTCTCCCTAGAAAAATACAATAGGATTATATTATCAGTGACTCTAGTATGAGAGTGTTTTTCAAGGTGTTTTAATTTTTTTCCCTTTTTAAAAAAATATTAAGAGCTCCATGCAATCTCCCTATAAAATTTGTACAATATCCTGTAGAAGGGGTATAGTCATAATAGCTGTTTCATCACAGTGCTGTAAACCTTGTAGTGGCTTACATCTCACTAAAAGTCCTGATGACAGCTTTCAAGAGTGGATTCCCACAGGATTGGGCTCCCCACTACTGATCTAACCTCATCTCTGACTAATCTCTCCCCACCCCATCTTTCACCCTCAGCCACACGCCGCTCCTTTGTATTCCATAAGCATGTTTGGCCCTCTGCCTCAGGGTCTTTGCACTGGCCTCTCCCTCTTCCTGGAATGCTTTTTGCCCAGATATCCACGTGGCTCCATCTTTCTCTTCTTTCTGGGCTTTTCACAAAGGTCACCCTTATACCCTAACCTGTCTATCTAAAATTTCAGCAAAACAAAACTAAACTTTAAAAACAAACAAACAAAACCTCTTGGCATTTTATATCTCCCTATTCAGCTTTATTTTACTTATTTATCTTATTCCTTATCTGTCTTCCCTTCTCAAACCTGTTATTATCTGTATCCTCCATTACAATATAAGGCAAGAATTTTTGTCTATTTTCTTCTATTCTGGGTTTTTTGTTTTGTTTTGTTTTAATTGAGACGGGGTCTTGTTCTGTCACCCAGTCTGGAGTGCAGTGGTTTGATCTCAGCTTACTGCAGCCTTGACCTTCCAGACTCAAGTGATCCTCCTACTTCAGCCTCCTGAGTAGCTAAGCCTACAGGGATGTGTCACCACGCCTAGCAAATTTTAGTATTTTTTGCAGAGATAGGGTTTCGCCATATTTCCCAGGCTGATCTTGAACTCCTAGGCTCAAGCAATCCTTCCGCCTCAGGCTCCCCATGTGCTGAGATTACAGGCATAAGCCACCTTGTCTGGCCCCTCTTCTGTATTTCTAGTAACTATATAAGTGACACATCATAGGCACTTCATAAATATTTGCCTAAAAAATAATAAGCATTGTTTAAAAATTTTATTGACATAATAGAGATATGTATACATATATGTAACATTACATGTGTACAAACACATAAGTATAACACAATCATGATTAGTAACTCATGTAAAATGTAAAGAATAACATGTGACAAAGACCCTCTCCTTAACCTAACCTTAATCAGGCTCCTCTGAGATGTCTACTAATCTAGGCTTGACCTGGGTCTTTCTTCTCTGTCCTTGTACAATCCAGTTTGAGCAAGAATCCTGCTAAGTCAGTGTAGGGAAACCACCTCACCCTTAGTGTCTAACCACCCTGGATATCTTATCATCCTGGCCTACCTTGGGCAAGAATTCTGTTGAGTTGCTCTCATAAGAATCTCTCACCCCTAATATCTCCGCTTAGTAATTTTCTATCCACTGATCCTCACTCTGCTCACCCTGCTCACCCTGCTCCTTGCCTATAAATCCCCACTTGTTCTTGTTATATTTGGAGTTGAGTTCAGTGTCTCTCCTCCACTGCAAGACCCCATTACAGTGGTCTCTACACCTATCTCGATGCCTACCCCCCTTGAATAAAGTCAAGAATAAAGCATTAGATTAATGAATTAACCAGGAGAGTTGAATATAATCTTCATATTGTAGAGGTATCACAAAAAGGAAATGATGTTTGTGGACTATAGGGGTTTATGGGACTGAGCTTTAAAAAACAGCATCTGATCCAAGAGTAGTAGCCCTTAATAGTATGAAGTTGTCTCTAATTAAATAACACAGATGGAACAAGATGTTACAAGAAAGATGTCCTCTTAGTCCTGAACTCAGATTCTCCCATAGAAACACATTCCCTAGAATAGTTAATGTTGCCCTATAGCTACTACTTAGTACAGTTTGGGTCCTGATCACAGGAGAGAGGACAGGGCAGGCATCTCTCAGGGCAGTGAATAGGTGGCATTGCCACACTGTAATAAAACAGAAGTTAATTCTCAGATCTAAAATTTTGACTACAGTATGAAACATACTCACTAAAAAAGGAAGAAAAAATTATGCTCATAGAAATTCATATTTTCACAAGTTTGAGGTGAGACATTTTCATTACCATCAGATATAAGAAAGCATGAGATCTTATAAAGTTAATTTTAAAAACAAGACCATGTCTGCTAATTCAGGAAATGTGAATTTGAATACACATTCTCAGGCTGAGTCAATCAATAGATTTCTCTTTATCTAGCAGCCACCTGGTGGCCAGCTCTTTTCTGAGCACTGTGAAGGATATAAAGGAAACTTTTGACATGATCTCTCTAATTTTTTTTTTTTTTTTTTTTTTTTGAGACAAGATCTCACTCTGTCACCCAGGCTGGAGTGCAGTTGCACAATCTCGGCTCACTGCAGCCTCTGCCTCCCAGGCTCAAGTGAGCCTCCTACCTCAGCCTCCAAATAGCTGAAACTACTTGTACACACCACCATGTCTGGTTAATTTTTGTATTTTTTGTAGAGATGGGGTTTCACCATGCCACCCAGGCTCTCAAACTCCTGGGCTCAAGTTACCTGCCTGCCCTGGCCTCCCAAAGTGCTGGGATTACAGGTATGAGCCACCATACCCAGCCAATCTTTTCTTTCAAAAGAACTGCAATTTACTTAGCTGGGAAGATAAAACAAACAGTCATGAAATAAGTGAAGAACAATTAAGCTTTGCCAGCATCATTACAGTAGAGCAGATTTTGTCATCTCCATAGGGAAGGTGTGATCTGAAATGAGCCCAGATGGCTGGGATTGGAGCAAAGAGCTGGAGAAGCTGGAGAAGCTGCAGTAAGGCACTGGAGGAGGAAGGGAGCACGTCTCAAGAAAGGGGCCCAGGAATAAGGAAGGACACATGGATGAAATGAAATTGTGCAGGATCTTAAAATCTAGAATTTGGATTGTGTGCCCATCAAAAGGAGAAACATGAAGACTGAAGTCTGATCTTTTACGTTACTGTTCCACAGTCACCTCTCTTTAGGAGACACAGACCTCAGATTTCTTTAGTTTGAGATGACAGCTACTTGGCTTTTCCTTCCAGGCAGGAAGTTTGCTAGGACTATTACTTCAACCAAAACTTGTTTCTTCAAACCACAGTGATTTTCCACTGTTTATACTTGTCACATTGTAATGTGTTTCTCCTTTTTCTTAGCTGCTGTTGATTTCACCTGGCGCAATCAACAGTAATAAAAATCTTTGCAGATGCGCAGTGTTGGCCAACATTTGAGCCTATCCTGACTCAGACATGGGGCATTTGGACATATCCCTCCCTCTGGACAGGGTCCCTCGAGTGTTCCCTCTGACATGCAAACTATTTCCTCAAACCTGTCGTCTTTTTCCAGGCCATGTGGCTATCCTTCTGTCTCAACTTACAGACAGGATTCCAGCTCCTTGGTTTCTTTCTTCCCCACTGGGGCTGACACCCTGCCTGAACTCCAGCTAATCTGCCTGCGTTCCTGGACTTGGTTCTCTGACCACTATTATGATCCTGGTGCCTGAACTCTTTCTGTATACTTACATTCTCTTTTTCAGTATAGCTAGATCTTTCTGGAATAATGATAATTGCAAATATTGCCATTAATATGAGCTATGCCAGAGGTTCTTGCTGCCACAGCTTCCCATTCAAAGAGCAGATCCCACAGGTATCCTTGCCAACCTGAATTTTTGGATTCCAGTTGAACAGATGCCCAGATCTATGTGGTAAATACTGTGATGTGTCATGCAGGTCTCCCTTCAGTAAAAGACCTGTTGTCCTCTCTGCTGGGTGTGCTGTCAGCAGACAGGCTTCTGCTGTCAGGGCTTTCAGGGATCCACTCAGTTCCAAAGAGGGGACTTGCTCAAATTCATACTCCTTCTTTGATCAGTCTATACACAACAACTGTCACGTTGAAATGATAAATATCTGAACACCCTGGTCCAACTCTGAGAGGCTATCCTAGGTCTGGAGCTCCCACGAGGTCATCGAAAGTGGATATTAAGACAGTATCACAGCTTGACTTCTCCTTCTGTCCAATCTTGATTGCACAGGTGTTGATCCGCAGGGGTCCCTTATAAACATCCTGCACCCAAAACGCTGTCTCCAAGTTTGTATCCCAGGGAACCCAACTCATACCACACTACAACTGGTTTTTCCCTAAAGTATGTGCCGTGCACATTTTGTCTTGCTCCCCTTTTGGCCTCAGTTCACTGTTAAGGCATATGTCTTTTGGTTGAGGTCGTGATAATATTTTAGCAAAATTTTAGGGGACTTTTATGGCCAACATTCTCAAAATCCCAAAATCATTTTTCTTCTAAAAATTCTTAGTCTAGAAATGGTCGCAAGTTCATCACTAGAGGATCTGTTATAATTTCAGGTACCTTCAAGTTGAAAATTAATCTTTTAATAAAAAGCATATTGTATATTTACATGATTTTAGCCTATTTACTTATTGTAATTGAACCTAAATATGAAAGACTTCATAATACTTAGCTTGGAGTAAGAGCCATTATCTCCTTTATCTAGGACACAGCAGTATTCATTGGTAATTACGTGGTTCTCAATTGAAAACACTAGATGTCTTTTTGGAAAATGTGGGAATCTTTTTGGTTGTTACAGTGATGGAGGGGGTCTTTTTGGCATTTAGCAGGCAGAGGCCAGGGATGTTAGGTGTCTTATAATAAGGAAATCAATCCCATATATAACAAAACTGACCTATATCCTGAATAATTTTCTGTTATCTTGAAAAACATTCATACAGTGGAAAAATCCATTAATAGTTATTATGCAAAAATAACCCATTTTACATATAAACACAAAGCATTTTTTAAAAGTAAAAAAAAAAAAATGCATTTTGCCAAAAGTTTAACGTAAACAGAATTTTCTGGAACTACAACTACCATGTAACCAAGGGAAGATTATATCCTGTTTTTTTATAATTTTACCAAGAATTATTCATCATTTGGTAATTCACTTCACCTGGTAGCCAATACATCACAGCTCTACCAGCAATGGTCACAGTCATAGCAATCATACACAGGCAAGCCCTGCCAACTTTGCTCCATCTTCCGATCTAGTCCCACCATGCATTTACATCCTGAGATACGGATTATTTCATTATAAATCACGTTCCCTTTCCTTAACTGTTTCATAACAATGAAGGAATTACATTAAGTTTTTAAAATATTTATGTGTGTAGCAAGTTATGTTAAATACGAATTTCATCTCAGGATAGTAAGTGGAGTTATAAAATGTTTATAATGTAAAGAGATTATTGGCTCAAATAAGGTTGAGAAACATTCATGCAGAATACTTTACCAGTTGTCAAAGGAGTCAGTTTATATCTTTATCAAATAAAGCTTTTGGAGCAAAGAAAATATAAGTCTATGATAGCAAAACACTAACCCTAAAATAGATCCATAATCACTCTTCATATTTTAATTCATGTTCATTAAAACATGACAATAAACTGCTCAAGTGAAACAGAAATAAAAGCAACTACAAAATTGCCAAATACTCTTCACCATATTCCTTTTCTGTCCATATTTTCTAAAGGAGAAGGCAAATGTATCTGCCCACAGAGCCAATGTTTTATTTGAGCCTTTTAAGTCAGAATTTTTATTTATTTTTTATTTATTTTTTGACACAGGGTCTTGCTCTGTCGCCCAGGCTGGAGTGCAGTGGCACAATCTCAGCTCACTGCAACCTCCACCTCCCAAGTTCAAGCAATTCTTCTGCCTCAGCCACCTAAGTAGCTGGGATCACAGCACCACCACACCTGTCTAATTTTTGTAATTTTAGTAGAGACAGGGATTCACCATGTTGGCCAGGCAGGTCTTGAACTTCTTACCTTAAGTGATCCACCTGCCTCGGCCTTCCAAAGTGCTGGGATTACAGGCGTGAGCTACTGCACCCAGCCAAGGTTAGAAATTTATATATTTCAAATTATTTTTAAAAGACATTAGTAATATGAACTTTATGCTGTGCCAGATCAGACTAATGGTTTTCATCTAAAAAATCATTTGATAAGACAAAGTTCCAAAGTAAATGCAAACACTACTGTATCTTATCAAGCCATTGAGACTATGAAAAGGGCTGAATTCCAAAGTTTTCCCTCTCATATTACCATACATATGCTACTATTAAAAAATCAGTAAGACTGTTTAATTAAAAATTACATGCTTGCTGTTATTGCAGCATACAAAGGCCTTCATTGTAAAATAAAACACACCTCTCTGTGCTTTCAACTTCAGCTAATATGTAATAGTAATGTTAATATATGTAATAATAATTTAATGTAATTTTAAACCATATCTACAACTTCTACTGTAAATAATATTTCTGAAAGTTTAAAGTATTTCTGTTTTAAAAACCTGTCAGGGTAGAAACATTTATTGTTATTTTATTTTTATTTATTTCTTTATTTTTGAGATAGAGTTTCAGTCTTGTTGCCCAGGCTGTAGTGCAATGACGCGATCTCGGCTCACTGCAACCTCCGCCTCCCAGGTTCAAGCGATTCTCCTGCCTCAGCCTCCAGAGTAGCTGGGATTACAGCATGTGCCACTACGTCCAGCAATTTTTTTGTATTTTTAGTAGACACGGCGTTTCTCCATGTTGGTCAGGCTGGTGTCGAATTCCCGACCACAGGTGATCCACCTGCCTCAACCTCCCAAAGTGCTGGGATTACAGGCATGAGCCACCGCGCTCGGCCATTATTGCTATTTTATAACTGGTCAAGAAGGCTGCCTTGGTCATTTAAAAACAAAAAAGCAAGGACAGAGCTGGAGACGAAGCAGGCACTGAATGTTCATCTTGGTCCACTTGGTCTCATCACAACTTCTGAAAGTTAAGAAACACTATGCCTAGAAAGTACTGTATTCACATTTTCTTTTGAAATTCAAGAAGAAGAAAAAGTGAATGAGAGATAAAAGCTATATAAAAAGAGATGAAGCAAAGAAGGTAGAAAAGAACAATTTCTCTTACTTGAAAAACTTCTTGTATTCTTAACATATCATTTTTAACCTCAGAATAATCTGCGGTTGCAATATTGCCCAATTATGTAAGTTGTATCTGTTCGTTTCATAAATTCCTTTCTGTTATTCCCTTTGTATCCAAAAGAGTGCTTTTAGGTTTGAAGAGACATGCTTCTCTGAAACACCCTTTTACTCTCCATGGCCTATTATTCTCCCTAAAAACAATTATTTCTGATGCTGTATAAAAGTATTTTAATCTCACCTTGATGCGGGTCATAGACCTTTGCGCTTCAACAAAGCCACGGAGGAAAACACTGTATTTACTCTTACAATACTATGATTCCTTCTCCTGGTCCTCTACTGGGAGTATGCAAACACAAACATTTTTGTCACTATATCTCCACTCTCTCATCCCGTCCACACACACAAACCTTCCCAATTTTCTCTAAGAGAAGAAGGAACTTACATATGAATCAATCTTCAGTAGTAGCCTTTATTAAATCATGTGATTCTTTTTCCTTTAAGGAGGAATAGATTCATTCAGTTACTTAGCCATCAGAGGCAATGTTAGTTGGTGTATACATTTTATAAAATAATCTCTTTGCATTCAACAGTTCTTCTTGATCTTTAAAAGGGGGGAGAAGGCCTGATTAAAGCAAAAGGACAGTTCAAGGTGGTACCATGGTTGACACGAATTCATTATTAAATAAATACTTTTTGAGTATCTACTAGGTGCCAGGAATTCTATTATTACCTGCTTATTACTGTATTGCAGAGATGAGCAAAAAATAGACTTAGCCCTTGTCCTCATAGACATTGATCAACTAATTAAACTAAGAAAGGCATTCCATAAACTGTGGTTCAAGATGTCATGTGAGACCATCGAAGAGCATCATGTGCCTTTGAGGAATGAAAGAAGGCTTCCCAGGGGAAGTGAAGAATGAACTGCTGACTAAGGTCAAGTAAGAGGTGACCAGGTAAAAGGGGGAAGGATTACAGAGAGAAAGAGTTCACCGCAGAAGGGGGGAAAATGTCTCAATGGCTACATAGCAAGAAAACGAAAGGCAGTGAGTCAGGGAGTGGTGTAACTGGAGGCTGAAGTAATAAGTAAGGTTTGGATTACACAAAGCCATATGGGGCTGGGAAAGGCTTCTGGCCTTTATTCTTGGAGCACATGGAAATCAGAGGAGAATTTAGTTACATGTAAATGGTAGGGGAGTAGCTTAAGAAGTGAAAAAAGGTCTACCCAGTTTATAAAAGCAATTAGAGATAGTGCTTTTAAAAAATATTTTACAAATAAATACAAGTTAATCATTATGGACAACTTTTAATAATTATCTAACTAATCATCATGCTTCACAGTTTCATTTCAACAGCCATGATTTATTCCATGAGGCTAAAGAAAAAGAGAAAGAAAATAAAAAAAAAACCTGAAGAGAAGTGTGTAAATTATGTAAATTAAATTAAATTAAAGACTAAATATATAAATTATGTACATGCATTTTATATTAACATAACAAAATATCTAATTTAATAAAAAACTATTCCACATTAAAAATATAACACAAACATATAAAACTAAAATTTTATACATTCATAAACTAATTTTTGCTACACAGATGAGCATAAAGAGCAGATTTGGAATCTCAAGATTTAAATCCATGAAGTTTCTCTGTGTTTTCAATGTCATCACTTTTATCCTTATCTAGGCCAGAATTATTCACAGCAACATAAAGAAAAAGACTTATTTGTTAGATGAACTAATAAACTTTCTCAAATGTTTAATAAATAATAAATCAATCTAGATAACTCATAAATATTGTCCCTATTATAATAGCTGCTGTTAATAACACGTTGAAGAAAGGCAAGGCACAAATGTTTGCCTTTTCTGTGCCTCCAGGCGGATAGGGAATCCACACTTACGAGGGGAAGGAGGGAAGCTCAGTTTCATTCCACTATTGATCTATCAGACAAGAACTTAATCAATCTTCTTTATAAGCTATTAAAGCGAAGCTCCAGAAATGAACTCACCTGATGCATTCAACATTGATTGTCTCTTTCTAAGAACTGAATATGTCAGTCTTATCTACTACTACAGCTGTGATTCAATTTTTAAGGGACAAGATTTTCCTTCATTAGTTTTCCCAAAATGCTCCAATTAAGAAAAAGCATTTTTGATAGTGGCCCATGGTAAATGACTAAAACAAAATGAAGACCATAACCCTCAATTTCAGTCAAAGCCTCTGGAGAAAGTGAGAGACCAAAAGCACATGTTCATCAAAGGAAATTCAGCACTACTCCCAAGATCCTGCTCTAGCGTGAATTCTGAAAAATGCTCTGGCAGCATTAAACTAATGTTGAGACCTTAAGCTCAGATAAATCTTGGAAATTCAAAGGGAAACTCAAGGCAGTTGTAAATCTGTCTTTACTGCATATACATTTCAGCAGAAGCTTCTATACGGAGTATTAGGTTATATGACATCCCATTCAGCATCTAACTGCCTCATAAATATAGGCAGCAAGGTCATTTTATATTTACAGGGCAACTCCAAAAGTGCTAGATGCTATACACTGGGGGCAGGAGGAGGGGGAGGCTCTACATGCTCAGTTTATTAGGAAAGGTTAATAGCACAAATCCTCAATGACCAAAGAGAGTTCCCTTTGGCTCAGCTTTCCAGCTTCCATTTCCTCTTTCTAGGTCCCTTTACAGTCAAAAATTAAATACTGGGAGAGGCAACAATAAAGAGTTATCTACAGTGTTCTAAGGCTCTAGAGGGTATTTGCCAACTTTAGTATGGAAAGAATTGCCTATTCCCTAATATAATACGAAGAACATTTCCTCTGGATGTGTTGTTACCTTGGTTTTCTATGGTAAATAAGAGGGGAGAAAACATCTATTCCCTACAACCCTACCCCTGACTTCTCCTTTATTTCTCTATATTCTCTGCAAATATATGTAATATAACACAGCTCTATCATAGGCTGTTAGGTTTCCTTCACAAGGTCTGATTTTCTCAGGCTCCCCAAACATACTTACCTGAATCCTTGCACATGATTCCTAATGAATTCACCCGCAGAGCGGGATTATAGCAAAGTGCAGGAAGAAGCAAAGGGCCAAGAGCAACATTCCACATTAGAACTGTCTCCTCTAATATCCCGCCCAACTATCTTCTGGAAGCTTCTCTAAACAGACAAGGAGGCCATGCTGAGGAGCCAAAAAGGCTCTGGCTGGTGTAGCTCCTCCCTCAGTGTTTGCCCACACCCACTGCCCTTCAGCCTCCACCCCAGCAAAAGCATCAACCTCTCCGCTATTAAAGGTGGTAATGTATGTGTGCATTCCCTCAGAAACCCAGGGAGTTGAAGGCCTCAATATTTTCAGAATGCCTAACATATTCAGGAAGATGGGATGCAGTATGGGGTCTAATGTTTATTTATTGCAAAAGTCAAGAATAGCTGGAAGTCCATTAAGAGGATGTTTCAGCAGATTATATTAATTTGTAATTAATTTTCAGTGGTATTTATGAGAGAACCCTTTAATCAGCATAATTCAAACTTTGAAAATTATAATATTAACTAATATTAATTAAATAATAATTTATAAATTTCAATAGTTTTAATTATCTTTTGATTAAATTACCTGTTAGTCAATTCCACACTGCTTTTGATATTAATTAGCTAACTTAAACATGATCTACTGAAACTACTCCCCTGTGGATTAAGGCATATTGTCTAAACAGGTCAACATTGAGATACTTAAGTGTGACAATTTAGATTGCATGATTAGCAAAATTAATTGTTCAAGGCGCTGGCTTTTTCATTCTCAATTTGCTAGCGGGTAAGGTCTTTAAAATATGCCCTGGGTTTCCCTAGGCCCAAATTCCAAGACATCCCACACTCTGTTATTCCCCCTTTTCGCCTCCCCTGCTTCCTTCTCTATCCTGTTACAGAACATCCTAGTCTTCTGAGACCTAAATTAGTGTCAGCCTATTAATCAGCCAACAAAATATGTCAGAGGAAAATGAAGTTGCAACCCCACCCCCCTCCACAGGCAGATCACTTTGCGCCCTGTCTCAGCGCAGTGGAGCCGGGGACCTCAACGCTACAGCCCAATTTAGGTCTCCTCTGTGCAGTGACAACCAGCCCAGACCTCATTTTTAAAACGTTAATATTTAATTTAAAGTCCCCTACCCGCAAGTTCTCAAAGATAAGTGTGGTCGACTCCACACATTGCTCTTGCACATTCGCTGGGGCTGCGCTGCTCCCTGCCCCCACTCCACCCCCAGCATCCCACCCCAGAAATTAAGATCTTTTTAAATGAGCGTTTTAAAATCAGCTATCAATGTGACAGTTTGTATTAATCATTCACATCATCAAGAAAAGCAGGGTGTACATGACACAAATGAAGAGAGGGATTTTATTTTTGTGATGTGGAACGACAACCAAAAATACAAGTTTCAGAAGCTCCAGCTGACCCTTTTCTCTCAAGAAACATCACAGAATTATTGAAGCTCCACACCAGCTAATATGATATCACTTTATTCAAAGATAATCCTTATTTGGGGGACAAAATCTTCACTAAGAAGGTGTCATGGGCAGTTTTTACAAACTACAGTATGCAAGTGGCCATCTTTAGTTATTCATATTATAACATATTTTAAATAATTTTATCCCGAGACTCTCTATTTACAGTGATTAATGAGGATAATTTATATTTCAGAGCCCTTGACCTTCTCCAGGGCAGTATCTGATATGAGTGTCTGGTATCAGTGCTCAGAATACTGTAGTACTTGAACATGAAAAGCAACAGCAATAACATGAAATAAAAGGAGCATTTGTTATGTCCAGAAATTTCACAGATAAACAGGAACAAAAGAAATTTGTAAGGTTCAAGTGTTGGATGTAATTTCTGACTCATGTGACATAGTTTTGCCATTTATTTATTTATTTATTTTAGAGACAGGGTCTCACTCTGTCGCCCAGGCAGGAATACAATGGCATGATCATGGCTCACCACAGCCCCAAACTCCTGGGCTCAAGTGATCCTCCCACCTCAGCCTCCCAAGTAGCTGGAATTACAAGCACACTCCACAGCAACCAGCTAACTTTAAAACAAAATTTCATAGAGACTGAGTGTCGCTATGTTGGCCAGGCTGGTCTCAAACTCTTGGGCTGAAGCGATCCTTCCATCTAGGCCTCCCAAAGTGCTGGGATTATAGGCATGAGCCACTGTTCTCACCCAGTTTTGCTATATATGTAAACTAAGCCTATAAAATGTACAGATAATAAAGGATGGGGTAAATACATAGTTTTGAATTATTTTTATATCTATTATACTTTTCTATAATTTATGGCCTAGTGATTTTCTTTCAGTTTAACCTTTCGATGCTTGTACTATACTTTTTTAAAAGGAATGAGTTGTTTGCTTGCTAGATACAATACAGAAAATTCTTTTTATCTGCATATTTGAAAAAGAAACAAGTTCTTTTTTTTCCCAAAAATTGATTTTAAATGACTTGTAATTTTTTGAACAGTGTTAAACTGATTTTTGGTGTATTTTTCTGTGCAAATGATTAATAAAATGTTCGACTGCTAAGCAATTTTTGTATAAATACAAACGACAAGTTCTCAGTTATTTTGATAAAGGTCATAGGGAATAAGAGGAACATGGGCAAATGACCATGATGTGAACATTTTAGAATACAATATTTTATCTTTATTAAGCCCATAAACAGTAAAATAAGGAGTTATTTTTGAAAAAGGTAATTCCTGTTTGAAAATAATTAATCTAACATGCATTCAGATCTTCAGTTACAAAGCAAAAAGAGAAATCAGGCAGGACTCATTGGGAAAATATCACTTAAAGCTCAATCTTGGCCCGGCGTGGTGGCTCACGCCTGTAATCCCAGTACTTCGGGAGGCCGAGGCAGGCGGATCATGAGGGCAAGAGATCGAGACCATCCTGGCCAACATGATGAAACTCCATCTCTACTAAAAATATAACCCGGCGTGGTGGTGCGCACCTGTAATCCCAGCTACTCGGGAGGCTGAGGCAGAAGAATTGCTTGAACCTGGGAGGTGGAGATTGTTGTGAGCCGAGATTGTGCCACTGCATTCCAACCTGGCGATGGAGCAAGACTCTGTCTCAAATAAAAGAAAATAAATAAATAATAAAAAATAAAGCTCAATGTCACTTGGAAATAACTTATATGTAATAGGTAAAATATAAAAAACCTAGGAATAACTGTAATAAGAAATACATGGAAATGAAGAAAACAACAAAGTTTTACTTTTTGTGGGGTTTTTTTGTTTTGTTTTTGTTTTTGTTTTTTAGACAGGGTCTTGCTATGTTGCCCAGGCTGGAGTGCACTGGTGCGATCTCAGCTCACTGCAAGAGCCTCCCAAGTAGCTGGGATTACAGGCGCATGCCACCATGCCTGGCTACTTTTTGTATTTTTAGTAGAGACGGGGTTTTGCCATGTTGGCTGTGCTGGTCTTGAACTCCTGACCTCAGGTGATCCATCTGCTTTGGCCTCCCAAAGTGCTGGGATTACAGACGTGAGCTACTGCGCCTGGCCAACAACAAAGTTTTATTGAGTTGCAAAACAGGACTTGAATAAATGGAAAGACATATTTCTCTTGAATCTTAAGATTCATCATTGTAAAAAAAATGCAAAAACATTTCCAAACCAATTTGTAGCTCTATACAATTCCAGTTAAAACATTACTCTTTTGAATTGGTTGTTCTCATGATCATCTGGCAAAACTAAGAAGAATCAGCAAGAATAAATAAGAATTTGGAAAGAGTATTGGGGAGGGAACTTACACTGTCAGTTATAAAATGTATCATAAAACTACAATGGTTAAAGCAGTGGGATGCTGGTTTCAAAACACCAGTTAGATAAAGAGATAAAACACATTCCTGAAAACAGATACAAACATTAGTAAATGCTAGTATTACAATGGTGGCATTTCTATCATTATAATAGAAAGGAGTAAGGTCCTGGGATCCCTGGGGGGGAAAAATGGAGGTATTTATGTCACATCCTATTAAAAAGAAAATTCATTCCTCAAATAATCCAACATATTTTTTCATCAAGTGCCTCTATGTTCTAGGCACTAGTTATACTTCCCAGGTATAGACTAGTTTAAAAAATAAGAAGAGAGAAAGAAAAGTTCTTGACTTACAGGACCTCACATTCTGGGGCAGTCAGACATATTGGGGCAGCCAGACACTTAACCAATCAACCAATTAACCAATAATATTATTTTAAATAGCAATACGTACTATGAAAAAAACTAATGTAGAGTGAGAGCGCAGAATAAGAGAACGTAGACCCATTTGAGATAGGAGAGTAAGGCAGGACTTTTCTGAGAAGCTGATATTTGAGAGGAAACCAAGATAGAGTAAAAGCACAAACCATGTGTACTTGAGGGGAGAATCTTCCAGGTGGAGGTGATGCTGAGAAGAGCTTGCTTGTATTCAATAGTTGCAAGAGGGAGAGCCGGGTGGAACACAGAAGAGTGGTGGGAAACAAGGGTGCAGAGAAAACCCGGAGCAAGTTCAGGCAAATCCCTATAGGCCATGATGGGGGACTTAGGATTTTGTTCTAAGTATGATGGGGAAGTCATTGGAGGCTTTTGAGCAGCAGAGTGTCATAATCCAGTTTAAATGTTGAAAGATGTACTGTTTTGTGAAAAGCATACTATCAGGTACCAGGGTAGAAATAAGGAAACCTGTTAGGAGTACTTGCTGTGATCCAGGTGGGAGGTGTGATGACTTGGGACATGGTGGTAGAGATAAAGTGATGATAAATGGTTGGATTAGGACAAACTTTGAAGGCAAAACCAACAGGATTTGCTTATGTATTACATGTGGGATGTAAAACAAATTATCTAACTGATGAAAAAAAAAAAAAAAAACTAAAACAGTATCATCTTTTTTTTTTTTTTTGAGATGAAGTCTTGCTCTGTTGCCCAGGCTGGAGTGCAGTGGCATGATCTCTGCTCACTGCAACCTCCATCTCCCAGGTTCAAGTAATTCTTCTACCTCAGCCTCCCAAGTAGCTGGGACTAGAGGTGTACACTACCACACCCGGCTAATTTTTGTATTTTTAGTAGAGATGGGGTTCCACCATGTTGGCCAGGCTGGTCTCAAACTCCTGACCTCAGGTGATTCACTCGCCTTAGCCTCCCAAAGTGTTGGGATTACAGGTGTGAGCCACCGCACCCAGCCATCATCATTATATTAGTTATACAAATACTCAGCCAAAATGAAAACCTTAGAGAGTCTGTTCTCACACTACTAATAAACACGTACCCAAGACTGGGTAATTTCTAAAGGAAAGAGGTTTATTTGACTCACATAAACTCCTCAGCATGGCTGGGGAGGCTCAGGAAACTTACAATTATGGTGGAAAGGGAAGCAAACACATTCTTCTTCACATGGCAGAGGAAGGAGAACTGACAAGCAAAAGGGGAAAAAAAACCCTTATAAAACCATCAGATCTCATGAGAACTTACTATCACGAGAACACATGGAGGTAACCACCCCCATAATTAAATTACCTCCCATTGGTTTCCTCCCATGATAGGTGGGGATTATGGGAACTACAATTCAAGATGAGATTTGGTGGGGACACAGCCAAACTATATCAGAATACAAAATTTTAAAAACGGTTTTTGATAAATAAAACTAAATATTGGTGAAAGAACAGTAGATGATTCTATAAATCGTGTATTTGGAATTTGAGAAGTAAGTAGACCGTTACTTTAAGGTTCTGTGGGAGGCACCATTATCTATTTAATGTTAGTTTCCTCTTTTGATCTCTGTTCCTAATACAAGAGATGCTATTTGATGCATTGAATGCAATCCATAGCAGGAAAAAATAAATAAATCCAAAGTCCCCAAACCTTATTTCAGTAATTCTTTTCAACTCAACAATCATCATTGCTTTGCCATGGTTGCTGACTAGGTAACACCACCAATAATTTGAATGTCCACTCCTTATTCTCTCTGCTCAAATTCTACAGAATGGGCCATATGCTATGATCTAGCACAAAATTTATCTTTCAAATAAAAAATAAAGATGAGATGGTGATACATATTCATGTGATATTTATAATATTCATATAGAGTTATCTGAAATCAAACTTTTAATTATAATGCTAAAGTTCTGTCCCATGATTCCTAGAAATTTTTAAAGAAATTATAATATATAACTAATTATAAGAGTATATAAATTTGGTTCACCAAGTTTACTGACATAATTATTATTTGATTGAATTGAAATGATATGTAATATTATTATACACAGTCTGACTTATCCAATGTTATTAGAGACATAGGAAATAAAAATTGATTTTGAAAACTGAGCTAAAAATATTGAATTTGAAATAGTGTTCTTTATTGTCATGCATATGCCTACATTCAAATCCTTACATTTTTCAAATTTTCCTATAATACATAATTATCAGATGTGAGACATACAGATTTATCTCCTTTTTGCTTTTTATCTAAGGCTTTACATAGTTTGTAATAATACGTCAACAAAATTGGTGATTGTACCTTGACTTGTAAAATAAAACTCATTTTAAGAGTATCATAAATCTAACAGAGCATGTCTTGTGTTGTGATTGGTAGAAAATTGGATATTAAACACCAGGGACAAACCAATCTTCTAATTCTGGTACTTGAGTAAGTACCAAAAGAAAAAAGAAAAAGAGACAAAAAAAAATCATTACTTGGAGTTGATAGTTTAACTGATCATGATCAATTTGAAGTGCTTATTGCTTAAGTAAATGACCTTTGGGGTGATTTCATTAGCTCCACATACTGCAAAAGGTTATATCTGAATTCAATTTTATGATTGAGTCTAGGCATATAAAATCTCAAAATAGTTTGAATGGATATGAAAAAAAAGGCACAGAGTCCTTCTGAGACAAAGACCGGGCTGTGAAAATCCTGCTTGGCTTTGCTTTTCTAATTGTCATCTTCACGTGTGAGTAAATATTTGAAAGAGGAATGCAATGCACTGACATCATCGTCACTTTAAGGTTTGCAGTTAGGAAATGACTTTAAAATTAGCTATCAGTTCTAACTTTTTAGTACTATAAATTACTATAAATAAAATTTGGTCCCCCTGGATCCATCTCAGTTATTTGATGAAGTCTCCTTACCTTTATAGAGATGCAGTACCCCATAATGATTTGGTTTTAGTTCTACCTTCCTTTTCTTCTTGAAGTGCTACAAGGCATGTGCTTGTTATTTTATTAAGATAGGTGCCAGATGTTTGTGAAAAGAATTGTATATGCCTCCTTGAGGCATAACAGGCAGGAGAATCAAGAAAGGTGTTTGAAAACCAGATGAGGCATAGACCCTTCTAGTCTTCATATATTATTGGTAAATGAAATAGAGGTAAATATTATCCCTAAATACCCCCAAATTAGGAATACTGGGGTTAGAGAAAAAAAATGCTTAGAAGAAATGAAACTATGTTTTTATCTAACTGACCTCCAAAGCAATGTAATAATTCATTTTCTTGATGTTTCCTTCTCTTCAGTCACCATTGCTTTTTAGGATATTTCAAAAATACTCCAGTAGTCCCTATGCCTTAATATTAACCTGTCTAATAAATAAGTCTCTCACTTAAAAATTCAAGACACAGTTTTCTATTCCTTTCCATCCTTAAATTTCTCTTTCATCTTTTTCCCTCTTCCTAATGTAAGCCTTTTCACAGTAGGGGTCATTCCCCAAACTTCAGTCTCAACCCCTTCCTGGGTCTTCCCTGGTGTTTAAGGACAGTATATGTGGCAACAGTGGTGGTCAAATGGAAAGAAAGTGATAGGAAGTGCCTAAGCAGTTAGGGGCAGGTCCTCAGTGAAACCCAGCCTTCAAGCTGGAAACTGTCCTGGGTAAATCCTTGGAAGAGACTGAGAACTCGCCTTCCCATTTGGCACATCTTCCTGTGATTGATCCCCATCCTTCACCTGTTTGACATACACCTACCCTTTCCTAATTGGTTGTCTACACTGTCATGTGCACCTTTGACTGGTATCTTAGCTTTGATCTTTTTTACATACTCACAAACCAATCAATACACACTCCCTATTCTGAGCCCATAAAAACCCCAGGCCCAGCCATATTAGGGGAACATTCCTGTCTTCAGGTAGGGGAACCACACCCCGCTTCCCCAATTTTTGTTGAAATCTTTCCTTTTGTTTAATAAATTCTACCCCACTTGCTCTTTGACAGCCACATGCCTAATTCTTCCTGGTCATGAGACAAGAACCCAGACCTAGCTGAGCTAAGAAGCAAAAATCCTGCAGCAGAAGGAGAAAATAAGGTGATACTTCAGTGGGCCCTCTTTTCTTTCTTCTCCAACCCCACTGTGGAATCCACATAAAAAACATTTCAAGCCATACTCCACCACCTACAAGTCATGTTACTTAATTTGCTCACTTTTCATCTTTGAACCTCAGGATTTTTTTGTTTTCACCAAACGAGGCTAAAATCTCCCAATCTGCCTATCTGACAGGGCAGCTATGAAGTCTTTCATATTAATGAAAAGCACCTAGTAAACTATTTGTTTCTTTGAAAAGTTAAAAGATGGCTGTTAAACATTTTATTTTAAAGAAGCAGAATGATCAAGTGGAAAGGGTTCAAAGCAGAGACCTCGTTTTGAGTCTTGACAGTGCTACTTCCTGGCTGTGTGTTTCTAAGCACATCACCCATCCTCTTTGCACTCTAATTTCCACATCACATCCATAAAAGGACTCATAAAGACATTAGCTCTTTTATCATCTATAAAAGGTAACAATAATAATATTTACATAATTCTATTGCAAAGATTGAGAAAATTATTTCAAAAGTTCATTGTGACTTATGAATAGAACAGTTAACAGCTGTCAATGGTGGAATGTATTTCACCAAACTGACTCTACGGAAATTGTGTTTAATATGTACCAGCCTATCTCATTACGTAAAGTACAGGATATTCTTCCTTAGTGAAGAGGAATGATTATTGAGGAACTAGCAGCATATCTTTCTTCGGAAACATTGATAACTTTTAAAAATGAATTTCACTCACGAAACTAGCATCACACACTATAATTTTATGATTAATAAATTAGCAAGTCAGTGGATTGCTGGTATGGAGTGAAACATATTTTAGCCTTGATAAAAATTTTCTCCTTGACCAAACTCTACTCAGCCTTTTCTGAGCTCTCTTCTCAAGTAGGCCTTGACTTTCGGACTTCCATGTTGTCTCTGCATTCTCCAACTGTAGCAAGAATCCTGTTATGTCAGCTTGGCCATGCTTGATATCTGATCACCCTTTATATCTGGTTAGTATCCTTATCCTCTACCATTGACCAGTCTGATCATCCTGGCCTGCCTTTAGCAAGAATCCTGTCAAGTCCATTTGGCTAGAAATCCCCCTCACCCTGGTGTTTCCCTGTAGGAATTTTCCGTCCACTGACACTCATCCCTACTCCTTGTCTATAAACTCCCATTTTTTCTTGTTGTATAAGGAATTGAGCCTAATCTATCTTCCCCATTGCAAAACCACATTGCAGTGGTCCCTACACCTGTCTCCACAGCCCTGAGTAGCCTTCCTTGAATAAAGTCTGACTCACTGTTCTTTAATAAGTGTCATGATCAGTTTGTTTCTTTGAGGGGCTTCTGTGGTTTGATGAATATTTGATAATTTTAAGAAGAGTTAGAAATAACACTGACATAAGGATAGTGGCCCTTTAGGGGAAAGGTATGGGTTATGATTGGGGTACTAAAGAAGAAGGGAGCTCCTAGCATGTTGGGAATGCTCTTTTCTTGATTGGAATGAAAGCTGCATGAATGTTCACTTACAAATATTCATTAAAGCTGTGCTGTATGTTTTATATACTTTTTCTGGTTGTGTGATAAAAATTAAGATTTAAAAGTCTTGAAAATTGAAAAAGAAAAATGGAACTGACAATTCTGACAACTTTCTAAATTTACAATGCTCCATGGAAAATAGGAGTTCAGTGCTCTTTTATATTTTTTCATTTATTTTTATAGTAAAAAAACCATTCACATACAATTCTCCTATACATTGAAGAGTTTATGAATGTGAAGAAAGATGGGCCATATATTACAAGGATATCATGATGCATGAATTTTTTTTATATTTGCACATACTATCTTATACTAACCCATTCCTCAGAGTTGATATTTCTATATGACTGAACATATGGGGTATGGAAAAAAATAATTTCCATACATTTTGAAGATTTAGGAAGATAAATAATTTTGGCCATGCCCCCAAATTTTGGAAATTCTACTTTAAAAAACAACAACAACAACAACAAAGCAAAACATGCTATCCTATTCCTTCGCTCCAGGGAAACCTTCCAACTCAAATGTGCAAATTTTAATAAGAGGGTTTTATTGTTCAGTAAGATTCAGATTATGCTGGATTGCCTGAATTCAAATTTTATGTGCCCTTTTTATTAGCAATGTGACTGTACGGTTCTATAGTGCCTCAGTTTCTTCATCTGATAAATGGGTATAGTCATAGTACCTATTTCACAGGATTGTTGTGATTTAATACACACACTGTGCCTATAACAGTGCCTCACAAGCACGTTGGAAATGCTTAATCAGTACTCTGGAAATGAAAGCTTCCTTTAAGGTCTAGCCTTGCTCTTCCGAAACTTAGGAATTCCTTCTTATTTAGTCAAGTTTCTCATGTCTTTCTTTGAGTTATTAGTCTGTTTACAACTAGATTCTGCTAAATATTATGTATTTGTTTTGTCTTCTGGCATTTTCTCTGGTTACTTGCTACCTAAAGCCAACCCCACAATGTGTTCTCCTTTCAAGATATCAAACCTAAAACATTTTTGTGTGGATGACTCCATTAAAGTATCATTTTTCTGACTTCAAAAGACCAGAGGCTTCTCATTCATCACCATTCTATTCCCACTCCACCTCCTCTAGCAGCAAGATCTGACATTAAATTCTAAAGTTCTTGTTCACCAACCATGCCATACAAATAAGTGCTTCTTAAGCCATCTAAAAAATATTTCCAACTATTTAGAATAAAATACTTTGTAGCCAAGTTAACTTGCTCGTTTTTTTTGGTAGAAATAGAGAACAGGAAGAAAGATGTGGTGATTAAGTTACTAAGGTACCTAAGAATTTAATCATCACTACAATATTCATTTAGATGATATAAATCATAGACTAGGATTGCCAGGAGGAACCTAAGAAAGTATACCAGTCCTCTGTGACAGACAAGAACGCTGAATTTCAGATAGGCCTCCTCCTTTCCCAAAGCAATCAAGAATAAACACAAAATAGAACCTGGTTTCATGCCTTCTGGCCCAGTGCTCTTCCTTTCCTCTAACACATGACGTCTCTCCGCCGAAGTGTATATTCTGTGGTATCTCAGAGGATAGGTAACTAAGAATAACCATCCAGATAGCAGAACAACAAAGATAAATGGCTTTTATACATCAAGGTAAAATCTGACGGAAATACCACTTCCATCATCAACTGTTCAGATAATTAATATTTTTAGAGTCCTTAAAGCATAATCACATCCATTCAATACTCCTAACCATCCTATGGAAAAACACTTTTTCTTGCCCAAGGTCATTTCCAAGCTACCTACAGCAGTCATTTATTCAAACACCAACTTACATTATTAAACAAATCACTCAACAATTACTGAGATATTATTAGGGCTTGTTGCTGGGGAAGACAAAGATGAAAGAGCTCCACCCAGGTAAACAATGAGACAAAATTAAGTTGAGTTCAGTGACAGAGGTATGCACGGAATGCAGTGAGGGCCTAGAGGATAGGGCTAGAGAACTCTTCTGGAACATACAATGCAAGCTAAGGTTTAAAGAAAGAGTAGATGTTAGCTAGTTCAGGCAGTAGGATAAGGTGACTGAGGGACTAAAAAAACAGGTAATACGAACAACAGCCACTTATATTGAGCACTTGCTATTCTGCTATTCCCTGTGCTTTACCCATTTCAACTATCCTGTAAAGTAGATACTATCATATTCCCCTTTCACAGTTGAGAAAAGCATGGGTCAGAGAGGTGAGGTATTTCTCCAGTGTCACATAGAGCCTTAATTTCAACTTAAGCAGTTGGGCTTCAGGAGTCCATGTGTTTAATAACTGTCCTGCAGTCTCGTGCTCCCTCAAGAACAGGACAGTTGTCTGAGTTGCAGAAATGTAATTTCTTGTGAAGACATAAAGGCTGATGAAGGCCAAGCATGGTGGCTCATGACTGTAATCCCAATACCTTGGAAGGCCGAGGCGGGTGGATTATTTGAACCCAGGAGTTTGAGACCAGCCTGGACAACATGGTGAAACTCCATCTCTACTGAAAACACAAAAATTAGCCAGGCATGGTTGGGGGCACCTGTAATCCCAGCTACTCAGGAGGCTGAGGCAGGAGAATTGCTTGAACTGGGGAGGTGGAGGTTGCAGTGAGCCAAGATCAAGCCACTGCACTCCAGCCTGGGCAACAGAGTAAGATTCCATCTCAAAAAAAAAAAAAAAAAAATACTGATGAAATGGGCAGGAATGAGGTCTTAATCTGCATTCACTGCCATGCTATGGTGCTTGGTACTCGGTCCTGTCCTGGCAGTAATAGGATGTATGCCACAAGAGAGGCATAATCAGATCTACAATTAGAAAGTTCCTTTTGGAAAGTACAATGGGATAAAATGGAGCGGGTAAGAATGTAGACAAAGAGACCACTTAGGGATCTATTATAATAACACAGGAAAGAAATCATAAGGAACAAAACTAAGGTAGCAGTACTAAGCATGGAGAAGAAATGATAGATTCAACAGGTATTTTCAGATGTAATATTAAAAGGGTGTGGTGTTTCACTGAGAGAAGAATCTTGATCTACACCCAAGTTTGTTTATTTTGAGAAAGGTAAATGGTGGTGTCACCCACTTAGATATCTAATGCAGAAAGGGGTGTAGACTTGAGGTATTGTGTGGAAATTAGTTCAGTTTTGGACATGATGATTATGTGGTATGGTTGAGAGAGGAAAATTCTCTTGCAGTCAATTGAGAGCATAGGTTTGGTCCTCAAAAGAAATACAGGTTTGGAACTTGCATAACAATATGCAAGGTATGGTAGGGAGGGTCATGAATGTAAATGAGAGCAGCCAGGTAACAGCTTTAAGGGAGAAGCAGACCAAAGAAGGTAGCAAAGCAAAGAAACAGACCAAAGAAATGCCAATTTAGGACTTGATAGAAGGGGTAAGCCCAACAAGCTGCTTGACAGTTAGGCGGAAATCCGGAAGATCCAGGTGTCACTAAAGGCCCAGGGAGAAGGGGCTTGGAGGAGAACAAAAACTTGATCAACAGTATGAATCCTGACAAAAAAGGACAAACAAGCAAAGGTGGCTGGGTACAGCAGTGTGCACCTGCAGTCCCAGCTACTTGAGAGGCTGAGGAAGGAAGATTGTTTGAGGCCAGGAGTTAAGAGTCCAGCCTGGGCAGCATAGTGAGACCGTGTCTTTAAAGAAAATTAAAAAGATAAAAGCAACCAGGACGTAATTGTAGTTGTTGACTTTGCACTCACTATCTAACATGGTTTGGATATTTATCCCCTTCAAATATCATGCTGAAATGTGATCTCCAGTGTTGGAAGTAGGGCCTACTGGGAGATATTTGGGTCATGGGGGCAGATCTCTCCTGAACGGCTTGGTGCCTTTCCCACAGGAATGAGTGAGTTCTCACTCAGTTCATGTGAGAGCTGGTTGTTTAAAGGGCCTGACACCTCCTTTCCTCTCTCTCTCTTGCTGGCTCTCTCATTATGTTGTATGCCTGTTCCTCCTTTGCCTTCTGCCATGATTATAAGCTTCCTGAGGCCTCACCAGAAGCTGAGCAGATGTTGGTACCATGCTTGTACAGCTTGCAGAACCATGAGCCAAATAAACTTCTTTCCTTTATAAACTACCCAGTCTCGGGTATTCCTTTAGAGCAACGCAAACAGAGTAACACACCATCACATTTATTTAAACCATATGAGAGCAAAAACACCATCCAGGAAAAACGTAAACAGCTCTTTAGACTTTTCAATTTGTTTGTATGTGGAATCTCTGATGTGTATATAATTATTTACTGCTCCTTGAAATGCAAGTGAAATTAAGGAGTAATATGAAGAAAGTGCAACTTGCAATTTATTTAGCCATGCTATATACAATTAGAAAACAATCTCAATAAAGAAGTTGAACATAAGAGAGCTAAGTGAAATTGTGCTAAGGAGAAAGGGAAAAAAAGTTATGAGTTTAATAAAGACAGCTGCTAAAAGATAAACATTTTATAACAGGTATTAGAGAAGTACATGGTCAGAAGTTTAAAAAGTGTTCAGCAGCATCACAGGTAGAGGTGCGCTAACAAATTAATCCAACGATATATACTTCTTATGCACCCCCTAGACTCCACATTGCCCAAAGCACTGCAGATGATGTCCCAAAGTATAAAGTAGGGTCTTGGATACGGAAATAGGCTACACTACTACACAGGCAAAAGCAGGGATCAGCAAACAGGTGAAGAGGGGCTTCTCTGTCAGACAGACCAGGGATGGAGTTCCTTGCTCCACCCTTACTAGGCTTCAGGCAAGGTGGGTACTATCTAAGCTTCAGTTTTGTAATTAATTATATAACATTCTATTATTTCCAGATAATATTATAAGGAGATAATAGGTGACATTTACTGTATAGTTGTTATATGAACTATAACATGCACATTTCTATCTCATTTTATCTTGATATCTATCCTAAGCGATATATTTTTCTTATTATCCTCCTTTTACAGATGAAGAAACTGAGGCACAGAAGGGTTCAGAAATTTGTACAGGAACACACAGAAAGTAAGTGGCAGAACTGGGATTTTATCTTTGACTATCTTAGCCTGGAGGAAATGCCTCTCTGGACTATACTCTGTTGCCTCTCAATAAATATCATGGTAGTTCCAGTAAACACAGATGTCTGTTTCATGAAGCCAGAGGGATGATTATGTGATGATAGGGTTTGGATAGGCAGAGGGTGTTCCTAAGAAGGCTGCTATCCACCAAGTCCCTCTTAAATCAAGACACATTAAAATGTTATGGATGTATATTTATGTGTGTGTGTATATGTATATCCACATGCATAAATATGCATTTACACACATGTGTATCTGTGTGTGTGCATCTACATATATACATATTTACCATGTAAGTGCATTCTATTTTTATATATACGCATTTATACGTGTCTATATAAAATAGAGAGAGCAGGTTAAGAGCAAATACACTCAAGCCGCTATAGTGACGCTTTTACTTGCTGAAGTAAAAGCTGTGTTGGTGGGAGCGAACTTTAAACTCTCAGCCTGTTCTCCTGCTCAGAAGCAGACATCCTGTCAATCAGCAGGGAGGTACCTTACCCAGGAGTGGAAAGACAGTCACCTAACTGCTCCCTACCAATTTAGTTAGGGATTCGTTCTAACTATTATTTGAAGTGCCTAGAAATTAATGTAATATTTCCTGTGCTAATTTGCATTGCCTGCGGGCTGGAAGCGCCCCCTGTGAGGGCCACAGAGTTAGGTAGGGAGCTGTATCCAGGGCAACTCCATACCAACTTAACGCAGGAGCAGCCCTTGTAGAGTGGTGCTGACACTGGGATTAGGATCTGTTCTATGAGACCGTGACCAGCTGATAAATTGAAGTGGTAATTTGGGATTTAACCAAACAGAGCAGTAAATGTATTAGAATGATGAAAATCCAAGGGGAGAAAAGACTGGAGGAACCATACAAGTTGGGGAGTGAGGTTTTGTTTTGTTTTGTTTTGATTTTTAAATTCGAGGCTCTCCTTTTGCCTTTGCCTTTGAATCCTGAATTTGAGCATCTCTTCTGCTACTGCAAATATATTAGTAAAGTGGATTGCCTTTGTTAGTCTAAATTGCCGTGTATTTGCAAATACATTTCAAGAGAATGCCACTCAAGAGAAGGCTTCTCTTGGACCCAAATCACAGTGTCTACAAGTAACTCTTGACCTTGATGCATCTGTGCCTTGTGTGTAATGAAAGTAGGTGCTGAAGCAGTTGAAATCTTCCCAAACTATCCATCTCTTATTGATTCTCTTGTTCTATTGTGAACAGAGAGACACCTACACACTAGTTTAAAATTAGGAGCTCCCAAGACTGTGATGAATGAAAGAGACCTGATTTGCCCTCTGGGATTTAAAAGTACAGAATTTTCTCAGCCAACGATTGTTGGGAACCTTATTGTCCTCGTACATCCTAAACACATTCATTAATTTATTTCCTTAGTCTACAGACCCCCAGACCTTTCTAGGATCACTATTTTTTTAAAGCCCAGTTGCTTATCCTTTCATCAAAGTGTTATATAATATTTAAGTGAATAAAATGTAATGTGTGACCATTCAAGTTAACTGAGATACACTATAAAATGTTGAGGGAGGCAAAAGGTTTCAAATTCCTCTCACTAAATTAGAATCTAGTAACTCACAAATGATGTTGCTAAATATGTATCAGGGAAAAACTAATCCATTAAAGTTAACAGTTTATTAAAGAAGCATGGACGACTTTAAACGCATAGATTGTTCTATATTTCCACTGAAAACATTTCTTTCATTTTTAACACTTTTATTTTTAAAATTTGGTAAAATAAACATATTCACAATCATGCTTACAGGAAATTTGTCACCTCACTTTCAAAGCAACGGTTTAATTTTAAACTGCTTCCTTCACCTGGAAGTTACTAACATTTGGAAAAAGCCAAACAATTCATCATTTCCTCTAGTCTAAGAACAGCTCAGATGGCAGGGAAAATTTGCAGGGCTAGAGTGAAGCATGTGGTGATGAGTTTTGATTTTCATTGTAGTGATGGTAATGAGACTGATTCTCAATTTTATACCTTCTTTTTTATTTATTTTGTTTTATTTTTATTTTTATTTTATTTTTGAGACCAAGTCTCACTCTGTCACCCAGGCTGGAGTGCAGTGGCATGATCTCAGGTCACTGCAACCTCTTAGGTTCAATCAATTCTCAAACCTCAGCCTCCCGAGTAGCTGGCACTACAGGCATGAGCCACCATGCCTGGCTAATTGTATTTTTAGTAGAGATGGGATTTCACCATGTTGGCCAGGCTGGTCTCGAACTCCTGACCTCAGATGATCCACCCACCTTGGCTTCCTAAAGTTCTGGGATTATAGGTGTAAGCCACCACACCCTGCCTACACCTTCCGTTAAGAAAAAAAAAAAAATTTAGAGATGGGATCCTACACTGTCACCCGGGTTGGGTGACAAAGCTCACTGTAGCCTCAAACTCTTGGACTTAAGGGATCCTCCTGCCTCAGCCTCCTGAGTTGCTGGGATTACAGGAGAGAACCACCACAGCCAGCTCCATTTTATACCTTATTTACTTCTAGGTAATACCTCTGCCTGGAATAGTGACAGTGGATTGAACAAAGTCTTCTTTGGTTTTTCATATAGATACCTCTATTCCATCAGTTGATTTAGACGTCTGCACCTTTGTGCGTACAATTCTATTCACTTAGAATGCCTTCCCAGAGGCAGTTATGCCAGAAAGCATTTACATGAGCCTCTTATAAGACTGCATCTAATTTTGTATTTATAATTTGCACTATTTATCTTAAAAAGGGACCCAACAATACATACGCATCAGGCCCCACAAAACCTGTATCCTCTCCCCACTTACTCAAATCTTAGTCCTCTTCTAAGACAGTGGTCAATTCCTGCTTTCCTTACCTGACTGACTTGTACCCAGAAAGGCTTGTTATGAACCAAGAAAACAACAAAATCTGGCCCGCAAAAATATCAGAATATTCTTCCATTCGTTTTGTCTCTTCTGAATAATATAACATGTACCTAAATAATGAGAACCATGTTAGTTTGCCTTTTGTGAAAATATTACATAAATACTGGGTAAACTTAATGTTTGCTTTAAAGTCCAATATCACTGGTCTGCATTTCATTAAGGTAAATGTTTTGTCAAGGGATGTCCTTTGCTTCCATGCAAATACATTATTGATTTCATGGTGACTTCCTTTGTATCTAACATTTTAGATATCAAATAGATTTACTTTTGAGTTTTTCACACTAGAATCTCAAAAACTGAGGTTGAACTTGAAAGAACAAGCCTTATACAAACATGAAGTCCAAACCGAAAATCTCTGCATTCCAAACAAAGGAAGATCCTTAGCATTATGAATAATGTGTCTGTAATATAATATATTCATTCTTTTTTTTCATAAAATGGCACTATATATACTCCTGACATCTGGCACATAAAGAACAATTTTGAGAAATATAGCATTTTATAATTCTGAGGGAGAGATTTCTTATAAAGTAAAGAGTTCTAATGTTTCAGAGAATAATTTGTAGAAGCTAAACAGCCACTTCCACTTTCTCAGAAAGCCAAATCTTGACAACTTGTTACCTAAAGACATGTTTGCATTAGAAAAAAGAATTGATGGGAGAAGAGCAAATAAAAAATTCACTTTCCTTACTCTGTTGATGTAGAGCAGTGCTTCTCAACTTTAATGTGCATACAAATCATACAGGAATCTTGCAGATTCTGACTGGTCTGAGCTAGAGCCAGAGATTCTGCATTTCTCACCAGCTGCCTGGTGATACTGCTGTTGCTGGTTCCTGGACTACATTTTGTGTAACATGGGCCTAGAATACATCTCTGTTTTATTCTTCCACACACTCCCTCCCAATTTGCCATTTTTTTTCTTTTTGGGGAGAAAAGATCAGAAATCCTATTGCATTTCCATCTCATTAATGGCTTATTAGAGGTAGAAATTTCTTTGTAAAGTGCTCCACTTCTTCAATGATATGGGGAATTATTAGTGTGTAAATGAGAAGATACAACTAAGGAGAAGATCTGACTCCTAGGTTGGGAGCAAGTAAGGAAACCTGAATTTGTATTAATAAATCTAAGACTGTGGTCCTGAACACTGGGCCTTTACAAACTTTGGTGTCTTTATGTTTAAAAGGAGGGTGTTGCACAAAGTCTCACTGAGGCTCTCTGTGGATTCTAGATTCTATAATGTTGGCCATGTGTTTGCATGTGTCACGAAGGATAACACATAATTAATCTGTTTATTTTGGCCACTTTAATAATCACTGCAGATTGTCAATCAACATATCTGCACAAACAATCAATATAATGATACTGGGACTTAGTATCAATTAGGAAGATTGCTGAAAAGAATAAATACTTTGTTTATTTCTTTCTTTGTGCCTTTATTACCAGTTATAGACTTGCTATTGTGCTTTATTCACAGTCCAGGGTAATTCCCAAAAGGAAGATTAGAAGATGTGAATCAAGACTTGTCTGCACCACAATCAGCTATAGGTCTCTGGATTAGTCACTTAAACTCTCTGCAAATGGGCTTTCTAATCCTCATCCTAGGAAGGCACTACCTAGTCCACTAACTCACAGGACCATTAAAGACAGGATGAGACATGTATACATGTGCTGCTTTTGAAAGTTTTTTAAAGTGTCTTGCAAATGCAGGTTATAATATTTTCATTCCCCACATCTTTCCTAAATAATTTATCAACTAGCAAACAAAAATACACTTTGCATTTTGTTATGCAGCATTTTCTTTTCATCTATTTATTGACTGAAATAAACACAAAGAGCAGGAAAAAAAAAACCCACAAGAGATGAGTAAATGAAAGAAAACATTCCCTAACAACACACAGAAATCTATGGAAATGGATTTTCTCTGAAGAAAAGAGTCTATTAGAATATTCTTAATGATCTAATAAAAGAAAGAGAAAAGGCTCAAAAGTTTTATAAATCATCCTGTACTTATTTTGTTATTAAGAGAAAAGGGAATTGTGTGGCAATATACAAATTATAAATAGAAAAAATTATGAAGTGCACATCTGCAAAAGAAATAAATGTATACTTCACTGGGAATATAGTTAATAACTGTGCCCACACCATTTTACATTGTGATTAAGTAACTACAGAACCATTATGGAAACAAAAAATTTCCTTGACAAAGTTGCATTTTTAGTAGACCCATAATATGTAGGATTGGTCTATTTTTCCTCTGACTGGATGAGTATAATGATAATCATACCAAATGTGATCTAGTTCTATTCCTCTTCACTGCTTTTCTAATGCTCACAATTTATATAATCCATTAAAATATGAAGCATCTGCTAACACCATCAAAGAAACTAGAGAAATTGTTTTAAGCATTTGTTCAGATTCTTTTTAATTCTAATACAAGCAGAAACACAGACCAGTACTGAAAAAAATAAATGAGGTTCAGTTGCCTTGCAATCTTGCTAATCTATCTTTCCTTGCCCTAAAAGTAAGGTAATTCTTAATTCTCTCAAATATAAGTTTTAGTCACATAACTGAATAAAGGTAGCATTTTCATAATACCCCTTTTCTGACTTCAAAATAACGAATAATCAAACAAACAAAAAAACAGATGCAAGTTCCCTGAATTCTTGAAGCCTGGTTAATTGAAGTTTCTGTACAACTAGAAAACAACATTATTTTAAAATCTTATTCTTTTAGCCTGGTAGAAAATGTTCTTCATGTCTGTCCTAGAAAATGCAATCTGATGCTAGAAGCGGTGGCTCACGCCTGTAATCCCAGCACTTTGGGAGGCTGAGGTGGGAGGATCACCTGAGGTTCAAGGCCAGCCTGGCCAACATGGTGAAACCCCATCTCTACTAAAAAAATACAAAAATTAGCCCTGCATCATGGCGGGCACCTGTAATCCCAGCTACTTGGGAGTCTGAGGCAGGAGAATCGCTTGAACCTGGGAAGTGGAGGTTGCAGTGAGCCAAGATCACGCTACCGCATTCCAGCCTGAGTGACAGAGCAAGAATGAGAGAGCGAGAGGGAGAGTGAGAGCAAGCAAGCAAGCAAGCAAGAAAATGCAGTCTGATTAGCACAAGAAATTATTATTTTCATACCTAAGGATTTTGCACTACCTCGTGATCATTAAATATCATCTGTCATTGTCCAGAACAGTACACATAAAGGTTTGACATGTGTACTGTTTCCAGGATATTCCCTGGAATTTTTTGTTTTAGTACATAGGGTTACTTTCTTACGGGTCTCAAAGTTAAAGAATCATTTTTAAACTATCCAATATAGTTTCATCTTTTTCTATTGCTGCAACTATCCTCCTGGGAACTCTCATCATCTAGCACCCAAACTACTGTTGCACCCTCCTAACCAGTCTCCCAGCCTCAGTTTCTCTTCTCACTACCCTCCATTTACTGGCAGCCATCCTTCTAAAGTACAGTTGTGTCAGGTCAGCCCTTGACCTTGATTCCAGCTTGAGAAAGCAAATCAAGCATTTATTTCCAGTTATCCTTCCTTTCCAAGTCCCACTGAAATGAGAGAAGATTCTTTTTTCCCAAAGAATAAAACCTCTTAAGAGTTCTGGCAAATAAGAAAGCAACGCAGAAGAAAATCATAAATTCAGAGGAAACTGATTCAAAGACAGTGAAAGTAAATTAGAGGAGAGAAGACTAGAGGGAAAACTGCAGCCCAAAACATCAACCCTAGTTGAGTCAACAAGTTCAGAGTAGGAGTGGGCTGTGGGGCTGTCAGCAGAAGGGAACTGAATAAATTACATTCTGAGCAGCTGAACCATAGAGATCTTTCTCTCGACTTTCCCTCTCCAGTGTGTAAAATGAATAACAGCAAAATCTAGGTTTAGAAATTCTGGGGTTCCCCCCACAAAGAACCCCAAGAATTGCTTTAGAAAGAAAGTGTATGATATGGCTGGTAAGTAAGCCTGGTGAGGGTCTGGGGGCTGAGAGAGAAACATGGGGAGCTTGATGTAATATTAGACTTTCACTCCAGAAACTAAGCAGAACACACAAGGATTAAAGTGCTCCATGGCCAAAATAAAATATTCTTATTTGCCAGTTGTGGGGGTTTCTACGGTGTTGCCTGCTCCTCATGCACACCTCCTCCAGAAAAATCTGACTAACATTCCCCACCACTGCTCACTTACAGGGTACTTCTATCTGAAGAGGAGGATGCTGGAAACCTACACAGCTGCACAGAAAACACAGCTCCAAGATCATATTTGAGAGACACCAAGAGCAGGAAAGAAAAGAGCCTAGAAGAACTCATAAAACAGAAGAGTTAATGCAGGAAAGATACCATTCAGCAAGGAAAGCTTTTGAAATTATAAGTAGTATCTTCAGAGAGATATTTGAAAGAATTTGGTATTCATTAAAAAGAATAGGCTGCCTTTGAAAATAAACAAACAAATAGATATACATCCTAGAAATAAAAAAAAAAGAAGACTTCTGAATTTTAAATATATATTTCCACTGAACCTGGAAGTTTGGAATTCCTTTTGCAGCAGTTGGAAGTTTAGTGAGATAGTATTACGTTTACTTTGCCAAAGTCCAACCAAAATGCTTGGCTCTTCATTGAATAATAGTTACATAACATAATACTATTTTACTGGGTTAAAATGTATGGAATTGTCCCGTGGTTTTTAAAAGTAGAGGAAGGCTTCACTATGGCTACAGAATAGAATGTATATGTTATAAAACTTAACACAAATCAGAATGCAGAGAAGTTGGAGGATACGGAAGGCAGTGATGGTGTAAAATGGATGTGCCCTTTATAGTAGACCATCATCTGAGTAGCCTAAAATTGATAAGTTAGAAAACAAAGAATAATTTTACCACCTCATGATACAATTCAATAGAAGAACAAAAAGAGTGGGAGAGAGAAAAAGGTAGAAATAGCAGGAGCGCAGAAGGGAAAGAAAGAGGACAGGTAAAATAAATGACCTAAGTGATTTCCACGGGGGAGTGGAGAGAAACTTTTACTTTTCATTTTTGTCCCTTCTGTACAATTTAAATTTAAAAAATAAGTACAGGCATTATTTTTACTTTTATGAAAATTAATCAAGAATGCCAATTAATTGAATGCCAGTTAGCTGAAATTGTAATGTATACAATTTTTCCCTGGCAAAATGTCATGAAGACATAAGATGTTTTTCCTTACTGGCCTTAAAAACATTTTTCTCATTTGTGTTTACTGCAAAACTGAAACCTAAAATGTAGTATAAAAATATGAATTTCACTGTAATAGTTTAACTTTTTTCTTTTATTCTTAAATTTTAAAAAGGCAGGTTTTATATAATTTCCTTTACAAAAATTAAAATTTATTTAGGAGTTAGAAAAGACTAGGGAGCAGTTAAGACAAAACTCATACATATTCAATATAAATATTGTTTTTTACAGTATACATTACTTCAAAAATCATACCCTTTGTGTGTGTGTGTTTTGGTTTGCTTTTAATCCATGACATATACCCATTTTAGGACACTTTTAGGACTATATTGATCACTCAAAGACTTAGAATGGAACCTTTAGCTAAGCATGCAGTTTGATATTTCACACACATAGAGTTGCGTATTTCTTTCTTTCTTTTATTTTTTTTGTGGGTGGGGGATGGGGCTCACTGCAACCTCCACCTCCTGGGTTCAAGGGATTCTCCTGCCTCAGCCTCCCGAGCAGCTGGGATTACAGGTGTCTGCCACCATGCCCGGCTAATTTTTTGTGTTTTTAATAGAGACAGGGTTTCACCATGTTGACCAGGCTGGTCTCAAACTCCTGACCTCAGGTGATCCACCTGCCTCGGCCTCCCAAAGTGCTGGGATTATAGGTGTGACCCACCATGCACGGCCGCATATTTCATCTTTGATGCTACTCTAGTGGTGTGCATGTGTACATGTATTTATGGTATGTTTGCATTCATGTGACTACAAAGAAAACATGTTCGCACCTTGGTTGCCTTGGATGGAATTATGAATGGTGTATGCCTCTGGTATTTATATAAGTTATAACCACTAAGAAGCCCAACTTTAAGACATATATTTCCCAAAAACATACTTATTAACTGCTGTAACCCATGACGTTGTTACAAATAATTGCCCAAGTTGATTTCCTATATTCTTGAGAGCACCTGAGCTGCTGATCTCATCATGGGAAAGGTTATAGCTTTAGATATCTCACAGTTTCCAAGCCCAGAAAATACAAGACAGCCTTCTAAGGATTATCGCCTCCCATCGCCGGAGAGACAAGAGTGTGTCCCACATTACAACTATGTTGCAATCCAAGACACCTTATCTAGGACTTGAAATCAAACCACCATTTCACTGCTGGTAAAACAGAATGAAGCCACCTGGTTCAAACGGAAAGACACTTGCCCTTGTCTCATATTAGTTGTCACTCTTTAGGGGCTCTGGGCACCCATCAAGTATCATTTCCTTTTTAAAACAGACTAATTAAAAGAAAAATCTAAAATAAATTATAAGAATTCTGAGACTGACTCCTGATGTTGACAAGGGACAATGCGTGGAAAGACAATGGAGAAGAAAGATACTATTTTTCTTTATTGTTGAGAAAAAATATAACAAGTTAATCAAATCGTGTCTACTATGTATGAATCTGTGCTTTACATTATGACAGATACAAAGTAATATGTCACCATCACCATGGAAAAAGAACCTTAAAAGTCAATTGATGAGATGGTAACTATAGATAAATAAAAAAAATTATTGCAACATGTCAACAGTGTGTACCAAATAAATGGTCCAGACTACAGGACCTCAGGAGAGAAGAAAGAAAACTATTATTATTTATCAGATGCCAACCATTTGCCAAGATTATTATATAATTCATTTAATTCTCACAACAATACAGAATATTAAAATTGTCACTTTTAAAGTTGGAGTAAATGAGGTTACTAAATTAGAGTTAAATAAATTGATCAAGGTCATGCTGCTTGTCTGTTTTATATTCCAACCAAATTTGTTAGACTCCAAAGCTTACTTTTTCATATAAAACCCAGTTTGTGCAGAGTGTGGAAGTAACATTTTGAAGCAATGGTGACATATGAAATTGGAACTTGAAGGACTTATAGAAACTGGACAGGTGGAAAAGGGGAAGGGAGAGTGAAAGGGCATTTTAACAAGGGGAAGAGTGTGAGCAAAGAAATGCACAAGGTGTATTTGGAAACATAGTAATTCAAAGATCTGTGTAGGGAAAGTGTAAGGCAAGGGTTAACCCAATTCCCCAGAGTTTTAAGTGCCAGGTGTGGTGGTTCAATTCTGCCTTTTAAGGCATTTAAGAGCCAATAAAACTTTAAAGAAAAGCAAAGTGGAAGTTCCAAGTTGAAGCAATGATATAAGATTCTCCCAAGAAGTATACAGAATGTATTAGGGTGGAAAAGACAGGAGAAGAGTGGTATGAAGAGGTCTGGGGGCTACTGTTAGGACCACAGGTGTCACAAACACTGAGAAGTTCACAGAAACACCGACATCCCTTCAAATTTGTCAAGTGCACACTCTGTATCTATTAAAACCTGGCTCCATTTTCATTTCTCTATTTTTACAGAAAGAAAAACACAGCTTCAAATTCAAGCCCCAGTTCTAACCAGTAGGCTTCAGATCCCTGGTGTTACTGGGTCAAGTCCCTGGAGGGCTCCACATTTAGAACAGGCTGTTTGCACATGTGAATGGGGCTCATATATTTTGTCCATGCCCCTGAAACAATTGATGTACTCTAGTATATGGTGTATGTTTTTTATAATTACAACAGAAGAAAGCATTCTTTATGGAAATAAATGTGCTTTTTAAAAATACATTTCTGAAAAGCAGCAGGCAAGGCATTAATAACAAAGTGAAATGATAAACTGAATGGAAGTCTGAGAAAAATTCTATATTTGTATTATACAGGCATTGTTTTCATTCCTGGCACCTTATTTTTCATGTACATAAAGAGAATGCAAGCTACAGCAGGGTGAGACAAAGATCAATGCTGAATGTATTACTTGGCACTGGTCAGACGCAGTTTAATAAGAAAAAAATTGATCCATTAAGCTAAACCTAATTTTTGGCCGAAAATGGTTGAAATCTCTTCTTTATATTGCTAGCTTCATAAAGACCTATAATATTTGGAAGAAACAACTCAAGGCTGAGTTTAATAAGATTAAATGTATTGCAAATATACTTAACAAGAATCTATCAAGTTGTTAATGATTGCTATTAATATCAAACAATTTTTGTATAGAATTTTTTATTAGAGCAATTGTAAAATACAGCCATAAGAAATGCAATATAAAAAGGTTTTCAGGTAATTTGTAACAGCTACAATTGCAGAACTCAAATCTTAACCTACAAGATATAGTAATTTATTTTATCAAGCCAGTTTCTAACACAGTGCAATTCAATTTGTAAGTATTTAAGTGCTGGTCTTAGGCCTGTATAGCAAAGTTCAGAAAGACCACATCTACAGTAGGCAGTGGTGCTAGTACATGTCAGGGAATTAGGAAGTGGAAGATTTGGTGTAATAATATTTAGAATTATTTCTGAAAATGCAATTTAATTTCAAAGAAATTATTTTAATTTGCCTTCATTCTCAGATCATTAAAAAGGCAGGAAGTTTCCGTCTCAAATTTCACAGAATCATGAAGTGGCTGTCTGATTCAACTTGTCCATCAATAGACACAGAAACTGTAGCTACAGACTGATTCTGTAAAATAATCTTTCAAATGTGCATGCAATAGATGAATATTGAATTTTTTAGTTCACGAGATAAAAAAATGCAACTAACGACAACTGAGGCTACAGAAAAATAAAATAGAAACTTGTAGCCCTAACAAATATAAATACCTTTGTAAGTAATAAAAACTTTTATTTACCTAAGTAATAAAAACTTTGGTTTGAATGCTCTAAATCTTTACTTCACTTTATTTATATGGAAGTTCACTATTATATTACAATAAATACAGAAATACACACATACACATACACCTTTTTTTCAGAACTTAAATAATCAATGTTTAAAATTCATCCATGAAAATTAGAATATTTGAAAGGTTATGATTTACATAAGCAATTATACTAATAAAATATTTTCTAAATGACTGTATTCCCAAAAATTGAGAAAGGAAAATAGTGTTCTTGTACCTATTATTAAAAAAAAATTCCCTACAGCCTGGGCACTGGGTGATGAGCTATGCCCTTTTTACCTCCAGGGTACCAATTTAAATCTCCTCTGCATCAAGAGGGAAAAAATATTGTTTCCATTTTAATGCCTGCCCAGTGTTCTATGCAAAATGGATAGGAGGTCTCGGTTCAGTTCTGAGTAGATAGATGCTTACATTATGGAACTGTCACCCAGAAGAAAGGACAAGAACTGAAAGATTATTGGGGGGAGGAACCCTTTCACCCTATGTACAGTGCATCCCATATGTGGGAAGGACACTTAGGGTACTTAACAATGCCTTTCAGTTCACAGGAGGCTAATTAACTATGCCTCATAATTACTGGATTTATTACAATTTGTAAAATCTGAACATTTGCATGTGCATATGATTTTACATGCAGGACACCACCTTGAAAGAGCAATGTTAAATGGTCAAATATTGTGATCATTAGGTCACGGGGAGCTTAAAATTCCTTTTTTCTAAATTATGACTCCTGAATATTTTAACTGTAAATAATGACATAAGAACTCTATTGATGATTAATTTGTATTTTAAGCATATAAATCACTTCTTGGTTGCCATGCTAATACTGATTTAGAAAAATACACACTTCAGCTAATATTGATCTGTTTTTCTAATTCTTCATCAGAAGGGTCTAATATGGTCACTTTTGCAATTTACTTTCAAAGTTATCCTTTTAGGAGATGAAGTAAGCAAAAGATATTGAAAATCCTAAGTAAATTACATAGTACCAGTTAGACTTCCCTGAAGGAATGGATACTCCCCTGTAATCCGCTCAGCTCACAACTAATAGGCAGGGGATTCAGCTCTGTCTTAATCTTTGCTAAACTATGACTCTCTTTTTAGCACACAACATTTGTCTTCAGGACATCTATCAAATATTTAGTATATCTTCCAACAAAATTAAATTTTCTATTAAATTACAATCTACATTATGAATCAGAGCCTTAAAATGTATATAAAATCCAATATTATGCATGATACTTATCAAAGCATACAAAAAAAGGATGCTTTAGAAATTATTATGCCCTGTTTTTAAGCTCTAAACACATAATTTAAAAATGTACAAAGTATCCCCAGTTTTCTTGAAACTGGTTTGCTTATAGAACTTGAGTTTATATGTAATTTGCCAGTGGGGAAAGGACCTAAATATACACCAGGGAAAAAAAGAAAACAACCCTAATCCTCTGAATGAAACCAGAACTTGAATATCGCCACAGGAGAGCCCACAATTATGTCATCCAAAACAAAGAAAGTGAAACGGAATCACATCTATCTATGCATACATTTATAATTCACGTATTATAGATATGTATAGATGTGCATATATAAACATACACACACAAACATATACATATAACATTTGTATGCAGGTAGATGGATAGGATACACATATTAATATATTAATGTTTGTAATACTATATAAAGACAGCTAGAGAAGGAGATAGCAGGTGATAAAAACTATTAAAAATTATCAAATTAACTAAATGTAATAGTAATCTCTACAGTAAAAACAATGCCAGAATAGCAAAAGCTTACTGGGCTACCTATCCCTTAATGTCATCTAGAGAAAAACACATGGAATACAAAACTGTAAACAGTGGACAGGGTATCCAGAAGTAAACTATGTTTCAGAATTCATTGAATTGTGGAAAGGAAACTAACATGAGAAGGCTCAGCACTAACAAAACAAAACAATAAGAGAAGGAATCTAAAGGAATCAAGGATGCTGAAGATGCTTTAAAAGGAAAGTAAGTATGTCGGGCAAGGTGGCTCACACCTGTAATCTCAGCACTTTGGGAGGCCAAGGTGGGTGGATCACTTAAGGTCAAGAATTTGAGACCAGCCTAGCCAACATGGTGAAACCCTGCCTCTATTACAAATACAAAAATGAGCTGGGTGTGGTGGTGGGCGCCTGTAATCCCACCTATTCGGGAGGCTGACACAAGAGAATCACTTGAACCTGGGAGGCAAAGGTTGCAATGAGCCGAGATCACGCCACTGCACTCCAGCCTGGGTGACAGAGCAACACTCTGTCTCAAAAAAAAAAAAAAAAAAAAGGAAGTAAGTTTTGTAAATTGCTGTGTAGTTATAGGATATACCAAGCCTTGAATAACAGTTCAGTGCGTGGGCCAACATGAAAAAAAAATGTAAATGAGAAAAATAAAAATGAAAATTATTAACCGTCTCATAAGATGATTTTCTTCTTTTTTTCCATTAATATAAAGTTATATAGCATTAAAAATGTTTCTCTGGTTTAAACCCATGGTCACTCTGGCTGAAGCCTTAATTCCACTTTCTAGAAATGTTTTGTGAGAGTTGCTGTCAACCAACATGTCTCTATATTCCTTTAAAAAATTTAAAACAATCCTGTAGAACAAATTCATAACCCCAGATCTGCCATATGTTTACTACTGTTGAAGTTGTTTTAATTAATTTACATAATATCTAAGTCTTGAAGCTAGAAATAAAATCCAGGTCTTTTGATTTTTAGTTTACCTTAAAAGTTAATTTTAAATGCTGCCTCCTATGACATTTTCTAATAATATGCAGTCCATTTTTAGTTAATCAGGGTAATGGAGACATAGAGGTCATAGATCACCAAAATCATAATTCAGACAAAGCTAATAAAAACACGTTTTTAATAGAGTCAATGTAAATTTAGTTAAAATTACATCCGGTTGGCTAATTTAATTATGATGCATTTAGACAATGGAATACATACAACTTTTTTTTTAAGATGAAGCAGATTTATATACTATACTATATATGAATATATTTATACATTTGTTTAGATATACTTTCAGATTTATTTACATATACATTCACAAAAATGCATATATATGAATGTATATATAAATATATATAGAAATATGAAAACAGAAATACATTGTTATTTATATGAAAAGTATGTGTATGTATATGTGCATATATGTATGTGTATATATATACTTCTGACCTTGTAGATATGTTTTCACATCTGAAATGTTGTATACCAAACTAGAGTGATTGCCTCTGAGAGAGAGGTCACTACTACTGTATCATTAAATATTTTTGCATGGAGTATTTGTTACTTTGTAATAAAAAGATACTTCTTTGAGAAAAAATATATCCAATATCAGGAAAGTCTATTTTGGTCTTATTTTGCTAGCTAATCATGGCTCTAATTTCCTCCTCTCCAAACACTTTCATTTCAGTGTCACAAATGCTGGCTCCAATACATTAACTTATTCTTATCAACTTGTTAAATGTGAGTCCCATGTTGTTGTTTTGACCAGGTTAACCAACCAGAATATTCATCAAAATTGCCTTCCATTCAGAAACCATCAAGAAACACCTTGCCTTGTCCACCCAGATTAACCCTGACGCAGGAATTCCCTATGCCCTTTGTCGACTATTGGGAGACAGCATTGCTTTGTCAAGGTCACCATGAGAAGAGAGCCTATTCAAGGCTTTAGGGCTCTGTCTCTTAGTTTTTCAGCTTACTTGAAGAACATAACCATATTCAAAATAAATTAATTTATATTTTTGTTTTTCAAATTAAAAAAGTCTTCCATTTTAAATTATAATGCAAATTTTATAACACTTTCCCCCTCCTCTAATGTTTGACAATTTCAAGATTTTTTTCTAATGTTAAGCATTATGCTTTTAAGGTTAGGCTGACAATATTTTAACTGTATGGCTACTCATCTGATGGGTAGATGGTGTAGACTTTTGCACGAAGCAGGACGTACTGTATAGCATTTATTAGTTAATATGTATTTCTAAACAAATGTCTTCTAATATATAGAATGTTTACTTTGAATAACTATAATTATTATATTTTATGTTGAACCATAGTAAACTTGCAAATTTGATTACATTCAATTAATTTTATTTATTTTTTGACCAGTGCCTCTCTTCCATCATGACCTAACACAATGCCATATAACTAAGTTGAGTGGAATAGATAGTATAGATGCATAAGGGGAGGCATTTTGAGAATCCATCGGTTTATAAAGTCATCATCTCACCCTTTCAATCCTTTCTGCTTCTTCTCCACTGAGAATATAAGAGACTAAAAGTAGAACTACCATTTGATCCAGCAATCACACTATTGGGTATCTACCCAGAGGAAAATAAGTCATTATTCCAAAAAGATACTTACGCATGTTTATAACAGCGTAATTCACAACTGCAAAATCATGGAACCAACCCAAATGCCCATCAATCAACAAGTGGATAAACTGTGATATACACACACACACACACACACACACACACACACACAAAATAGAATACTACTTAGTCATAAAAAGGAATGAATTAACAGCATTTGCAATGACCTGGATGAGACTGGAGACTATTATTCTAAGTGAAGTAACTCAGGAGTGGAAAACCAAACATGGTATGTTCTCACTGATATGTGGAAGCTAAGTTATAAGGACATAAAGGCATAAGAATGACACAATGGGCCGGCACGGTGGCTCACGCCTGTAATCCCAGCATTTTGGGACGCCGAGGCGGGTGGATCATTTGAGGTCAAGAGTTCAAGACCAGCCTGGCCAACACGGTGAAACCCCATCTCTACTAAAAATACAAAAATTAGTCGGGGGTGGTGGCAGGAGCCTGTAGTCCCAGCTATTTGGGAGGCTGAGGCAAGAGAATGGCGTGAACCCGGGAGGCGGAGCTTGCAGTGAGTTGAGATCGTACCACTGCATTCCAGCCTGGCACTTTTGGATGGAGTCTAATTAAAGCTATCAAATGTTATTGTAATTAGTCCCTAAAATTAACTACAAATCAAAATGGCTAAGTATAAATATATATTAACAACTATATATGTTTAATCAGTAATAGCACTTAATTTGGTCATTTTAACATAGAATATTGATTATTTCAATTATTGAAACACATAGCTATCCATAGCCCTTCAGGATTTTATACATATATAATTTTTACACATATTTACATAAACCTATAGTGTTATGAACACCTAGAAAATTATCTTAAAATATTTATAATCTTACTTATTTGGCATAGTCATATAGCACTGGCATATGTAAAAAAAAAAAAAAGTTACAAATGAAAATTCCTGAACTGTATTCCTGAATGAAATAAAGAGTACCTAAAGGAAAAGGGGGAATGTGGCAGTCATATAGAATGCTTGCAGACCCCAGGAATGAAAAGTTAAATGGAATAAAACAAAGAAAGAGGTTGAGTGGGAAAAGCAAAGGGGGAAAAAAGGAAACTAGATTATAAATTTCTCCAGCTAATTATCCTTATTTTCTAGTTATTTTGTATTTACCCTCAGCACATACATTGCGTTTAAAATACGGTGGGCTCTTAATAAATGTGACTGACTCATTGAGAAGATAAAGGAAGGAGCATATCAGCTAAGTCAGAGAGAGGAAAGGAATGCGTGGGCAATAAACAAAGTTGACATTGTTCACTCTCTGTATTACCTAACAGATATTTTCACTTCCCACATCACTGATAAAATTTTATTGGTTTTTATTTTTTATATCCCTAGATTAATAGCTTAATCATTAACTATTAAGACAGGCACATTTTCCTTACCATGCAGATAACTCAGTGTCCAAAAGAAAACTGAATCTCAGCATCTTATCCAAAGACAAACAAACAAAAATAAAACTATAAAAAACATAGATACTAAAAAAATATTATGTCTGGCAACACTGCTCATTCAAAAATAAATGATCATTTACTGATGATGGGCTTTGTAGATTCCTATAATCAACAGGTTAGAACATATAAGGACAAATTCTGAAGAGCTATACCCCCTTCCGTCTTTTCTCTACCTGCAATGAAAATTACAGAATTCTTATTGAAGGAAATTAAGGTTCTATTCTATTTTCCAGCCTTAAATAGAGGTAATAGAGGATACTGTTTTTGTGTGTGTATGTGTTTTGTTTTTTTTTTGGTTTGTTTGTTTTTTTGTTTTTTTTTTGTTTTAGAGAACAAACATATCAAAGCTGGGGCTCAAGTATTCAGCCAACAGAGAAATTATTTGCCAGAATACTTGGCTTTAAAAAATGCTTGAAAATATGCATCCCCTCTTTCCAAGACCACCACCTGCTGTTCTTGTAGGAAGGTACAAGAGGGAGTCTGTCAACCTACTTTGGCAACCAAAGACCATACGAGAAAGTATCCTTCAGGAAAACAGCCCCAATACATTTTTTTTGAAATAATCAGATCCAGGAGTCTGAATTGCAAAACGTTCTGCATTTATGGAAACATAAAAATTTTAAAATTAAAAAAGTAAGCTTGCAGTTATTTTCATTGCCATAAAGAGCATAATATTTCAAAGGTGACACCTCTTATTAACAGGCATTTGCAAAAGCCTGGAAAAATAGCATATTTTAAAAATTCATGAAGAAATAATATAGTTGTTTATCATTAAGAGGCAAGAATATTTGGAAGACAGTAGAGTCCAGTATAATGTGAGCGTGGTTTTGAATCTCATTTGTGTCATTTGTTAATTATATGAGCATGGACAAGTGACATAACTTCTCTGAAACACAATTCAGTAAAATGGGATTAGTATTACAAGACAAAATTCAGCTACTTAGGATCTCTTTTCTCAGGTCTGCTCAGGAGGAAAAGTTGGGATTCGTCATTTCTTATCCAATAACATAAGTATTTTTAAAGAAGAAATATATGTATGCAGGAAATTTCAAAGAATATATGCCAAGTGTTTTCAATCCTAAGTTAGGACCATGTCTATATGTGTATAAATATCTTAAATGTACATTAAAAATTTCCCGAAGTCTACATAAGAAATGTTGGCATATTTCTTTCTGTGAAATGAGACTAGAAGACTTAAGGAAGAAGAGTTCAGGGAGCGAGGTGTTATGTTAACTTTAATTTCATTCTCTCCTCCAATGTTTAAGCCTTTAACAATGTACATATGTTATGTGATTCAAAAACTAATATGAAACACAAATGAATTATTTTAAATATCAGCATGAGGTAATGTAACTTTTTTAGCATAGGAAAGCAAGGAATTCATACTCCTTTTCTCACGAAAAACAATATATGAAACCAACTATAAAAAATTACCAAAAATAATTCATTTATTAATAGGAGATTAAGATGGCAATAAATGATTTTTAGCAAATGCCTTGTAGGTACATGATATCTTTGGGCTAATGACTAACGTTTGTATCAAAAATAGTATAAAATGTTTTCAACCATTTGATCTTTAAGACATAATCAACCAGTGCTATCACCACTATCATTTTCATACTCATGAAGACTGTAAACACCTTAGAAAAATGGAAGTGCTCTTAGGATATGGAGAATTATTATTCATCTTCATAGTTCCACTGTATACCACAATGATTGGCACACAGTAGCTCATAATTAATAGATGAATAAATAAATGAATAAATAAAAAATGAATGAATGACACAGAAGATAGTCATTCATTCAATACTTTCCCCTAACTGTTAATGACCATATTGAAGATGTCTATGTTTTCATCCTTAGCCCTATCTAGCCCAGAGAACCCACCCCATTCCCTTAAAATGAATCTTCTTTGCTAACTGGTCAGTAGCTCCTGCCCTCTGATGTAAGCTGATTGGACCAGAGGTGAAGACTGACACAAGTTAGGTAACAGGTTCTCTTATTTGCAATTTGCTTCTCTCTACTGGACACTTGAACAGGGAAGCCGAATTTGGGCCATGCAAAAATGGAGGAAAGAAATTCAGTCTCTAGAGATAGAGAGGGATATGTCTAAAACTCAAGAGCAAAGACGTGAGTTTCCTCATGAGGCTCAACTACAGTTAGTCCCAATAGGTTTTCGGAGCTACCACTATATCTTTCCAAATATTCATTATTTTTAAAGGCTTAATTCATTTTAGGTGGGTTTCTCTTCCATACAAATAAACACTGAGGCTCCTGTCACCAAAAAACCTACAGAATACTCACTATATTCTTTGAGTTTCCCACAATTAACATAGATGAACTATACAGGTTTCTATTTAAAGCCGATCCCTCTATGTGCGCACCGCATCCCATTCCTTCTCGCCTACTATGGAAAATTTCATCCAGAAATTCACCCCCTTTTTTATTTACATAATCAAGTTTTAAATCTCTATTGAATTAGTCCCTTTAAGATATACAGGGGCCGGGCGCGGTGGCTCAAGCCTGTAATCCCAGCACTTTGGGAGTCCGAGATGGGTGGATCACGAGGTCAGGAGATCGAGACCATCCTGACTAACATGGTAAAATCCCGTCTCTACTAAAAAATACAAAAAAAAAACCTAGCCGGGCGAGGTGGCGGGCGCCTGTAGTCCCAGCTACTCGGGAGGCTGAGGCAGGAGAATGGCGGGAACCCGGGAGGCGGAGCTTGCAGTGAGCTGAGATCCGGCCACTGCACTCCAGCCTGGGCGACACAGCCAGACTCCGTCTCAAAAAAAAAAAAAAAAAAAGATATACAAACTAGTTTTTTCTTTCATTTTAAAACAAAACAAAATTTCTGTTACCCAGTGATGCGCTGGAGCTGGCTCACTCCAGCCCTTGAAAGCCAGTTGAGCCCAACTCTTCTCAACTCTGTGTTCAGTAAAATCAGTCATAATAGGAGAATTTGCACTACTGAAATTGGCAAAAGCTACAACTCAGAATTTCTTTTTAATTTTTATTTTTGCCAGACAGCTGGTTGTTAAATACTTACCAGCATATCACTTTCTTGATCTCACTGCCTTCACCAAGTATCCCATTTCTTTGTTCCTCTTTTCAGCAAAATATATCAAAAGTTTTGGGCATAAACATGTTCTCTATTTTTTCACTTAAACCATTATAACAAGCTTTGTCCCCACCATTTTACTGAAACTGCTCTTATCAAGGTCTCCAATGACTTCTACATTGTTAAATTCAGTGGTCAATGATCAGTTTTAGATTATTTAATCTATCAGCAGCATTTGACCCAGTTGATCATTTTTCTCTCCCTTCACTGGTCATTTCTTCTCAGTCTCATTTGTTGGTTCCTCCTCTTTCCTCTGACCTCTTACTGTTGGAGGACTCCAGGGCCTTACTCTCTTCTCCATCTATACTCTCTTGATGACCTCAATCAGACCTATAGCTTCAAATACTATCTAGAAGCTCATGGCTCCCGAATCCACAGGTCCAGCACAGACTTTTCTCTTGAATTTCACACTCTTAGATGCAATGACTCCATTGCCACTTGGATATTTAAAAGATATCTCAAATTTAACAAGTCCAAAACTGAAATAATCTTCCTTCCCAAACATATTTCACCAACAATTATACATCTAAGATAATGGCAACATCATCTTTCCAGTTGCTTGAGCCAAAAACTTCATATGTAGTCACCTTTTATTTCTTTCTAGCTCTCACATTCCACACTCAACTCATTAGGAAATCCTATTGGTTCAACCTTCAGACTAGCTCCAAAACATAACATTTCTCTCCCCTCTCCACTGCTGCTAGCCTGGTTCAAGCCTATAGCCTGGATTATTCTGATTCTCCAATGAGGCTCTATACTATTATTGTAGTCCCTGTATGGTTTACTCTCAACAAAAAAAGCCAGAGTGACCCTTTTAGAAGTAACATCACATCATGTCACTTCTCTGCTTAAAGCTCTGGGATTACACCCTTTTGCTCAAATTAAAATGTAAAAATCCAGACAATGATCCACAGGTCCTTCATGAGCCAGCATATTGTTAATTCTCTGATACTGTCCCCCACTACTTTCCCTTTCATTCAGGCCTTTCTAGCCACACTGAGGCTGCATCTCAAACATGCTAGATATGTTCCTGCCTTTGGGCCTTTGCTCCAGCTGTTTACTTTGCCTAAAACCATCTTTTGTCTATGAACTTGGCTGACTCCCTATGGCCTTCCAGCCTTTTCTCATCTCTTCCCCTATTTTAATATATTGCAATGTATCCACCTACTTCCTGTTCTCCTTACACCACTCCTCTATTCTTTTTTTTTTTTCATTGCACTTAACAACTACTACCCTACTTTATAATATACTTATTTGTTATATTTACTATCTGCCTGTCCTCACTAGAATGTAAGCTTCCCAAGGGCAAGAATTATTGTCTGGTTTGCTGATGACCCAAGTGTCTAGGGTAATCTGGTACCTAGTAAATTCTCAATAAATATTTGTTGAAAACAATTTAATAAATGACCAGAAACAACCAATAAATGGCAAAGACCATTCTGAATTTATAACATACAAACAAATCTGTGACTGTAAAAATCAGAAGTGCTAACATTGTTTCCCTAATGAAATTTTAGCTTCAACAGCTTTCTGGTTGAAATTTAGAATTTACAGAAGAAATGCAGCAGTATTCTCACAACTGTACCTAAACCTCTCTCATATCTGGGACTCAAATCTTGGGCTCTTATAAGAGCTCACAGCTCCTATAGGAGTTGTGCATTTATCAGTGGTGACACAAATGGGCCCGTGTAGTATTTTGTACATATGGTGTTAACTTTTATGCTTTAATATATATGTGCAATATAGCTGAATTATACTTGCTCTAGGAACCATCACTTTTATTTTACTGACTTTTGTGTATTTAAAACCTCAGGCATAATACAGTCTTGAATTAACAAAGTTTTTTTGGTTGTTTAATCTCCACAGAAGTAAGACAAAGTAAAGAATAATTGTTTTAACATTCAAATTTCTTCATGGGTTGCACAATGCAAAAATTTCCCAAGTTTAGGAAGTATATGAGAACTAGAGATTAGAAAATGGATGTGAAGTCCCCAAACATCTCTGCATCAACTCCAAGTAGGTTTCTAACACACACATTATTGTGCCAAATTTAAAACATGTGACATAAAAGAATCAGGTGTGGAGTTTTTAAAACTATGAAATATACTTACTCGCATATGAATTGAAAACTAGTAGCCATAGACTGTAGTCATTTCAAACTGAATCTTTCTTTTCTTTTTTTTTTTTTTTGAGACGGAGTCTCGCTCTGTGGCCCAGGCTGGAGTGCAGTGGCCGGATCTCAGCTCACTGCAAGCTCCGCCTCCTGGGTTTACGCCATTCTCCTGCCTCAGCCTCCCGAGTAGCTGGGACTACAGGCGCCGCCACCTCGCCCGGCTAGTTTTTTGTATTTCTTAGTAGAGACGGTGTTTCACCATGTTAGCCAGGATGGTCTCGATCTCCTGACCTCGTGATCCGCCCGTCTCGGCCTCCCAAAGTGCTGGGATTACAGGCTTGAGCCACCGCGCCCGGCCTTTTTTTTTTTTTTTTCTGAGACGGAGTCTCATTCTGTTGCCCGGGCTGGAGTGCAGTGGCACGATCTGGGCTCACTGCAACCTCCGCCTTCCGGGTTCAAGCAATTCTTTTGCCTCAGCCTCCTGAGGATCTGGGATTACAGGTGCCCACCACCACAACCGGCTAATTTTTGTATCTTTAAGAGAGATGGGGTTTCACCACGCTGGCCAGCCTAGTCTCAAACTCCTAACCTTCAGTGATCCGCCCACCTCAGCCTCCCAAAGTGCTGGGATTACAGGCATGAACCACCGCTCCCAGCCCAGTGTAACCTTATAGCTATTACAACACAAGAAAACATCTGGACAAAAGCACTTCATTAATTTTAAGTGCCCATTTAAGCCACAACAACAAAAAACAACGAGCACACCTATAATGAAGCTAAAAAAAGTGAGTTTGAAGGGAAACATTAATAAATTCAACACAAAATAATAAAAACTAAGGGGATTATGAATGCACCACGACAGATTTGTATTCACTGAATTAATAACTAGAAGAAATGACTTTTAAAAACCTATGAAACCTATCATGTAAATGTCACATAAGCCAATACTTAAGCAAAACTTTGAAGCAGTTTGTAAATACAACAAAGCGTAAAACAGGAAGAACAGTTGAGGTAAACATCTTCAAACACTGTTTTGGGTGGGTTGTATTCAAACTCACTTCCACCTATATCCATCAGAAATTTTATAATTATCATAATTGAAATACATTATATCCTTGGCCTCAGTTTCTGATCTTGCAGACATGAAATAGTTGGGCCCAGGCTACCACTAACTATGTGCCTTATATTTGAGGTAGTAGCCTGGCCCAGATTTTCTAAAATGCCTTTAATTTAAAATATTCTGTCCTTATCTTTCAGCTTGTGTGTCCCAGAGTTTTGTTCAAACATGTGGTTTACAAATTCTTTGTCTATTATAATTTTAAATTTATAAAAATTAAGAAATAGTTGGGATTGGTTTATATCAATCCAAAAAATAAGATTTTAGGGGCATATGTACTAACCTTTTTAATGCAGCACAACTGTTTCTTTAGTCCTTTGGCATGATCATTTGTATATAAAGCAATTCTTATCTTTTGAATCTGGGAGGATCTCTCCTTGACAAAAGGCTATTAGCTGCTAGGTTTTTGTAAGTGAAAATAAATTGCATTAAAAAAAAAAAATCACAGTTCATTATTTTACTGACTCAGACTGGCCTCTCCACCAACCCCTCAGATTAGTTTAAATTAAATAAATTATTGGTTCAAAAAATCTAGACAGTTACTTAATCAAATAACAAATACCCAAACAGGCTGCTCAAAATCACGTGCACTGATACATTCTTAGGCCCAATGACCATAGAATCATCTGCCTTTGCTATAGGTAAATGATTCCTCCAGGGAGGAGCAGTTTTTCTAACAGAAATTTCCACATAGGTCCACTTTGACATTACTTAGAATTCTCCTTTGAGAATTTTCTAATAGCAAATACACACACAGAACAACCAAAACATCAGGGGAAAATTGATCCTAAAGGTACGACTGTCCTAGTTGTTCAGCTTGACTTGTACCCCAGTGGGAGAGAAAGAACTAAAGAGTGTGCTATAATTTCTTGTTCATCAATGCAGAACCCAGCACAGGAAGAAGGTGAGAAGACCCTGAGGTGAGTGGGATGATGAAGAAGACCAAGTGGGAACCCATAAATCTGTCTTCTTACGGTTATTGGTGCATAGATACTTGGGCAGCTCAGCCCTGTGCTGCCACTTTGCTTTCATTTCTCACTTTTTTTATCTCCATGATTTTCTGTTAACCTTCTATTAACATCTGTCAGAAAACCTAGTTCCAGTTCTGACCAGCCTAAGGGCTATAGGTTGAATTGGGTCAAGGCAAATAGGAAATAACTGATCTAGTTTCTACAAGGTCTTCATGGACTGAATGAAAATTATGCAGAAAGCACTAAATATTCATATTCTGTCTTTCTGTATCTCTCTCTGCTTCATGTTCTTTTTGTATTTGGTTTTGATGGGAATCTGTATCTCTAAGGAAACCTTTTCTTTAAAAACTGCAGCCAGTATCTGAATTATCTTAAAATAATATAATATGCCAGACAGAGAGTATAAATGGGTGAAGATTTATAATTTCCAGTGAATATTTTCCAAGTTTTCCAGGATCATCTATACTATTTTTTGGTTAATGATTTTTTTTTTAAAGTCACCCTTACCAGGACATGTAGAGTGGTTGAAACATGACATTTTTTTGTTGAGGAAAGCAGAATTAGGGAAAATGACAGAGGCAAAAATAAATAAAATCAGACTTAAATAATGTATATGTATTCAGCATCTATTTACTTGTTCAAAAAATTATCGAGTGCCTACCATGTACCAGGGAACAGGCAGGTACACAAATAAGTCCCTGCCTTCACGTTGTCGTGGTAAGACAGGCACTATACCATAACATCAGTTCATAGCGATAACTGCTATGGGGAAAGTGAAGCTGGGAAAGAGACCCACAGCGGGTGCTGTTTTTAATAGGGTGGGCAAAGATGCTGTACCTGACATGGTGACCTGAGGGTAGGGCAGGGAACAATGGGAGGAAGCAAGTCCTGTGCTTTCGTGGGATAAAGGCATTCTCGAAGAGGGAGGAGCAAGTATAAAGACTGGGAGGGGTCTGAAGAGCTACAAGGAAGCCGGTGGGATAGAGGCCTGGGATGGATGGGAAGAGGCAGAAGCGAAGAGGTTGGAGAAGGAACTAGGGGCCAAATCATAATGGGCCCAGGGGGCCATGAAAGGTCTTTAGATTTTATTCTAAGTGTGTAGAAACTCACTGGCAAATGTGCCATTATTTGATTTGCCCTTTCACAATTTCCCTGGTTTGCTGAGTTGAGAATGCACTGTGAGGGACAATGGTGGAAGCAGGAAACAAGTTAGGGGGCTAATGCAGGATACCCTAGAGGTGACAGTGACTTGGTAAAACACAAAAACTGGGAAGAAGGGCCAAATATGGAATATATTTTGATAATATAGCCAGCTGAAATTGCTAATGGGTTGGATGTGTGGTCCAAAAGAGAGGAATCTAGGATGAGTCAAGGGTTTGCCTGAGTAATTGAATAAATGGCAATGGTGGTGGTATATTGATTGAAATACAGAACACTGCAGGTAAAGAGGTTTGCAGAGTGAGGCTAAGTGGAAACCAAGCGTTCTGTGTTAAACATGCTAATTTTGAGATGTCTATTAGATGATGATAAGCACTTGGAGCTTAGAAGAGAGGCAGGTGCTAGAGAAAAACACTTGTGGTCATCAGTACCTAAATGGGATCTAAGCCATGGGAATAGTGTTATTGCCTCAACAGTGAGTGCAGATCCAGAGTATGAGACATGTGAAGATTGGTCCCAGAACACACCAATATATTCAGGTGGCAATGAGGGGGAGTGGGAGGAAGATTCAGCTGAGAAATTTGATGAAGGAGGAGTGAGGTAGGAGGATGACCCTAGGTGTGATGTCCAGGAATACACACCAACACCACAAAAGTGTTTCAAGTGCATCAGATGCTGTGAGATGTCAAAGATGAGTATAGGGAATTTTAGTAGAAGCCTATCTGGAATGTGGTCAAGAAAGAAGAAGAGGCAAGCAGGCAGAGAAAACCAGTACCTTAGCAACAGTAACTTGCCAAATTAGCAAAGCATCACTTGAAATAGTATTTCATGTTGTTCCTTAGTTCTTTGCTGCTTAATTTTCAGCATGGCCTCCAGCCATTTTAGTACTGAGCCTGTGAGTTCAGTGTTTGGTGTTGCAGTAAAAGCTTCATTTTGAGCACTTTAAGTAAGAAACAAAAGGCGGCAGAAATCAGTCAGGCACTTTAATGTAGGATTTGTCTAAAAGCTAAACTATGTTGTTGTTAGCATTATATTACACTGGCTGATTATCTGATGTTAATACTTATATAGTAATTTTTTTCTCTAAATATGCCAAAAAGAAGTTAAAGAGCTGCAAAACATACAAATAACAGAAAGAATTTTTAAACCATATGTTGGATTTAATGAATGTTTAGTTAAATAGAAATAGGCTTTGCGGACATCAGGTCTCTGAGATCATTTTGAAAGAGCAAGAGAAAGGTGACTGACAATGTGATTGCTATAATAATTTTTCTTTTCTTGTTTTCCTTTTTGTCTGGAAAGATTAGACTACAAAGCAAAATGAACTGTTATACAGACTTAGGTGGAAAGTAAACTCTCCTACCAAAAAACCTTTTCAGTTGTTTTCCTATTTCTTTCTGCACTTAATCCTTTCTTCAATGTGCCCTTTTAATTGACTTTAACACAAATATTATGAATACAAACTATAAGACAATATTAAAGGTAAAAGAAAACTTAAAATGACAAGCTAAACTGTTTCACCGAAATGTATTTGCACTTACTCAAATACCAACATCTAATTTAGATAAACCTCCATTGAGGCCTTCCCGGTCCTTTCTTCTTAAAATAAGTCTCCTTCTCCTATACATTTGAATAAGATTCTATCTGTAACTCTCATTCGTCTTTTCATTCATTCAACCAATATTACTGAGCACTTATTATGGGTTGGTCCTCTTCTAGGAGCTTCAGATGCATCAGTGAACAGAGGAAAAGACCCCTGCCTTATGGAGCTGAGATTCTAACAAGGGGAAACACACAATAATAGATAGAATACACAAAAACAAATCACATAGCATTTAAAAGGTGATAGGTTCTTTGGAACATGAAATGTAGGGCAGAGTAACAGGATGGGAGTGTAGGGGGTTCCAACTTTTAATGCAGTAGTTAAAATAGGGTTTACTTAGAGGTGACATTTGAGCAAAGACTTGAAGAAGGTGAGGGCATCAGCAACATAGATCTGTGGTGAAGAGCATTCCAGGCAGCACAACGAACTAGAAACATGCCTGGTGCTGTTGAAGAACAGCGAAGAGGCCAGACGAGCTTGAGGGAAGCTGGGGAGGGGAAAGGTAGTAGGAAATAAGGTCAGAGGCCATTGATATGGGGATTTGAAGGGACATACCACGGCAGTGAAATGGGTGCTATTACAGAGTTTTGAAGTTGAGGAGTGACATCATCTGACTTTTAATTCAAAAGGAGTCTCTGGCTGCTGTGTTCAGAGTGCTGGGGTGTGTGAGAAGTAGGAGTAAGGGGACCAATTAGCAAGCCCTGTAGTTATGTAAGAAAGAGATGATAGTGACTCACACACTTGGTGCAAGCACTGGAGATGCTAAGAAGCGGTTACAGTTTCATATCACTTTTTTACTTTTGTCATATTATGTACACGTCTCATCGCCACTTATAGACTCTGCACTACTTGAGGCCAGAATTTGTGTTCATTTTTACATGTCCAATGAGGGGTACTCAATATGTTTAATGAATAAATAAATAAATGGTCACTAGACAAAGAATCTAGCTTATCAATATCTTTGGCACATACCCTGAATTTCAAGGCATATTTATAAATGGACAATAGCACCACCAAGAGCATCAACTTTGAATAAAAAGGGCAAAAGAAATGAATAAAATCTACATACTGCAGAATCGATAGCAGAATAATGTAAAGGGAAGGATGGCCTTTATTATGCCTGCATTTTATTTAATTTCTGATGACTGTTTAGAAGTAATCTATTATATTTTCTCTATGTTCTTCTTGAAGTAAAATAGTAGCCAAGGGAGAAAGAAATTTCTGGAGCATACAGACAGGTTCACAGTAGTTTTGTCATGGAAATATTTATCATTGTAAGAGCCAGTCGAATGACATTCCATAATGCTAACCCTTTCTGTAGTTAACACTGCAGGGAAGAAATCTATCTCTGTCTTCAAATTCCAGTATAATAATAAAAAAAAGAAAACAACAAATGCATATAAAATAAATAACTTCTCCAACACATACGTACTCGACATTACAGCAGGCAAGTTATGCAATCATTTGCTATTAAATCACAAACTTCCAAAACTTCAAGAGAGCAAGAGGAAAATTCCTTCAGAAAAAAACAAATTACCCATGATAATGTCCATTCATAGTTGCAGAATATAGCTAAAGAAATGTTCTTTTTAAATAAGTGGTCTACATTTTAAAACTGCAACATCCAATTTGGATATAGAGTTTGAGAAAAAGCTGCTATGTGCAATGTCGAAATAATTTATAAATACTTATAAAACATCCAGGAAGGGAGTAGATTTCAATATCTTTCTTAAATATATGATGTTTTTAAAGAAACTATTACAGTAGCAATGAGTCTTTGTGATGGAAGCAGTAGTTTTACAGTTTGGATTCTAGACCCACAAAATTCCTGATTGATTCTGTAATTAGAAGGGAAATTTTCATCTCTCTAAGTTGTGTCTCCTATTTCTCCATTCCCTATTTCTTTTTTCTCTAGTAACCATTGAAAAGATCAAGTTCAACTTATGACAAATCTAACTGAAAAATATCAGTCTGAATTGGAGGTTAATGTTTTGAGACCGTGGTTCTGCCATCTAACCATTCCACAAATATTTATTGGGCACTTAATATTTCCTGCCAAAGAGATAAGGTCATTACCTTTAAGAAGTTAAAATTTAATGAGGAAGAGATACAAACATGCAGTAAAACAGTTTGACAGTGCCCTGATAAGAGCTATGCTCAAGGTACCAGGGCCACTCAGCGTGCCTTGGTGACTCGGGGAGGCAGGGGAAGGTCTATGGGAGCAGGCGCTGTTTCCACGTTGTGAAGGATGAGCAAAGCTGGTCAGAGAAAACAAAGGGAAAGAGAATCCTCAGCAGAGGGCGCCATGATCATGATCTCATTTTTAGAACTGCCCCAATAGCTGTGGGGAAGACACAGTGATAGCAGTAGGCTGGAGGCAGGAGGATAACTCCAGAGGCTTAGAGGAACCCAGGGAGGAAATCATGAGGGTCTGAACGTAGGAAATGGCAGTGGGAAAGGAAACAACGGGCAAGTTCAAGATATATTTAGGAAATAGACCATGAAAGATGTGATATTGACTAGTCAGGAAGAATGAAGGAGAGGGAGGGAGTTAGGAGCTTGAGAGGCTGGATATACGGAGAGCTGAACTCTAAGGGAAGAAATGCAGAAGAAGTGGGTAGAAGAGCAGAGGGGATGTTTTTTGAAACTCAAAGTAAAAGATTTGGCATGACATGTATTTGAGATTATGACTGAATTGACAAATATAAACTAGCTGTGGTATGAAGGTATTCTACCCACAGAGCCTATTCAGAGTCATGAACGTTACAGAGATCACTGAGGAACACTTAAAGAAACTCCTTCCATTCTCCCTGGTCACCAAATGTAAAGTATTGATGAGATAGAGACTAGCAGTCAGTATAGATTTTAGATGTTTGTTCAGTGAATATTTACCAGTTTTAGAACTTCCATTACACAATCAGAAGCATGGCTTCTGAAAAAAAAAATCTTAGCATACTGTATTTTAGTGAACATTAACATATATAATGGAAAGGAGAGCAAAACAATAATTTTCAAAGTATTTAACTTTATTTACAAATTAATGGTGACTTTTTCATTTGAGATCTTAAATGCCAAGTTTTTTAATTCACTCATTAAAACTCAGATACATTTTAATACCCTATGACATTTTATTATTCAAGGACTTTCTTACCATACAAAGAAGATGAAATGCTCTTTCAGACCAGTTATCATTTTTGGTTACTATGTCCTTTTTTTCTTTTCTGATTCCAAATGTGCACTGGGAATATCAACAATACCCATGAAATAAATCCTTTCTCAAGCAGGACATTCTAAGTATCTGATTTATCACTCTTCATAGCTCCCATTAAATAATTTCTACAGTTTCAATAATAACCACAACTCTAGAATAATATATACTAGGATGCTGTGTTTTAAGATCTTTAAAACTAGACATAGATGAGAAAAATGTATAACATTTTAATATATTTCTGGACTCATGAATAATGAGTCATTTTTGTTAGATTATACAAGTATGATCCACCAATGAAACATTTCATCTCAAATCTAACCAGATTTTGTCTACCTAGTATAAGGTAAGGAAATCCTGCATACTCCACACAAAAAAAAGTATTCTCTAAATCAGTGTTCAGTGTTTTTCAAATTGCAGATGTGACCTATTTGTAGATCATAAAATCAATCTGGTGAGTTACAACCAGCATTTTTACACAATGGAATAGAGTACAAAAGAACAGATATCAGAGTATATTACATTTCATAAAAGTATGTATAGTTTTGTAAAAGTTTGGTATACACGTATGTGCGTACTGGGTCCTAACATCAAATATTTCTTATCAGGAGTTGCATTTAAAGAAATTTGAAAGCCCCTGGTTTAAATAACTTTGTCCACAGTATTGCTGAAATGTGTCAGGGGTCTGTAGCTCAAATATGAAATGAAAATAAATTTTAAGAAATGTGAAGATTAATTTTTGTACAACAGTTCTCTGAAATTCAAGCACTCACTTACTTTAAACTGTCAAATATTTTACAAAATAATACCTAACAAACAGGATCAAAGGTTTCTCCTATACTATGATTTCTTACTAAGAATATATGGTCCAATATCACTAAATGGCAGATTCTAACTTGCTTGATTGAGCCTTGCTATTTAGTAGTCATTATGGATAGAAGTTTCATTTAGTTGCATTGATCTTGTATTTAACTTTAGAATAAATTCAGAAGCTGAGGCATAAAATATACAGTATGAGGACCCTTACAAGGTCAAGAAAGCAACTGTAATTCCCATGAAAAACACACAAATGCATATGTTATCATTAGATATCGCCTAGATGCATATGCCCCAACATCTTATCATTAGGTATAAACCAGAGAATATTACAGTATTTTAATTCTACTATACTTAAATAATACATAAAGGACACGAATACAGTTTTAATTTTTATGTTCCACTGTAATTTTATGAGAGGCCTAAGAAACATAAAAGTTACATACAAGTCTTTATTTATGCCACCAAGAGCAAGTTTTATCCGCGGAAATGCTTAAAAACTTTGCCTAACACATACTGTCCAGTTATTCCTCATCCTTTGATTCCTTAACCTATATTTTTGTGAATAAATTTTAAGTCAGAAATTACTGATAAAGTATCAGTCATGAGTTTCACCTGAACTCAAAATTCTCCTCTTCTGAGAGAGCTATAGTAAATGGAAGTTTATATTTTATTTCATTTCTATCATTTCATTCCTTAGGTTCTTTATGGTGTTTTTAAAAATCCATAATATAATTCTATGAGAGTTAACATAATAGACTGTAACAGCTGTTATGGTCTATTGTGTAAATAAGTAATTACAGAATTTACAGACTATCATGTAAATATGTAATTATGGACTTTTTAAAATGTGCATTATTTACTCGATAGTCTATCGTTTACATATGTAATTATGGACTTTAAAACATGTATTATTTACTCAGTCTGTAACAGCTCCTTGGGACAGAGTCGTTCTGGCCTATCGGGTAAACATGTAATTACAGAAATTTTTTAAATATGTATTATTTATCTGATAGTGCTGCTACAGATTATCACATCCATACGTAATCACAGATTTTTTAAAAGTGGGTATCATTACTTTGTAAAATGCTTCTGCAAGTCAAGTCAGAGACTTTCAGTTCATGGCTCAGTTATCCAAAACTATGCAGTGATTCCTCCGTATAGAATATTTGCAAAGAAAAGTAGTTTTCTTGCAAGTAATCTAAGTAAATTTTCAAGTTTCCTGAAGAAGCTATAAAAAACTGACCCCAAAGAGAACAAGTCATTTTGAGAGAAAGGATATTTTTATAATAGTCTCTAGCTTAAGGTTCTTTTATCTTTCATTTTTTCAGTTATCTACATTACCATAATATTTATTTTTAAAAGCCAGAACCTCTTAATGCATCTGGTTTCTTTAAGGCAGAGTATCTGGAATGCATTTTACCTGTTAATCTCCTTTAATATTCAGTTATGCACACCTCCTTATGCAGTAGTATACTGGTAAATGTTTAACAGTTAGCTGAAGTGAGGAGGATTTAAATCACTCGCCATTTTCTGTGTTGTAAATGCTCCCACCATGGCTAATTTCAAGCTACCAAAGGGAGGTCACTTAACTCAATGTCACTCAACTAGTGAGCCATACAAGCAGGTAGGAGTCTATTTCAGCACACCACTACCTCTTACATCATTTCACGTTGCAATTACTGACTGGTGGTAACTGAATGTCTTTTAATGTAGATTTTGAGGAAGTTAGAAACAAAAGCCTAATTGCTAAGGGCATATGAGGCATTTAAAGCTTAAAATTAATAGACACACCTTCAATTAACAGTCAATAAGAGACCTCTTCCTAGGTTCAGAAGATGCCAAAACTTTCTCTTAATCAAGTATGTAAGCAGCACTCTGGGATTGGAGGCAGGGAATGCCATTGTTTGGCACATCTGGTAGGAGACCAATCCTGAGGTGGCTCATTACAATGGAGGTACACCTATGAAGAATAGTTTGGCAAAAAAATTTGGAGATGAGTTAAGTATCATGTGGGTGGTTGGGCTAGAAAACTTTAAGATGTATTTTAATCCTGTGAGCAGTTTTCATGATTTAATAAATGAGGTAAAGGTTAAATATATCACATCTCAAAAAGCCATCCATACTTCCACCATTGTACATTAACAGATTTAATTAGTATGTTTAACTGAGTAGTAAGTTGTAAGCTTAGCTAGACAATTCTAGAAGATGGAACTTCAAGAGAAATGTCATCAAAATAAACTTCAGATCATGCTATTAAAACTAAGGATGTTAAAGTTGTGCCTTTTATTTTAATAACACACTAAATCATTGCTCTGTATGATTTATAAGAACAAAACTTTGTACTACTCGTACATTCCAGTTTTTTGAAATATATAATTGAATATTCATCAATAAATGACAAAGATTTACAATGTATTCAAAGATTATTAATTACTTCAAATACTCTTAGTTTTAAATCTAGGGGAGAATATACTGATCTGCCTGCAGAACACAGACAAGGAATCAGTGCATATATAGATATGATTAATTCTCCAAATACTAGGTGGCGTTAAACACATCATCATGTGTGGTCAATAGAACAGACAGCCAGGGCAAAGGAGCTATCAGGAAATTTCTATCCAAAGGCAACAAGATATTATATACATTTGTCTAAGATGCTCATAAAATTGTATTTCATTCCACCACTAAAAACATTCTGTGGAAGGCAGGACCTTCCATACACACTGAATTTTAGTAAAGTAGTGCGAAGCCTTTATCAAGACCTGACACCAAGGGTTGCATACCTTTAGGGAGAGATTGTGTTCCCCTATGTTTAAATCCCCATGTAGAGCAAAACACAAAATATACATTACACTTGAGTACCACATGGCCAAAGACTGACTACAGCATGCCAGGAAGAGGGCAGGTGCCTCCTGCCAGAGGCTGCAATTTAATATTCTGCTATAAAAGCAATAGGAGGCTCCTGTTCATCTGAAACCTAGAACCTATAATAAAAACAGTGAACAATTCAAAATTGGCACATTACTCCTACTGGCTGTTCATGTGCCAGGATTTTCCACCATGCCAGAGTTGCAGACTGTGTACAGTCTCTGGAAACAACTAAGCTCTTCTTATTTGTGAGGTAGAATTGTGAGTAGTGACGGATTTACTATATAGGAAATTTTATTTTCTTTGTTTTAAGAAAATGAGTGTAATATATGTTCCAATGGTTATTTGGGAAACTCACTTATTGTGAGTTTATTAAATGGCTGAAGTACATGATTTCGGAGAAATAGGACTTCAGCAGCTAACAGCCTGAGGCACAGAAATGGAAAAGGTAAGCCAGAACTTATAAACATTCATTTCATCCAGGTGTACCTCACTTTAAACAATAAACACATCCCAGGAGTGATGTGAAAATAAAATACTTATACATTGGATCATATTTTAAATTAACTAGGGATACAGTTACTTAAAGGAAGCCTCAGCTAGTTCTTTGGTAATGTGGATGACCAATTTGCAATTTATCAGTTTCTGAAATACGAATTTTCAGATATCAAATTTTAAAGCGGAGTATAGATACATGTATTTATATATGTGTCTAACATAGAAGTATATGTATTTATAAATATTCTAAAAGTTATACAATTAAGATCAAAATACATTAAAGGCATTACTGTTTAGCTTGATCCACATGGATTTTCTGGGTTTAAAGGAATATATGAAATATTTGCTCGAATAATGATGTATTAGAAAATAAAAAACCAAGGTTTACATGATTGCAGTTAGCTGTCTGTGAAGTAGGAGTGCCAAGCGGTAAAACTCCGTGTCCACTTGGCTGCAACAATTAATATGGAGCTATTTTCAAGGTGGGATTATGAGCACTGGAACCTCTAGGGATGGAATGTTTTGCCCATGCGTTAAATACTCATTTTGTGTGAACTTAATGAAAAGATTGCAATATGTTCTGTCAATGGTTCCCAGAGCATGGAGGAGATACTTCTTTCTTTTACCCCTGAGAAAATGTAGTGAGATTTCTGCTGTATTTTATGGATGGAAATATAAAGAAAGTATGTGCTTTTTACTTTGTTTAGAACTCCTGAAGATAGGCTTAAAATTATGTAGGGAAATGCAGTTACTCTAAGGCTGTAGTATTAACTGGATGCACAGTGTATTTGTAAACTTTGCTGTATGGGGGGAAAACTTCTAACATAAAATACCAAGAAGAAAGAATCAAATTTTTCTATAGCATTTTAAATTAGGCAGTAGCTATTTTCAACAGAAGCTTGTTGGTCTGCTCTAAAAAAATTTTTTTATTTATTATTCTAATTTGGGCTCACAAGTAAAGTGTGCTCCAGTCAGAAAAAGGACTTGCTTTGCACAGACACGTTCAGGTGCTGTAATACAGTCACATGTATGCTATTTACTTTTAATAAAAGAGAGGCTCTTTGAGTATAGCAAATAAATGTGCAATACTGATAAGTTAAAAAAAAAAAAAAAAAAAAAAGCCCAGGGTGGAGTGGACAGGGGCAGAAACCAACAGATCACTCATGCTTAGTTAGCATTCCAGTAGGTGCTCAGTTAGGCTGCCCTCAGGCAGCCCTAGAATACTCCTAAGCCCTATGCCCCAGGCATACCAGTGAGGGAGCTCTCCTTGGAGGATGAACTGATGCTTGGACATCTGCAAGAAACCAACATAGTCAGCTCCTCTCCCTCCTCCATTCATGGCTTAGATGGAACCAAACTTGTTTTTTCTCAGAAGTGTTGAAGAGCACATCACCTTGGGAGTCCTGAGACCACCAAATATGCAGGGTCCAAGCAAACAACTCAGAGAGGCTCTTCATAATTAGCACCAGTGACCCAGTTACCTTAACCCTTGAATTCTGTCCTTTTGTGGAACCCAGACCTCAGAAACTTTGAAATCTAAGCAGGCCAGGTTTGAGGTATTTGTTTCTTTGTTTTTAGCATCACAGAATTCTTTGGTTGGAATGAGATTCTCAAGATAATTTAGTCAAACCCCTTCACTTTAAAGTTAAGAAAGCTGGCCAGGCACGGTGGGTCACGCCTGTAATCACAGCCTGTTGGGAGGCCGAGACAGGTGGATTACTTGAGGTTAGGAGTTTGAGACCAGCCTGACCAACATGGCCAAACTCCATCTCTACTAAAAATACAAAGATTAGCCAGGTGTGGTGGCATGTGCTAGATACTCAGGAGGCTGAGGCAGAAGAATCACTTGAACGTGGGAGGCAAAAGCTGCAGTGAACTGAGATTGCACCACTATACTCCACCCTGGGTGACAGAGCTAGACTCCACCCCAAAATAATAATAATAAGAAGAAGAAAGTTAAGGCCCAGAAAAATTGACATGGTTTGATAGACAGCTGGTTAGTGGCTAAGTCATAGGTGGAATCTCACTCCAAGGATAAGAAAATAACATTTATTAAGTTACGTATGAGGTGCTGTACCTAGGCTACCTCATTTAATCCTCATACACTCCCTATCATCCCCATTCACAGAGTAAAGCAAGTGACACTTAGAACAGTTTACCAAACTTACTACAAATCATACACTTTTAGGTCAATTTGCTAAAAATCCATTCATCAAATGGCCAATTTGCCAAATAATAAAGTTGAAGAATGGCCAACTTGCTGAATTTACCAAGAAATTATTTCTTTAAATTATGTCCAACTTTTGTAGCAATTAATATTATTCATAGTAATTAAAGCTTCTGAAGATTATTTCTAGTTTTAGTTGACTGGTTTTTACTTTATCTTCATGGCAACAATTTTTAGGAATTTAAATTCACTTTGTATTGGTAATTAGTGTATATCAAATTTGAGGTCTCAATTACATGGTCCATTATAAAATCCCTTCTGGCACTCCAGCTTATTTTCTACCACTTACAATGGTATTGTCTTTCATATCAAATCTTCCTATAAACCAGCACCAAGTTAACATACCAAAGAGACAGAAGCCATAAACTTTCTGCATTTTATAAAATTTCTAGCAAATTGCATGGGATGGTTCAATACCCTTAATGATATTTTGAATATTTAGTTTAATTGTGTTTAGTCCTAGTTTTAGTTTACTTTTAAATTTTGCCCTAGCCATTTCAGCCCAGCAATTCTGTAGCACATTTGTCAGTCCAAATCAGCTAAATGTCATTTCCTATATGTTTCATATTTCAGGCATATGTTTACAATATATTACAAGTAATCCATTTGATTCATTCAGTTAGCAAATCTGTGAATCAAAAATGTATAAACAACAATAGGTCAGATTAAAAATGAGTTAGATGATGGGAACTCACCTTATCCTTATGATTTAAGAAGTCTTTGATTTTAAGACAACACAACACTATGATTTGAAATACATAAGCTATAATGTAAAATGGCTGCAGCTCTAAGAAGAAATAAAACCAAACTAAACTAAACTAAAACTCTAAATTAACTCCCAAAGCTGATACAATCACCTTATACAGCAGGATTTGCTACAAACTTCAAGAAACCTAATAGAAGGAAAGTTTTTATAAAGCAGTGATTTGGCAAATTGATCATTCCATGAATTGTTCAGTAGGGGAATTGGATTTCGGTGAATTGACTTTCTGAGAAGTAATTTTTGGAGAAATACAATTCAAGGTAATTATCCTTCAGAAAGCTGTTTTTGGTGAAGTGACCTGCTTTTAATCACCAAATGGTGACGCATGAAAACCTGTCTGCTGATTCTAAAATTCACATACTAGCCTCCATACTTTTCTTTCCAATTAATCACATCACCATTGATGTAAAGTAATCAGGAAAGATTTATGAAGGTCCCCAAAAATGTGGACTGAAAATTTTAGACTACTGAAGCTACCTTTCAAAGCATCCAAATAAGAGAACTGAATAAAATCTCATAGTTGACTTCAATGCAAAACCCATACTATATGTCCCAGCAGAGGAGTGAGATAGTGATTCTGACTTGCCTAGTGAGAAAGCACTTTCCTTGATACCAAGAACCTTAATTCGAGCAAAACTTAAACATTTATATTCATATCATGTGGATCTGTCTGGCCACAGTTAATTTGAGCCTATCACTTTATTCCCTGTACAGAATATCTAAAGCTTTAAGGCAGATTCAGGGAGCCTTTTCTTCCTGAAACACAAACACTTACACTACGCTCTCATTAACTGGAACTTTCACATCTGCACTGCAGTGAAAATAGAACCCAAAGCTCTGTCCTACCTACTGTATGTCAAATAACACAGATTAGAAAGGGTGTATTTGACAATGGCATTTTATTCAAGCTTTAGAGGGAAAGAGTTGGACAAGTCATAAACTTGCATAACCATTAAATAAAAATAACTGCAGGGATGTTTAAGAGACATACTAAAATAAAAAAATTTTAAATACTTGATAAAGGCAAAATTTTACCTGTTATTCATTTTACTTTATCCCAATTTGACACAATTATTAAAAAACTTCAGGCCAGGCGCAGTGGCTTATGCCTGTAATCTCAGCACTTTGGGAGGCTGAGGTGGGCGGATCACCTGAGGTCAGGAGTTTGAGAGTTTGAGACCAGCCTGGTCAACATGGTGAAACTCCGTCTCTACTAAAAATACAAAAATTAGCCGGGCATGGTGGCATGCACCTGAAATCCCAGCTACTGAGGAGGCTGAGGCAGAAGAATTGCTTGAAACCGACAGGCAGAGGTTGCAGTGAGCCGAGAGCTCACCATCGCACTCCAGCCTGGGCAACAAGAGCGAAACTCGGTCTCAAAAAAAAAAAAAAAACATTTTCCTCTACAACTTAAAAAGCTAAAATCACTTCCAAGGCTTCTGGAGCCCCAAATGGAGTGAGTTTCCAGGGTAGAAGATGGGAGTGAGTTTCTAGGGTTGAAGAGAAAGGTAATTATTTGGTGACATCTTCAGGTTTAAATAATCTAGGCCAGCTTTTTTCACAGAAATACAATGTGAGTCACATATATAATTTTAATTTTCACGTTAAAAAAGTGAAAAGAAACAGGTAAAATGGATTTTAATATATTTTTACCCCAATGTTTCCAAAATATTATCAATTCAGCATGTCATTGATATAAAAAATTGAGATGTTTTGCATTGTTTTAGTAAGTCTTCCAAATCTGGTATGCATTTTACACTTAGAGCACCATTCAATTTAGACTAACCACATTTCAAGAGTTCAACAGCCACATGTGGCTAGTAGTTACCATACTGGACAATGCTTCTTTAGACTTACAGTCTCATTTGAAAAAGAAAGGTACTTCGAATGTAATGGATGATTCTGTCTGGATTGAACCGGACTGCTGTTTGCTTATTGTTGATTGTGAATGCTAGACGTTCTGAGGATTTAGACCGGGAAAGCACAATGACAAGATCTCCAAACCCTGTACTGTAGGCCGGGCATGGTGGCTCACGCCTGTAATCCCAGCACTTTGAGGGGCTGAGATGGGTGGATCACCTGAGGTTGGGAGTTTGAGACCAGCCTGACCAACATGGAGAAACCCCATCTCTACTAAAACAAAACACAAAATTAGCTGGGCATAGTGTCACATGCCTGTAATCCCAGCTACTCGGGAGGCTGAGGCAGGAGAATTGCTTGAACCCAGGAGGCAGAGGTTACGGTGAGCCAAGATCATGCCATTGCACTCCAGCCTGGGCGACAGAGCGAGACTCTATCTCAAAATAAATAAATAAATACATAAATACATAAAATAATAATAATAATAATTCTGGACTGTAAGGCATTTCTCAGTTCACATGCAATTAATATTGAGATTTCCAAGTTGTAAAATGTTTGGGCTGTTCCTTAGTTTTCTAAATATTTTCCTTTACATCTAAATCCAGGTGGATAAGAAACACAGGAGCCCTGTTCTCTTCCTTGCACCCCACCTCCACCCATACTTCTACCGGATTCTCAAGAGTAGCCACTCTTAAGTGTAGTTTTCCTTCTATTTTGATGCACAAGGTATCTCTGAGTCTTTGCCTAGACTGCTGTCTCTTCTTAAAGCGCCCTTTGAACAGTGCTGCCTGCATCCCTCATCTCTACCATCTGGCTGGCTCCTAATAGGTATCCGAAGTCAGCTTTGCCATTCAAACCCCAAGACCACCCAAAGACCCAAACCCAGTGTTCTTTCTTCACATTCCCACGGCAAACATTGTGGGCTCTTATGGCAAACCACTGTTTCCATTGTGGTTCTAACTCCACGTATTATATCTGTTTATGATTCCTCTTCTCCAACTAGATAGTGACCTCCTAGAAAATATCTCATTTACCTTTGTAGTTACAATGCCTAGTACAAAATAAGGATACTTAAAGTACGCAATAAAGACTCATAAAGATGAAACACGGAACAGTATATGGAAAGTATAATAAAGTTCATCTATTCAAAGAATAAATGTTTTAAAGTACATGTCTAACATCTTTTGTAGTAAAAATGCATTTAAAATGTACATGTCCCAGGCATTGTGCTAGATGTTGAGGATATAGAGATAAATGAGATTCTAACCTATAAGAGATGACGGTTAAGCAATGGTAAAGATGAACACTTCTCAAAAGTATGTGAATTCGAGTCTCCTGGGGAAGTCGCTGAAAACAGATTCTGATTCAGGGGATCAGGGCTAGGGCTTAAAATTCTGCATTTCTAATAAGTTCCCAAGTGACACTGCTGGTCCTAGGACCATACTTTAAGTAAGGAAGGACTATGGCCCGTAAGTTAGGAGACCTGAAATTTAGCCCTGACTCCTGTTGTATGAGTCATTTCTCTTAATATTGCCAGATCTGCTTGCTCAGCTCGTAAACTGTCTGAGAGAGGAGAGTAGATGATTTCTATATTATCTATAAGCTCTATAATCCATGATATCCATATTCTATCAGCCTTCAGAGGACAATAGGGACCAGACCCCTGGTTTTTAGTTTTGACTGCTCTTTAGAATCACCTAGGGCTAATTTCAAAATTCTGATGCCCAGAACACAGCCCAGCCCGTCTCTGCAGGTAGGGCTCAGGCATCAGTATTTTTAAACTCCCAGGGCTGAGTAATCCAAGCAGTATGTGTTGATTGTTAACTCAATTGATGGGTGTTAATGAGGTCCGAGATAACAAAGGATGCTCCCCCTGCCAGATAACTTTGTCCTATTCTGCTGGCAGTACTACAATACCTGTTGGTCCAAAGAGCCTGATTAAAGGCACTGTGAAGTACTATTTCCAACACTGAAAAAGCACCCCAAAGCGCAGGCTCTGAGGTATAAAATTATGCATAAAGGAAAAGCTATGCTGATACCATAATAATTAGCCATGCTTCCCAACCTTTTGCAGGCCTCCCACTTGACAAAGGAGATCAAAATGAAAATGGGGCATTTATTTTTTCCCCCATTGACGAATGGAAACACCAGCATCCAAGACGCCATTAGATATATATGCTTTGCAAGTAAAGTCATATCCTAGATTCTTTTAAAATTAGTTTTGGAAATTTGAAAATTTTAAATAAAAAAGTACAAATGCTTTTTAAGGACGTTTCAGCAGTTTTCAAAATGGAACAGGACTTTGTCATCCTCACTACATCTCTTAGGTCTAGGTTAAGAATAGAGGAGAAACATCCAAACTTGTTCATACTTTTTAAGATATCTTAGTTTTAAACTTGTTGGTTTCTTCAACTTTAAAAAATTACTTTGCTGAAGTAAGAAAAAAGAGAATTAGATTATTTTATCATTTAACTCAAGTAATGAATTGCTTTGTAGCGCAACAGTAGCACATCACTGAAATACTGATTATTTTTCCTTTATTAGTTTTCATTTTGAAATATACTGTGCACACTTTCCCAAAACAGATTACTTGTGTCTGACAAATATATCAACAAATAGCTAAAGAGTACATACTACAATCAAAATATTCTAGAATTTGAGAGGTAAGAGAGTATGATATTCTGTTATCTTCAAAGACCTTAGAACCTGTCTGAGGTGATTAAACTTTCATTCTATGAAAAGATAGCTAAAATTATGAACACAAAATAATAAAAGCTAAAATAATAGTTTTAAAGCTGTCACAGAAGAGAGATACCTCACTTCCAGCTGGGATGGGCTAATGGAAGGCTAAATAAAGAAGGGAAAGGTTTCACCCAAACCTTCAAGGATGGTAGGTATTAGATCATTAGCCCAGAAAAAGAAACTCTATGATCAAGAGTAAGAGGAAAGGAAATCATATGCTGGGCTCAAAAACAGTGATAAGACAAGTAATGAGACAAGAATGTCTCACCTGGGCCAGGTGAAAAGTTCCATATCAGCCAGGCTGAGATCTGAAGACTTAAGGACTATGAACAAAACAAAAGTACAGTTAGGCAAATTGCATTAGTACTTCCTGTCTCCAGGGACAAGGTAAAGTTGATATATATAGGACAGTATAAGCATAAGAGTTGACGAAGATAAGGTATTATGGGGCTAGAATGGAAGTAACTGAGGGCTCACTAGGCTGAAGACTTCTCTTTTTACATTTTCCTACAGCTAATGAGAAATCAGTGGAGACTTTTGTTTGCTTGTTTAAGTAATACTCTAAAAGCCATATTTTTCAGGAAGACAAATTTTGAGCCATATATAGCACAAATTAGAGTGGAATAGATCAGATTAGTAGACTGATGCAGAAAGGCTGATCTCAATTGTAGTGCTAGAAAGAGGGAAGTGCAAAGAAATTATGTAGGAATAATAAAACATAAGACTTAGTGAATAATTAAATCTGGGGAGTGGGGTAGCAGAGCCATGGGTGCCCCACACATAAACTCCAAGCACTCATTTCTTCACACTGAAAGCTGCTTGCTGTGCACACCTATAATCTTTGCTTGAGGTATTCAGCCTGGCTGGGGGAATATGCTTGGCCCACATGCAAGACAAGCCAGCAGTGCCAGAGAGATAACACCTTTAGAACAGCTCAAACCAATAAAAACAGAGATTTGGAGGACAAATGCCACAAACTCCTCACTGCTCCTTTAGAATAACTCTTAGTCCTACACTAACTCTCAGAATACCCCAGTGGTAAGTTGCTTGCTAATACACCTCATCTTGTATTTCTTTAATTTCCTGTCTTTTCTCTCTACTCCCTTATCAGCATTTTTTGGTGTCACTCCCAAAGAAACTTGTATTTTTAAACTTTAAAGGCATTGGGATCCTTGCCTTGGCCACTGCTTCTAGAGTTACCTAAACTAACACAGTTAAGAAGAAACCAGAATTAAAGATTAGGCAGAATAATAGGGCAACAAAGGTATTCACATCCTAATCCTTGAAACCTGTGAATATGAAACTTTCTGTGGCAAAAGGGACTCCGCAAATGTGATTAAGGTTAAAGACTTTGAGAGAAGAAGACTATCCTGGACTATCCGGGTACGCCTAATCAAGTCACATGGATGCTTAAAAGCAGGAAACTTTCTCAACTGTAGTTAGAGGGAAACGTGACTATGGAAGAGTGGTCAGAAACATTCAACATTGCTGACTTTGAAGATGGAGGAAGGGGACTGTGAGCCAAGGAATATGGGTGGCCTCTAGAAGCTGGAAAAGATAAGAAAATGGATTGTCCTCAGGAGCCTTCAGAAAAAAACTATGGCCCTGGTGATATCATGATTTTAGTCAAAATGTGTATCAGAGTTCTGACCTACAGAATTGTCAGATAATAAATTTGTATTGTCTTAAGCCACAAAGGTTGTAGTAATTATTTTATGACAGCAATAGAAAACTAATATATTGTCCTCAATTTGTAGACTACTGAAAATTTAAGGTAGTCATAACAAGTCAAATTAAACAGAAGAAAGATTGATTTTTCAGATGTTGGTCTGAATGTTTAATATGTTGAGTTCTGTCTGTGTTCTTGATTGAGTGATATTCTTAGAGATTCATAGAGCCTCTTGTATATATGGAACATCATTCTTTAGTTATGAGATAGTAAAGATGTTTGATATTTGTTGTTTTGTTTTAGCCAGAAAGTTATTGTCATTTAATCAACTCTGTTAAATCTCATGTGATGTCCTCAGAAAGATACAATTAAAGAAATGTGTTGTTATAGTGGAAACTATAGCAATTAATAATAGAATGTCATTGTCAAACTCACTGTCTCTTTCCAGTGCTCAGTTTCACCTGGACTATATTTAGAATCTTTCATTTGGAAAGGATGGTTATGTGTCAAATGTGTTGTATGAGAATATTCCCGAATTTTAAAATTTCATTGAGTTGTGACACACACAAGGGCTTGATATAGGAATTTTGACATAATTAAGAGTAACTTAAAGTTAACTTTCAGTGCATTGTTGAAAATACATAATCTTGGACCCATGATTTTATTTGAGCATATGGTTGTTGTTTTCAGATACTGTACTTCTGGAATATTATATTATAAATGTTTAATTATAGTTAATTCTGCAGTCTCATTGGGTTATTTCATTTTATCAGTCCCCATCGTTTTCCACCCTGTTTATCCAATCTTGGCAGCCATACTCAGTCTTCACCTCTTTCCATAAAACATGCACAGTGGGGACATAATAGAACATTAAAAATCTAATCCATTGGTGGAAATGGATTTGGCAAGAGGGGTTGGGTCTGCTGCCCCTAAACAAAGGGTTCTAGAGTGAGAGCAAAGTCCAAATACCCACACTTCTCCTAATCTCCACATGAAGTCTACCTAGCTATCTGAGACATCTTCTACCTGGTTCCTAGCTTGTATTCTGGTAGTAATGGAGCCCAGGTGCAACCAAGACTGGGACTTTGGCATCTCAGTGAAGTTCAGCCAGCCTCCTCCTCCAACAAAGTTCTGCTTCCACTAGCTCTGGTACTAACTGGCACAGAGCTCTCTAATTTATGTATCTGAAAACCCAGTGATGACAAGAGCTGCTGCTCCTTTGAAACACTGTCTACCCTGTTTTCCCTTGATGCAGATTCTGCTGATTTGAGTTGGCCTAGCTCTGTGGTCATGGTTGTTGATATTGCTGTTTTGCCTGAGATGGGCAGGAGTGAAGATTTGGGTTGAAAGGGAATGTTTTGCTGCCCTACTTTGTTTTTCACAGCCTGTGACTCATAGCCCTTGCTGGTCTCCCATTCCTGCTCCAAGCACACAGCATACCACAAAGCCACCTTAATTAAGCCAAATTCTTATTAAAAAAAAAAAAAAAAAAAAAGATCTACAGATTGCCGTCAAATAAAAGCCAAATGTTTTGCTTTTACGTCTCCCTGTCCTACATATACCTATACATAAGCTCTTGCCAGATAAATTTAAAATAACTCACTTTATATTTACACATTATAAGTTTAAAACCTACAATGTTTTTATGTATTACAGCTTCAGTTCAGTCCCTGAAGGGGCAGGACAGACAATAAACATTGCTCTCTCTCTCTGGTGGGCTGTGTAGTCAGGTGTTTCAGAAAGGGATCTGCTGACAGCACATCCTCTAATTCTAAAGATACGACACCAGATGCACCAGCACCCTTAAAAGGAAAAAAACTTGCCCTAAATACCAAGATAATTTGTTGAAAGGCTATATGGTTACAAAAGCAGTTTGGCAAGGCTTAAGGAAATGAAATAAGGGAGAAAGCAAGTGCAAAGGACATTGAATTTCAAGTAAGAATGGGCTCAAACACTTTAAAACAAAAAATAATCTGTGTACCCTAGGGCTTGGAGACTTGTACTCAGCAGATCACAATTCTTCAGCCATGTGTCCCTGAACGACTAAAGAAGATAATTCAAGAGGATTACCTGTTGGTACAGGGTTTTAATGTCGACAATGTGGCTAGTTTTGAAGGCAGGTGCCTTCCTCAGCTTTTATTTGCTCTAGAGTTTTTAATGTACTTAATACTTTTTAAATTTAGTTTCTACAAGACACTATTTTCTCTGAGACTGGCATTGTGAACTGAGGATTTGCCAATTACAGTACCTTTCAAGAACATCATCCTGGGATATTCAAATTGAATATTATCTATCATAGCTTTCTCACCATCTTCTTCTTTACCCTCCCACAATCTTGCTCTCTGATTTATACCCTCAGTCAATGCCCATCATAAGGTTATCAATGATCTCCTCTTTGACAAATTCAGTGGCCTCTCATGATTTGGGGGACCATTCCTTTGTTATTGATACTACCAGGCTTCCTCAACACACTTCTTCATCTTGATTTCAGAGGCAGAAAAATATCCCAATTCTCCTTATATTTTTCCATAGACTAATTCTTAGGTTTCATTACATTTTTATTTTTGCTTGAATTTCAATAAATGTTTACCAAGTAATAGATCCAAAAAACCCTACCAGAAATTGTTACTTTGGGGCCTAGCTGACACAAGAACAGATTGAGTTTAGAATGACGTTCCATGTGGAACCATCTAGGCAACTCTTAATCTATTACATGATTAGGAGTATAAATCTTGCAAGCTCCTTAAGCAGTTTTCCCAGCATTATTGACATACTGATTACCAAATGGTGAGACTACAGCGTACTTACTGATGACACCCAGACTACTAGGACTGTAATTACCTTGAAATGCTCTAGAAACTTCAGGAAAACCAGGAAAGAATAAATACTTCATGGATGTAATAACACAGTCTAGAGATTGATTTCTAGCTTAAACTGATCACAAATATCTGCTTCACTGGAGCCTACATTTTACACTTCCTAGTAGACAAGGTCTAGACTTTGACTATTCTACACAACAATTTCCAAAAACTAGCATTGGAGGTTTAAATATCATACATTAAATTTGTCTGTCATTCAAAGGCACACACAAGAGTAAGAGGATGCTAGCTACCAATGAGAAGGATGTAGATTCGAATTCCTTAATATGTATATATATTATACATATTTTTACATTTGGAGATGGTGTTTCTAACGATATATTTGTGTATTTTGCAAAATTCTTTCATCCCATATTTTGCATCCCAAATTCATATACAGTTACGGTATTAAATTTTCTTTTCTCTATAGAAAGACTTATTTAACTAACCTCCTCAGTTTAAAGAAAAATAGGCCATGATGAATATTGATTGACCTTGGGAACCAAAAAGTAAACATAGAAACAATTTCTTACTCTAAGATCAGGCTTAACAATGTGCTAATAGCCCATAATGAAGATAGCAGCCATGAGTTAATCAACCCATTAAGATGGGATCAGAAGTGTCAACTCAAGTGCAGTCTACTAATTTACTGACCCTTAATGGGTCAGTAAGATCTATAACCCATAGGCTGATCTTTCTACTTCTGTTAAAGTCATTGTGGAAGCCAATTCACTTTCTTCCATGATTATGATCTCTGAACTGATATGGACAGGGAGTCAACATAAAATCCATTTATGAGAATGTGCCTGGGGTCACTGAGTAATGGAATCTCAAGCTAACTGGTGAGTTAAGTGTCTGGGTAGAAGCTCTTTATGAAACCACCAGCTTTGTGTTTCTCATGTCCACACAACTGAAAATACACATGTGCAATCTTCACTGAAAGTTTCTGACTCCAGTAAGTCCTGAGTTCTTGAGTTAGCTAAGACTCGCTACCCACTCCCATTTCTATTCTGCTCTCTGAAGATAAACCTTACTTTTTAAACTGTCAATGGGTCAAAAAGAACTGAGTAGTGGGATGGTAAGGTGATGGGCTATACCTGCCAGATAGTAATTGTGAAATAAGTTTTGCTTTACTAAAGATGTAGTGAGTTGGATAGAAAGTTGCTTTGGTGATTAAGCAAAAAATAGACATAATTTGCTGTAATCTAACAAATGAAAACCAATCACCTAGTGTTTGCCACTTTCAAGGGGAAGAAGAGAAACAGTAGGTGCAATATCTTCTTCCAGATGGGCCTTCCACAGGGTATAATAAAAATTATGAATCAAGAATTCGCTTGAATCATTTTTTGTATACAAGATATGATTGCTATGTAATGCAAAAGATTGTTTTTAATGTCAGCATTTTCTTTCTCAGGTAATAAAGCAATTCACTGTACGATTTACAATGGTGCATTAGCAAAACAGCAGCAGTATGATGTCAGAGCCTCAAAAAGGCGAGAGAAGCAACTGGGCCTGGTTCTGTTGCCCTGGTCCCCAGTCAAGGCTGCTTAAATGTCACCACCTCCAGTCCCGCTCTGTTCCACAGCTAGTCTTGGCTGTGATTTTCTCCCAAATAGGACACAGATATTAACTAAGGTTCTGGAAAGAGGAAGAGAAAAAGAAAAAACAAACTACTGAATGCATTAAACATTTTTTTAAAGTTTTATTGAAAGGGAAATAGAGGTTAACTTGAAGGACCTAAGGATTTTTCTCTGTACAAAGGAAATATGTCAGTTGCATGCCGATGATGCTGGAAGGATTCCGCAAAGGAAACCATCTTTTCTGGGAACACAGAGAGCCCCCTCTGTTGTTGGTGACATTGCCCTCTCTTTTTCCCCCATTTGTTGCCTTTGTTTTCCTCCCCTGTCATTACCTAACCTCCTAGTACTGCTGTGCCAACCGCAGCACAAACACACGCGTCTAAAAAGCCTCTGTAGGAGAAAGAGAGTTCCACCCTACGGAAAAAAGTGAACCCTCGGGCCACAAAGATGAGGAAATAGTCAATCTTTGCAAAAGCTCTCACAGACGTGGGTGGCTTTGGCAAGGTCAGCCTTTGGAAGGTCACGTGACCTCTTGAGCAGGTTCTCAACGTTAATGCCGGTCTGAGAAAAGCAATGAGGGGTGTAGAAAAGAACGGGGAGAAGAGAGAGAGAGAAAAGGGTCGGGGAATGGAAGGTAGGATAAAGAGGGGCTACAGGTAGGGGACAGCGAAGGCGGCGGCCCCTCCTGGGATTACATCTTTCGTTAACCACCCCCGCCCTCCGCACTGGCACTTTGCGCGGGGTCACTGCCCGGCCCCACCTCCTGGGCTGAGTGGCGCGCTCTGCCTGGGTCCCGGAGGCAGTGGCGCAAGGCGAGCGCGCACCGTGGCCGTCCGCTGGGCTGGCCCAGCCGGGGAGGTCCTGACCCCAAGAGGCAACAAACGAGTGAAGGGGCACTGCTCTCCACACTGCTCTGCCGCCCCCACCCCAACTCTCCCCACCCCTTCCCCCTGGCTGCAGCAGCGGCGGCAGCAGCACCAGCAGCAGCAACAGCAGCAGCAAACGAACAGAGCCACAGCGTCACCGAAATCCAAGCGGAGCCCAGCTGCGCCGGGGGCAAGAGGAGGGGGCTGGGGCGATCCGGTGGGGGAGGGGGCAGGGGACAGTGGGGGGGCTTCGGGGCCGCCGGGGGCGGGGAGGCAGCGGGGGTGGCGCGCGCGGCAGCCGCGCCCCGGGCCCGCGGCCGGCGTCACTTACCCGGCTAGGGCGCGGGGGCAGCTCGGCCGACTCCTCGGGGCCCGCGGCGGCTTGGGGCCGGCGGTCGGCGCAGCCCGGGCGCTGCCAAATGTAAACAATCCGCCATGATTTCTTTGTTTAGCTAATTGAACCTGCCGCCGTCTCGAGTCCCAGGCGCTCCCTCTCCCTTCTCTCCCCTTCCCCCCTCGCACTCTCTTTTATTTATTTATTTGTCTCTCCCCCCCACCCCGCCCTTAGTCTTTCCCTCTCTTTAGTCTTAGTAGCTGCTTTTAATGGAAGTCGAGGCAGTTGGGTAGTTGGTGCAGGGAGTGCGGTGGTGGTTTTTATAAATACAGGTAAAATAATACCCAAATCTCAGGCTGAGGTGCAGTTTCTGGAAGAGGAGGAGGGTGTTCCTCTCCTTCCCTCCCTCTTCCCCCCTCTCCCGTTTATTAGAGTATCCTCGGTGGAAAGTGCCAGAAAAATGCGGTGTATCTCTGAGTCACCTTTTCTTCCCGCCGAACTCTCTAGCACCCAAGTTCGCTGGCGGATTTTGGACTCTGCCAAAGTGCTGAGTTCGTCGTTTACTTTGAAAGCCTGAAATATAACTGATGTCCAACAGCAGGAGGGTGCACGGAATCGCCGCCACCATCGCGGAGGCGAATCACCGCCCTGCAGCCGGCTCCTCAGGGGAGTGACCTCTTGGTGTCAACTCAACTCCTTCAGGGAAATACCCGGTTTTTGCGCGCGCGCGCGCGCGCGCGCGCGCACGCACACTTAAACGATCCAAACTAGCACCAACACAGTGGAAAGCTCCCAGAGGAGCCCAACTGTTCAGCCTCATATTTGCGTAAATTATTGGTCCCAATAAAATAGCTGCAGAAATATTGGGGAAGGAGTATATTCTGCGCCTTGAGTTTCAAACTTTCAGGAAATATTTAGGTCCTGGTGAAAAGAAGGGCTCAGCATTCCTTCACCTGGGTTTCTGTGGGCAGAAATGCATTTGATCACCAGTTTTGACTATGGTTAATGCAAGCATCATTTAAATCCTGTTCTCGGTGAACTTATGATGAGTTTCAGGGTAGTCCGTAGCAGAAAATTCTAGGGTTATGGCTTCATTTATTTAAAAAACTACTCCCTCAGTCTCACTTCTATTTATAACCACCATGTTGATGACACCAAAAATGATTCAATATTTTAATTCATAAGGAGGTTTGAAAGTCATCTACATCTTGCAGTAAAACTGCCTTTTAAGTTATCATCGGGATTAATCTCATTAAAAGAAGTTATTTCCTTACCTATGCTTATTTCTCTGTGGGGAGAGCACTATTGAATAGAGTAATGTCACCCTTAGAAGTTTGGACGAACCATTTATGCGTCACATAATGTATTGATCGTATGGGTAAAAGGGTCATCTGATCCAATCAAGAGAACTGAACTAATGAGTATTTACACTAAGCCCAGTCACTGTGGTCATCTTACGCACTGGGTCAATTAATAAATAGGTGTTCAAACATTCTGATTAAATATAAAAGAAAGGAATTGTATTGCCAAGCAATCAAAATGACCCCAATCAAATCACCTATTTACACTTAGGTCTAGTCTATTCCCTCATGCAAGTTTAACAGAGGTTATTATCATATTATTTTCCACACTTTTGATTTTTTGTTTGTTTGTTTTTTAAGGCAGAGTTTCGCTCTTGTTGCCCAGGCTGGAGTGCAATGGCTTGATCTCAGCTCACCGCAACCTCCGCCTCCTGGGTTCAAGTGATTCTCCTGCCTCAGCCTCCTGAGTAGCTGGGACTACAGGCATTTGCCACCACACCTGGCTAATTTTATATTTTTAGTAGAAGCGGGGTTTCTCCATGTTGGTCAGGCTGGTCTCGAACTCCCTACCTCAGGTGATCCGCCCACCTTGGTGTCCCAAAGTGCTGGGATTACAGGCATGAGCCACTGCACCTGGCCTCTTTTTTTATAGCATGCCAAATTTTACATGTTTCCCCAAATTCTAGCCTATATCTCACCTTGCAAAACCCACCTTGATATGTATGTACCCTCTCCCAGTGATTGGACCTTATTCTCTTGGCATCAGATGTGAAACTAATGAGCTTCACAACTGGTGATCAAGGCCCTTGAATAGGGACTGATATGCCAATACATGGAAGGATTTTTTTTTTTTTTTGCACAAAATTTAGGTTTAAGAAGCTATAATTTCACTTTTAAATAATTAATTTCTTTAAGTCCCTGCCCTGCTTGTTTAGAATTAGTGTCCATATTCACATTAACTTTTTCTTTTTCTTTGTTTAGCTTTTAAGTCCAGGAGTACATGTGCAGGATGACGTTAACTTTTTCTAACACATTGAATGTTGCATGTTTACACCATTCCCCTGTCCATCCTCAGGTTTATTTCATGTGTCACTTGCCATGAACTGAAATTTGTTTGGAAATTAGAGAGTGAGGGGCAAGTAGAACTTCTCTTGAGCCTATTCCAAATTCTCATATGTCTCTTTAACAGGCAAGATCACATTATATTAATAGATTTCCACATGTGTAGCTTCATACCTAACAAAATGTAATCACATACCGACACTCCTTGAAAATACATTTAAAAAAATGGAAATTCGTACATAGCTACATTTCATTCGTAGGCTCTTCTGGTCGACTGACACATTGATGGCTCCCAATCAATCACACTGTTTTGCATGAATACCCTCTTTTAGTCCCCTTCCACGTGGACCATGGATTTGCCCATGTAAATTGCTGTGGCTTCCAGAAGTTCCATAAGCACTTGCACATTGGGGTTAGTCCTTTTGGAATGCTCCCTTTTGGAATCTTAAGGAACCCTGCTAGAGAGACAGAGACCGTCTAGAGGAAAAGAATCAAGGTACCCTAGCCCAGCCACCAGCTGAGTGCAGATGCATGAGTGATCCCAGCCAACACTACATGGAACAGAATAGTCAATTCATGGGAACATGACAATAAATCATTGTTTCAACCACTAAATTGGGGATGGTCTGTTATACAGCAGTAGGTCACTGATACAGCTTTCTCCAGCTAAAAGATTAGCGACATGGTCAGATGACTGCTGGAGGTGAGAATTTAGCAAAAAGACATAGGGATGGAGGAAGAGAAACTAGAAAAACTGCCTAATAGAGCCTCCCAGAACTAGAACTTCCCTTTGTCACTTCTTAGAGTTTAATGACACTGTTATTTCAATGATGTAATAGCCATTCTGGGGACTGTCTTTATGTCATCACTTTAGAATGAAGAATCTTTGAGTCTGTAAAGCAAGGAGGTCAACAGACACAGGCTCTGGAGTTCAGCTTTCCTGCCTTCAAATCCCAGCTCTGTCCCCAGGTAACAACGCAGAGTGAATGAACAGGAGTTCTTTCCCAATTATTGGGACTTCTAGAAATTAGGCATATTTTAAAATACACATTTTCTCCAGGAAATTGTTCAAGTGAGACAAACAATGAGAAGAAATGAGTAACACATGGAAATTTTGGGTTCAGACACAAACTCAATACATGAAAGTGGTTACCTGGTTACCTAGAAGTCATCTCCCTGTGCTCAAAAGGCCTTGGATTTGATTTAGGCACCAAAGGACCTGGGTCCTGTGACATTAAATTTGGTTCTGTATTTGCAGCCAATACACACACACACATATCAGTTATCCAGATTACAAGTGGGAGGGAGACAAGAGAGTCAATATCTCAGACTAGTAAAGGACACAGTTTGCTAAACTTCAGAACTCGAATAATGTTTTGTTTTTAGAAGAATTCTCTCAGACCCACATATGCTCAAAAGTTTTATACAACCGTGAAACAATATTCACACATTTACAAATTAAAGTTAATCAAATCTATAAAACCAAGAGCTAAATTACCCACATTAATTTAATGTGACATTATTATTATTTTGGGGGGGATGGAGTCACGCTCTGTCACTGGGGGGGTCTGGAGTGCAGTCACGTGATCTTGGCTCACTGCAACCTCTGCCTCCCAGGTTCAAGCGATTCTCCTGCCTCAACCTCCTGAATAGTTGGGATTACAAGCATGTGCCACCACGTCTGGCTAATTTTTGTATTTTTAGTAGTGACAGGGTTTTGCCATGTTTGCCTAGCTGGTCTTGAACTCCTGACCTTAGGTGATCCACCTGCCTCAGCCTCCCAAAATGCTGGGATTAGAGGTGTGAGCCACCGCACCTGTCTAATGTGATATTATTTTGCCAACACTTAGCTGCCTCTAGTCTCATGAATATGGTGCTGGCCATTACTAACAATCCTATACTTCTGTGCTGTTGTACAATGAGCTGATCACTTTCTCTGTTCAAAGTTATATGAAAGCTTCCTTACCACAGTGCTCCCCTACCTCATTTGGCCGCCACTTGGGATGCATTAAGTTCTTATCTGTTTCAGTCCAAGATAATTAAAGTTGATAATTAATAAAGATAATCAAAGTTGGCACAACTCGACACAAATACGGGCATTAAAAGGGTCAAGAATATTTTTATTTTTTAGATTAGCATTGAGTTAAAATTCCATTTCGAGCAAGATTACTATTAGATAATAGTACTGGGGTGGCCGTCAGGTGACCTGGGTTCAAATTGTGTATTTGACACCAATCACAATGTAACATCACTAGAACTGTTAGATATTTTGATTTGGGAAGAGGAAAGCTCTGAGAGCCACAAAAGGATTTTTGTTAAAAATAAAAAATAAAATAAAATAAAGACTTTTTAAATTGTGAAATCTCAGCAATGTGGTAGAGATGAAGGGACTTTTTCTGGCAGGATGACTTCTCAGTATTTCTCGTGCAATGTTTAACTTCTAACTCTTCCTAGGATTAAAGCGTATCTTCATTTCTTACTCTTTGATTTAATTTTTCCTCCCTTAATTTTCATTCTATAAAACAATTTTTTTCTAAAAATTCTGGCATACAGTAGGATTATTTTCATCATTTCTTTAAATTATACTTTTTACTTCCAAAATATGTCCATTAGTGATGAATAAAACAGTTCTATTATTATGGTTCCCAATTTCTTACTAGGTTTCCAGGAAATAAAATTTCTTTCTGTCAGTCTCAGAAAAAGTTTTGGCTTAAGAAGATTATTTTTCAAATCCCAGGAGAATAACAATTGGAAAACCCATGCATTCTATAGTTTTTGGAATGAATATAAGGTTTTAATAGGCAGAGTTATGAAATGATCAAATTCTCCTAACTCAGTTTCATTATCCTTCGTTTTTTGGAAAACTGTACCCACAGCATCCATGACAAACCCAAAGAGAAGAATTGCAGGGTCTTGACAATGCTTCTCCCTGCATTTGGCGCAGGTAATCGGGAAACATGAATTTCCTATTTCCAGCCAGGCACTTCTTGGAATAGGTACAGGATCATCTACAGGCGCAGCTGCTGCTGTACTTGACGGGTCCCAGAACCCAGACACATCTCTTTGAGCAGCCAAATGAGTATCTTCCCAACCACTACCACCTCATTCACTTCTTTTTCAGCCTGAAATATTAAAGTAAGCCCAAAATGTCTTTAAAATTTTAAACTTAATTATACCCCTTGGAATCTATGCTTTGGAAAACTGTTATTTTTTTCCTTTGAATAAACCAATATCTGGAATATGTACATACATACATGCACATATGCATATGTATATTAAAATATGCTCAGAAAACACACTTTACTATAGCTTGCAGCCTAGTATGAAAAAAGAAAAATCCACTGTTCACTCTTTCATATGCTTTTAAAAAGCTTTTCAGAATATACCTAGTGAGCTGTTGTCTGTTCAGTGATGCATACACTTGTTTGTGAAGCAAATCTCATTTCTTAGCAGTAACCTATGGGTGCATGGAAAGATGAAAATGATTTCTACCTTTATATCATTATATTGTGTGCTCTTTTAAAGGTGAGTCTTGTAATGTTCTCTATTCTACACAGAAGTAATAAATACTATCTTTAGGAGATGGTGGTTATAATAATGGTGTTCCCTTGCCAAAAAAGTAACAAAGGTATTTTAAATTGTATTTTTATCCTAATAGGGAAATTTCAAATAATTTAGCTAATTTTAACTAATAACTACTGAGAATTAACATTGTTATTTAATGCAATCAGTAGTTGAATAGAACATAAATCCAAGAACTAAGCATTAGGGAAGATGTATAACAGATAATACTGAGAGATTTGTAATTCTCAAAGATAAAAAAGGGAGAACCCAAAGGAAATTAAGTGCTGGTTTTCTCAAATAGGATTAGATTTTCTTATTTCTTAAAATTACCCTGCAAAGCATATATTTTATGACACATATACTTTTATAATCTTCTTAAATCTCCAGTGTAGATGATATGTGTTTTCTATATCAAGACTTTTTATTTCTATTTCTAGTTACTCTTTCTTTGCCCAAACACCAAAATAAACCATTAGTTTATCTTGTTTTCATAGACTATTTGAAAATATAAATGTTAAATATTTATATGTTATAAATGCTGTATCAACTTGCTCACTCTAATAAAGGCACTTAGCATTGTAGTTGCATTTGAGAAATATGTAAGCACAATAAAAATTCACTTAATATGCTCTAGCATTTCTTCAATAAACAGTGTGAAGTCAAATTCCTATGTAATTTAACAGTTGCTAGTAGCAGCACTCTGTGATACTAGTTGAAAATAGCTACTCTGAAACATGAAGCACAACACAGAGAAATTATTCTGTAGGTTTGCTTATTTCCCAGGGTTCTGTCCGGATTGAACCAACTGGTGCAGAAGCATGAACTTGAGAAAGAGCAGTATGAGCAAGCTCAGGTGTTGAGCTATTTTAGCTGTTTCTCTGTCTCCGCTCCTTCTGTTCTTCCCCTCAGGTCATTTGAAAACACAAATAAAGGTGACTAGCATTTTAAAATACCAAATAAAGTGGAAAATTTCATAAAACAGTAGTTTCCAAAGTAGAATGCAGAAAAAATATTAAAACTTCTATCTACAGACACTTTTTATTATTTTCATCTAAAAATAAAAATAAATTGTGCATTTCAGTGGATATTGCAGCTATTCTGTCTGTCTGATATCCTGGGTTCAGCTCTATTCTTTTATTGATCCCCAGATCCAGGAAAAAACGATCCAGGGGCTAAACCACATTCAGGAGGAGCCACATATCCTCTATAGGCACCAACCATCCAAAAGGAAGGATATCTGATCTTCTAAGTGTCTTTCACTCTGGGGACAGTGTTGCAAGGATGGAAGCTGGACCTTTGGGGCCATTTTTATCTTTTCATTTCTGACCACATGCTATTTGAGATTTCCTTCCTTTCTTCTTTCATTTTCCCTTCCTTCCTTCCATCTTTTCTTTTTTCTTCTTCCTTCTTCCTTCCATCTTTCTTTTTCTGTCCAACGTTAGAGTACTTAATTTAGTTCAGCTATGTCTGGGAGAAAATAAAACCAACTGTAGAAGTCTTAGTAGTCATTTTGCCCACATAAGTCACATAAGTCATTCTGTGAAGCTGAATATGCTTCTATCATGAGTTCTCACACAACAGTGCCTGTCACTAAGAGGAGATGCCGATAACTTATGAACTTTGTTGACATTATAATGAGACTGACTAAATGTGTTTTTGTATTAGAGACTCTAAAGTTTTCAGATGAATGCCTCATCAGGAGAAACAGTCTGTGAGAATGAATATCTTAAAATATATATTTAAATACATTTAAATAGAATTGTTAGATGCATAAAATATAACATGTTTATAGTACATAGATACCTTGTATAAAATGTATAATGTATAACTATAAATACATCACATAGATTTAAATTATACATTACATTTAATACATACTGTATTATTTATGGACACATCACTGTACTAATTATGCATTATGCAAAACATAAGATTTTAAAATATAAGGTAAAGAGTAAATAAATAATATCATTAAAATTGTTTATTCTGTTCGTCAATGAGAAATTCATACCTTTTTCTCTCACATATGGTGAATACACTGTGTCCCTAATATTCTGAATATGTCAGTCAGGGTCTAAGCATGAAAACAAAAGCCTATCTATAATTTTTTGTGTATATGTAAAATGAATTAGTACTAGGGGTTGCTTACACAGGAAACAGAAGAGGTGAGAAACTGAGCAGAGGATGGTGCAACAGCTCAGAGGTTAGCAACTGCAGGGCACCCAGCACATCTGGGTTAGAGGATCCAAGGGGGAAGACAGCGGACCAGGGCCCAGTCACCTGGTGGGAACTGACCAGGAGACACAGCTGCTGCCAGAGGCCCTGGCACAGACAAGAGTATGGGAAAAATATTCTGACCACTGCTTGCCTTCTTGTCTGCAGTGTCTGGCCAGGTCCTCCCAGTGGCAAACCTGGCTTCATGCAAATGTTTGGACAAGATAGCTGTAGCAGTAGCTCTCCCGTGATACAGTGTTGAACAGGGAAAGAGTGAGAATGGAAACGAGGCAAACAGGCCCAGTACCTGCCTGTGGAACTTTCCAGTTTTCTGGATACTTTCTGTTCTTTCATATTTATACATCTTGAAACCTCTCCATTCATCTAGCAGGAATGCCCTTCTTTCTTCTCTGTGCTTATCAAACTCCTATACATCCTTCATGAATGAAGCCATTTAATCCATGAACATTTATGGAGCTTATTCATGAAAATAAGTCTATTTTCAAAACGTTTTTGATTATTCAATAGCCATTGAGCCAGCATTGTCTAATAATTCTTAGTAAAGATTCAGGATTGAGACATCCTGGGTCAGATCCTGGCTCTGCCACCTGCTAGCTGTGTGAGCATGCCTCAGTTTCATCTGTAAACTGGAGATTATAACAATATGTACCTTATAGAATTGTTAGATGGATAAAATCAGTTAATGTTTACAAAGCACTTAGAACAGTTTCTGGCAGTAGTAGTTTCCCTGTATGTGTTTGTTAAACTAAATATATGAATTTCAAGTCACTTCTTTTTCTGTGCTTCTCCAGCCCTCTATCCATATTGCTATTCATAGAATTTATTACATTCAGCAGTAACTTACTTGTTTATCGTTACTGTTAAAATATGAACTTTCCAGGAAAAGTCTGTGATTAATCAACTTTGTATTCTCAATGCAAAGGGCATAATAGATGCTCAATAAGTGTTAGTTTAATTAATTAATCACTTTAAACCTTCTCTGTATCACGAATCAAAAATCAAATGAGGAGTACAAAAGCAAAGATACTTTTAGGAGGTCAGAGAAAAGGGTCTGTTGGACTTGAGATTTATGGAGAAGGTGGCATTAAGCTTTTAAAACTTAGCTGGGATTTAGCCATGTAAAGCTAATCAGAGAAGCTGGGGGGAAACATGAGCAAAGGCCTAGGAGTAGGAAAATGTGGGGACATGTGCAGGAACAGTAGGTGAAAGGTGCTCCATTAGAAGTGGTTCAAAATGGTAGGTGGGAAGATCCACTTTATATTGCAGGCCAAGAGCTCTCAATCTCTATTTCACTGTGATACCATTAATGAATACAAATTATAGCTGCATCATTCACCTTTGCTTGCTCAAGACAAACTACAGCCCCTTGCTTGCCATTCAAGAAAACATCTACCTATCTATCATCTATCTATCCATCCATCCATCCATCCATCTACCCACCTACCCACTTACCCATCCATTCATACATCCATCCATCCACCCACCCACCCATCCATTCATCTGCCCACCCAGTTATCTATCTATCTATCTATCTATCTATCTATCTATCTATCATCTGTCTACCTATCTTTCTATCAAAACCTTAACTGTTTTTAGTATTAAATGTGTGTATTCTCCAAATTATTCCATGGTTAAGAATTGTTACTGCAGATAGGCTAGGCGCGGTGGCTCACGCCTGTAAGCCCAGCCCTTTGGGAGGCCGAAGCGGGCGAATCATGAGGTCAGGAGATCAAGACCATCCTTACTAACACGGTGAAACCCCGTCTCTACTAAAAATACAAACAATTAGCCGGGCGTGGTGGCAGGCGCCTGTAGTCCCAGCTACTCGGGAGGCTGAGGCAGGAGAATGGCGTGAACCCGGGAGGCGGAGCTTGCAGTGAGCCAAGATCGTGCCACTGTACTCCAGCCTGGGCGACTGAGCGAGACTCCGTCTCAAAAAACAAAAAAAGAATTGTTACTACAGATAATGAGAAACAGCTGTAAACACTTAGTTGGGTATGTTTAGATTAACTTTCAAAACATTTATTGAAACAAAAATCTGTAAGTTGCTTGTTAATAACAGAATCTGGAGTAGTTATCATACACCCAAATTCCCAAAAAAATGGAAGTGTGAAGAAGAAAAATCAAGCTACAGGATAAAATTCATGGCCAAAAATCTTACTGCAATCATTCAATAAATGCAAAAAGATTATTCTTTACTTCATTCCAGCTACAGAATTCATTCTAAAATCTGAGAATTGAGACTCTTCTGTAAGCAGCTTTGTTTTTCCTCCTTTACATGCATGGTGTACTGCAAAGCTCCTGAGAGCTGTTATTCAGCTCTGACCTACTTTGAAGCACATTTCATTTTTGACTAGGAACTGTGAGAATGTACACTTCCTCAGGACAGTGAGAAATGCCCATCTTTGGGATTAAACCAAGTTTCCCACAGAGGTACTCAATGGTGAATTGGTCTCAAATAGTCTAAATCCCTTGCCTTGTGTGATGAGGTTGTTCTGTTGCTTGGTTTGGTGGTAAGTAGCTTCAGGGATCCCTAGGTGAGTTGCAGTCCACCTTTAGGGTAGATCACCTTTCTGCCCTTTTACAAACTTCCTATATCTCTCAGTTCCTCTACTTCCTTCATGGGACATCTTTTCTCTATCTAGCAAGTGAAACTTTGTGACCTCCTCTGACTGTTACCAGCATCTCTCTATGGATTGATCAGCGGGATGAAGATATTTTCAGAACAATTCCGCAAGCATATATAGTCCCTTCTGGTTACCAATTATTTCAAACTTGACACGAAATATGTCCCCTGATACTAGGAGAGAATGTCTTTCTACATTATATGCTTCCTTATTATGCTTGTTGTTTGTTTGTTTGTTTGTTTGTTTGAACCTAAGTTGAGAAATTTTAATAGTTCCCTTGCTTTTCAAAAGGGTAAACAAGTGAAGGTTTTAGTCTATTATATTGTAATTTATCAACCAGGTGCAACTGGTGTACTATAGGCACTTTCTTGTACGCTGGCCCCAATGTCCACTTTCTTTCCTGGAAGAGCATGTGATCTTGGGTGATCTGGTAGCCAGTTTCCAATATGGCTCCCAGTAAGTTTTGTCTCTTGGTATTTATGCCTTCGTGCCATCCTCTTCCACACAGAATAACTTCTAATACTGCAGAAATGATGAAGTATGGCCTTTGGGGTTAGGCCATAAATGATATTGTGCCTTCCACCTTGCTTTCTTGGAAATTACTTTAGAAAATGCCAGCTGTGCCATGAAGACCCTTAGCTCTATGGAGAGATATGCATGGTGAGGAACTAAGGACTCCTGACAACAGCCAGCACCAGGCCTGTGAGTGAACCATCTTAAAGGTGCCTTTCTTGGCTCTCATCCAACCTTCAGATGACTGTAGCCCCATTTGACATCTTAACTACAAACTCATAACAGACCCCAAGCCAGAATCATCCAGCTTAACCAATTCTAACTTCCTGTCCCACAATAATTATGTGTGATAACAAATGTTTTGAACCCACAGAAAGTCTGTAAGATAATTTTTATTGTTGTTTTAAGGCTCTAAGTTTTAGGATAATTTGCCATGCAACAATAGATACTAATACATGGGGCCTTCTAGTCTTAGCTACAGCAGTGTTACCCCTCAACTATACACATTAAAAAACTCTCCACTAAGAGAATGAATTTTCTCCCCAAACCTTTTCAGCTCTGTGAGAAAATGATAATTCTCTTATTAGCATGCTTTTGACCATTGTGAAGCATTCAACATTAGCTATCAGTAATTGGCACCCATATGCCTTACTTTTTTGTTACTGAGGTCCCCCCTAACCTCTGTAAGGGGTAGCAAGGTGACCTATGTGGTAGAAATTTAATCTCAGCCTGCTACAAAAGAAAAGCAATGCACATGATATGTTACCATAAAGTTTTGTTTGTTTGTTCCTAAGAAGAAAATTATCTCCTCTCGAAATCATGTTTGATCTTATCCCCTGTGTCAGTAATCAATGGATATCCTGTTATTTTCACAAATTTTACTATTATTAATGGATTAAGAGCTAAAATCCTAGGTTCAGACTTTATTTGTACTAACTTGTAGCCTCTGACCTTGAACAAAGCAATTTCTCTGGCCTTTAGTTTTCTTATCTGTAAAATGGAACAATTAAAGTCCATTGTTTCGTTTAGCCCCAAATCATGTGTTCATTTAGTGTCTTCTATATGCTAGGGCCTGTACCAGAAATAAACAAGACAGCATGACTCCTGCCTTCTTGGACTTTGTAACTTACATTTAATATTGCATGACTTTATTTTTGGAATAAACTCAATCTGTGAAGGGGTCTATAAAAGCAATCAATCCAGCACATATATTTTTAGCATCTATGATGTTAATTAACTCTGAACTAAGTGCTGATGTTCATAATTATACATTCCAAATTAATAATACTAGAATGTATCTAGCCCTTCATACTTTGCAAGGCACTTTCTTATAACCATTATACGTGAGGTTCACAAAGCCCATTTGTAATTGCTAGGGTTTTTTTCATCTGGACTATCCACCCACCTACCTCTAACTGTGCCTTTGAGTATATGAGTCCCCTGCTGTATATCCTCAAATATGTTGCTCAAGAGCACTTATCCCACCTGCAACTAGATAGTGAACCAGAAAATGTATTAAAGTCTGCCCCTCCTTCTAGGTTGAACCATATTCTAGCTTATTACTCTATCCTGGTATTTAGAACATAGAAAGTATTCAAAATATGTTTATTATGTAAATGAACTTATTTTCACTTTTTTATGTTTGTAGATGAAGAACCTGTGTCATGTTAAGTGGCCAAAGTCATACGTCGAATTCTGCAAGTACCAGATTTAGGCAGGCACCCTTGCAGAAGGTTTGTGCTGCTTGGATTAGATAGGATTTGAGTTTAGATCATTCCTGTCCTATGCCTCCTGCTTTGATTCTTTTTTTTTTTTTTTTAATTTTAGTTGCAGCCACAGCAGGGATAACATAACACATAGAGAGGAGTTCAGGGCAAGACAGGAGGTGACCAACTACGTAATCCCTGTTCAGGAATCCTGCTGACCCCCTCAGTGAAAGAAATTTTGCCAGTGATAAGAATGGAAAATTGAATTAAAGTTAAATTTTCAGGTGAAACTATTATTTTCGATATTAGATCTCATACAATGTAATATATAACTGGACAGATAATTAATTTCTTTGAAAATTAGCTATATTAAATATTTTTTTAAATATTAGAAAATGTAGAAATTGAGACAAGAAGTTTGTCTTGATATCTTGTCTCCATTTATTATTTTCCCATTTTGAATTATAGAATCCTAATGGGTGGATTGTCTAATTTGAAAATATGCCTGTATAATGATAAAATTATATATTTTCTTTCCCCGTTCAAAAGCTAGCTCCCTTGTTTAGCAAACTGTATTTACTTGCATTTTGTGTTTTTGCTCAAGTGTCAATTTCCCTGTAAAGTCTAACTCTATTAAAATATATTTGCCTGTGGCCATGCCATCTTTAAATTTTCCTTAATTTGCATGCACTTCATATCTCAATGCAAAGCCTAAAATGTCTGACACAAAATCTATACATAACAATACTTTTGATTGACAGGAAGGTTTATTATGCATTGATATGACATCATATTTATGTATAACAATGACTTTTTGACTGACAACTAAGCAATGATAGAATTTTGGACACCTTCTATATACCATTTTTTATAAGACAAACTAAAATATCCAGATAATTGGCTGAACTTTTTTAGTTTTCATGCCAATTTCTTAGCATTGGGTATGGAAGGACACAATGAGCTAATGTCTCATTCTTTACCTTTTCCAGTAGTGAAAGATACTTTGTTCCATATGATTCTGCTTCCTTTTATAAAAAGGGATTTATCTGTTAAAAGTTAGTAATATCAATATTGAATGTATTGATTTTTAAAATAGGCAGGATTACCACTGTTCTGTGGAATATTTTCAAGATCTCAAGGATGAGAACAGAAAATCTTAATGGAATTCTTCTTTTTGGTCTCATGATAGAGTTTTCAAGAGGCAATATCCACATCACTGCATATTTTTGTCAGTCAATTAACGTGTTTCTGGAGCACCTACCATGGAGTCAGCAGTCAATAGATACAGGCATACTCCGGAGATATTGTGGGTTCAGTTCCAGGCCGCCCAATATTGCAATAAAACAAATCACATGTTTTTTTTGTGTTCCCAGTGCATATAAAAGTTATGTTAACAGCCTGGTGCAGTTGGTCACACCTGTAATCCCAGCACTTTGGGAGGCCGAGGTGGGCAGATCACATGAGGTCGGGAATTCGACACCAGCCTGACTAACATCATCCCTACTAAAAATACAAAAAATTTGCTGGGTGTGGTGGTGCATGCCTGTAATACCAGCTACTTGGGAGGCTGAGGCAGGAAAATCACTTGAACCCAGGAGGCGGAGGTTGCAGAGAGCTGGAGTGCCATTGCACTCCAGCCTGGGCAACAAGAGCGAAACTCTGCCATCTTTGTGCTGATGGGTTTGCTACGATGGTATTTTTTTTGTTTGTTTTTTGAGACAGGGTCTCACTCTGTCACCCAGGCTAGAGTACAGTGGCATGATCTCGACTCACTGCAGTCTCAACCTTCTGGAGTCAAGCAATCCTTCCACCTCAGCCTCCTCAGTAACTGGGACTACAGGCACATGCCACCACTCCTGGCTAATTTAAAAAGTTTTTGTAGAGACAAGGTCTCACTATGTTGCCTAGGCTATTACCTTGATGTCAATGGCTGCTGACTGATCAAGGTGGTGGTTGCTGAAGATTGGGGTGCCTATGGCAATTTCTTAAAATAAGACAACAATAAAGTTTGCCACATCTATTTGACTCTTCCTTTCACAAAAAATTTATCTGTAGCATGTGATGCTGCTTGATAGCATTTTACCTCCAGTAGAACTTCTTTCAAAATTGGAGTCAATCCTGTTAAACCTTCCTGCTATTTTTTATCAAATAAATTGATATAATATTCTAAATCCTGTGTTGCCATTTCAAAAATGTTCACAGCATCTTCACCAGGAGTAGATTCCATCTCAAGAAACTGCCTTCTTTGCCTATCCATATGAAGTGACTCCTCATCTACTGAAGTTTCATCATGAGATTGCAGTAATTCAGTCACATCTTCAGGCTCCACTTCTCATTCTAGTTCTCTTGCCATTTCTACCACATTTGCAGTTACTTCCTTAGCTGAAGTCTTCAACTCCTCCAGGTCATCCATGAGGGTTGAAATCAACTTCTTCCAAGCTCCAGTTAACATTGATATTTTGACCTCCTTCCTTGAATCATGAAAGTTCTTAATGACATCTAGAATGGCAAATTCTTCTCAGATGGTTTTCAATTTTCTTTCTTCAGGTATATCAAAGGAATTACTATCTATGGCACTATAGCCTTCCAAAATGTATTACTTAAATAATAACATTTCAAAGTCAAAAATACTCTTGGTCCATGGGCTTCACAATGTGTGTTGTGTTAGCTGGTGTGAAAACACCATTAACCTCCTTGTACATCTCCATCAAAGCTCTCGGGTGACCAAGTGCATTGTCAATGAGCAGTAATATTTTGAAAGAAACCTTTTTTTTTTTTCTTTCTGAGCAGTAGGGTTTAACAATGGACTTCAAATATTTAGTAAACCATGCTGTAAATAGACGTGCTGTTATCCAGGCTTTCTTTTTCCATTTAGAGGGCACAGGCAGAATAGTTTCAGCTTAATTGTTAAGGGTCCCAGGGCTTTCGGAATGGTAAATGAGTATTGGTTAAAGTTAAAGTCACTAGCTGCCATAGCCCCTAACAAGACAGTTAGCCTGTCCTTTGAAGCTTTGAAACCAGGCCTTGACTTTTCCTCTCTAGCTATGAAAACACTTAATGTCATCTTCTTTCAATAAAAGGCTCTTCTATCTATATGGAAAACTATTATTTGGCACAGCCGTCTTCATCAATGATCTTAGCTAGACATTCTGGATAACTTGCTGCAGCTTCTTCATCAGCACTTACTACTTCACCTTGTACTTCTATGATAGAGAAACTTCTTCCCTAAACCTCATGAACCAACCTCTGCTAGCTTCAGACTTTTCTTCTGCAGCTTCCTCACCTTTGTCAGCCTTTATAGAATTGAAGAAAGTTAGGGCCTTGCTGTGGATTAGGCTTTGACTTGAGGCAATGTTGTGGCTCATTTGGTCTTCTATCTAGACCAAGACTTTCTTCCTATGAGCAATAAAGCTGTTTTGCTTTCTTTTTTCCTTTTTTTTTTCCTTGTTTTTTTTTTTCCTTTTTTTGGGGTGTGTGTGTGGAGGGGTGGGGGGTAGAGGAGACAGAGTCTCACTCTGCCACCCAGGCTGGAGTGCAGTGTCATGATCTCTGCTCACTGCAACCTCTACCTCCTGGGTTCAAGCAATTCTCCTGCCTCAGCCTCCGAAGTAACTGAGATCACAGGTGCACCACCACGCTCAGCTATTTTTTGTATTTTTGGTAGAGACAGGGTTTCACCATGTTGGCCAGGCTGGTCTCGGGCTCCTGTCTTCAAGCAATTTACCCACCTCGGCCTCCCAAAGTGCTGAGATTACAGGCATGAGCCACCATGACTGGCCTATTTTGCTTTCTTATCTTTCATGTGCTCACTGGAATAACACTTTAAATTTCCCTCAAGAACTTTCCCTTTGCATTCACAACTTGGATATCTTTGGCACAAGAGGCCTAGCTCTTGGCCTATCTCAGCTTTTGACATGCCTTCCTCACTAATCTTAATCATTTTTAACTTTTGATTTTAAGTGAGATGTGCAACTCTTTCTCTCCTTTGAAAACTTAGAGGCCATTGTAGGGTTATTAATTGGCCTACTTTTTTTTTTTTTCTTTTTGAGACAGAGTCTTGCTCTGTCGCCCAGGCTGGAGTGCAGTGGCGCAGTCTTGGCTCACTGCAAGCTCCGCCTCCCAGGTTCACGCCATTCTCCTGCCTCAGCCTCCTGAGTAGCTGGGACTACAGGCACCTGCCACCACGCCCGGCTAATTTTTTGTATTTTTAGTAGAGATGAGGTTTCACCATGTTAACCAGGATGGTCTCGATCTCCTGACCTCATGATCCTCCCACCTCGGCCTCCCAAAGTGGTGGGATTACAGGCGTGAGCCACCGTGCCCGGCCAATTGGCCTACTTTTAATATTGAAATGTCTCAAAGAACATGGAGGCCTGAGGAAAGAAAAAGGCTGCAACTGGCCTGTCACTGCAGCAGTCAGAATACACACAACATTTATATATTAACTTCACTGTCTTATATGGGTGTGATTCATGACACCCCGAAACAATTACAATAGGAACACCAAAGATCACTGATCCCATGTCACCATAACAGATATAAAAATAATTTTATATATTGCAAGAATTATCAAAATATTGACATAGAGAGATGAAGTGAGTACATGTTGAAAACATGGCACTAATAGACTTGTTTAACACAGGGTTAATACAAATTTCCAATTTGTAAAACCTGCGTTAAAAGGACAATAAAGCAAAGCAAAATAAAACAAGGTATGCCTGTAAGGCAAGGTCCAGACACAAGAGTTATTTAGGGAGTATGGCCAGGCAATACATAATTAGGTGTTAAATAATGTAGTAGACTGTAAGAATCCAGAAAATGACAAAGTCATTGTGGCCTGAGCCATCTGAGACCCAAGCTCAGTCTGAACTTTTATACTAACCAGCTGGATGATCTCAGGCAAATTGCTTAATAGCTTTCCGTTTCAGTGTCCTATCTGTAATGTTGCTAGAGTGATCTCCCAGCTCTGTTGTTCTATGACTGTGTCTAAGACAGGCTTCTCAGAGAACACAAGATCTGCATGGAACATGGAAGTTGGATGTTCAAGCCAATGCTGAAGTGGGCATGAATGGATGAGTGAGGATGCTCATGTCAGGAAGGAAGCCTACATATATCGGAGATTTGTGCTGTGTAATCAGTGATAAAAATGACTCTGTTCTTCACAAAATCAGCATCTAATTTAACTCAATTAGAAAATAGAAGAATAGTAGCACTACAATAATAGAATGCTTGTTTACTCTTCCAAATAAATATATAGTATTTTAAAAGCTGTTAAAAAGATGATCTGAGCATGGTAGTCAGCATAGTAAAATGACTGGGGCTTCTATAGGACTCTATGGCACTGGATTTCAACCACCAGATAGGAGCATATCACTCAATCACTCCCCTAGGAAAGAACTGCAAGAGGCTCATATTGCAGTCCTAAATTATCGTTTTCTAATTTCTATAGGTTCCTGGAATGAATGATACCCATTTTCCTGTGATCTTTGCAGAAAAGATGACCAAATCTATAGCCACATTTTGAAAATCAGGAAGTGGGACATGACTTCTGGCTTTGGCCTTGAGAACATCTGGGGAGGGATCAAAGATTCTGCTCTGAGTGAAGAGGAAGAGCAGCATTTTGCTCACATTAGGGTGTAAGCAGTAGAAGATTTTTGACCCTCTTACAAAAGTGACAAATCTGCTCATTGTTTGCATGTTGCCTCTTCTTGTAACTTTGATACCCATAAAATTAGAACCAGATGTTTTGCTTTTATAAACAATTATACACTGGGTTAAAAAGGGACACAACCAAACAATTTGTGTTCAATTGTTATTTATAACTCACAACTTGCTTTATTTTTGGCAAATAAAAGCTGCTTTAGAATAATTCTGCATTGTTCTATTTGAAAACAACATGAGACCCATGTATCTATGGCCATTGGCAGTTACAACTTTTCTTCAATAGTAAATAACAACATGACTTTGTACAATTGGCCAAGAAGCATGAACAAATGTTCAACATCACTAATCATCAGAGCAATGCAAATTAAAATTACAATGAGATATCATGCCAGTCAAAATGACTATTAATACAAAGGCAAAATCAGCTTATGTTGGTGAGGATGTGGAGAAAGTGGAATGCTTATACAGTGTTGGTGGGAATGTAAATTGGTACAACCTCTATGAAACACAGTGTGGAGATTTATCAAAGCACTAAAAATAGAACTATTATGTGATCCAGCAGTCCTACTGGGATTACTACTAGATACTGGGTATCTACTTAGAGAGAAGAAATCATTATATCAAAAAGATACCTGTACTCTCATGTCTATTGCTGCACCATTCACAATAGCAAAGATACGGAATCAACCTAAGTGTCCATCAACAGATGATTGGACATATCACATTTTCTTTATTTTCTGTATCTTTTAATATATCACATCTTTCTTTGTATATGTACATACACACACCATGGAATACTACTTAGCCGTAAAAAGAATGAAATTGTCAAGTCTTTTGCAGCAACCTAGATGGAACTGGAGGTCACTACTTTCAGTGAAACAACTCAGAAACAGGAAATTAAATACCACATGTTCCCACTTACAAGAATGAGCTAAATAATGTGTGTACATGAACATAGAAAGTGGAATAATAGACGTTGGACACTTGGAAAGGTGGGAGGGTGAAGGCAGGGTCAGGGTTGAGAAATTGCCTAACTAGTACATTATTTGGGTGATGGTTACATTAAACACCCAGATTTCACGAATGCACAATGTATCATTGTAGGCTGTACCCCCTAAATCTATAAAAATGAAACATAAAAAAAGAAAGGGACTTAGGCTTTTTTTTTTCTAAGAGAAACTAAGCTCAGTGTTACATCCTCAGAAAAGACAATATAAAACAGATTCCATTTTATTTTTTAAAAAAAGGATAGTTTAGTAAAAGTAATGATGTTCAAAGCTATTTATATAGGCTAAGGAGTAAAATATAAATAAATATCACAACTTTTACGTTTTTTAAACATTTTACTTTTTTAGAGCATTTTTTTTTGTTCACATCAAAACTAAGAGGAAGATAACAGAGATTTCCCATATATCCTGTATCCTGACACACACAGAGCCTCCCCCATTATCAATATTCCCCATCAGAGTAGTATATTTATTACAATTGATAAACCTACATTGACACATCATTATAATCCAAAGTCCATAGTTTGCATTAGAGTTCATGCTTGGTGCTGTGCATTCTATGCCATTTGGACAAATTTTAAATGACATGTATCCATCATTACAGCATCAAATAGTATAGGAATCACCCTAAACATCGTCTGTGCTTGGCCTGGTCATCTCTCCCTCCCCATACCTCTGGAAACCACTGATCATTTTACTGTCTCCATAGTTTTGTCATTTCCAGAATGTCATCTAGTTGAAATTGTAAAGTATGTAGCCTTTTCAGATTGACTTCTTTCACTTAGTAACATTCATTGCATTTTCCTCTGCATCTTTTCATGGCTTGATAGCTCATTTCTTTTTAGCCATCCATTGTCTGGATATGCTGCAGTTCATTTGTCCATTCACCTGCTGAAGGACATACTGCTTGCTTTCAAGTTTTGGCAATTATGATTTTTTTCCATGAGTTATAATGACATACTTTGGGTCATTCTAGTTTTGTTCTTTTTGTGTCTGCATCATTAAAAATTACTTGATAATGCTGAAGTTAAAGATTTTATATATAAATAATTCTGTCCTCCAATAACATAGGCTAAAACTTCCCCAAATTTGGAAGTGCAAATTCAGGATAGACACAACTAACTTAGCGCTTTGGAAAAAAAAAAATTGTCTACTGATGTAAATTACACAAATGCAACCAAAATAATAACATCTTGCAAACCTGAGTTTCTACAACAGGCACCAAAGGGAGCTCCTGAAAATGCAGTGGCAGAGCACCTGCGTCACTGCTGGCAGCCAGCCAGTGGCAAAGGAGATGGGGTGGGGGGCATACAGCAGCCAGCAGCACAGACGTGTTTGGCCCCCATGAGACACCCCCTGAAGTCTTCCAGAAATACTTCACAGAGAAAGCTTATCATGTGCTGGGTTCTGCATAACCAGGTTTGCTGTTGTTTTGGGGGGCTGCAGGAGGATATAGGGGCATATCCAAACAGCAAAATTTGAGAATACATTCTTTTTTTTGAAGGGAGTCAGAGGGACGGAATTTCACTCTTGTTGCCCAGACTAGAGTGCAATGGCACAATCTCAGCTCACTGCAACCTCCGTCTCCCAGGTTCAAGCAATTCTCCTGCCTCAGCCTCCTAAGTAGCTGGGATAACAGGCACATGTCACCATGCCTGGCTAATTTTGTGTTTTTAGTAGAGACGGGGTTTCTCCATGTCAGGCTGGTCTTGAACTCCCAACCTCAGGTGATCCACCCACCTCGGCTTCCCAAAGTGCTGTGATTACAGGCGTGAGCCACCGCACCTGCCTGAGAATACATTCTAATACAGCCAAATTTATTTCCATAGGCTGCTGAGCTCGGGGACAGCAGAATAACACTAATGAAGCTTATAGTATCTTCCCAGGACTGAAGGACTCCAATCTGCAGAGACAATCACTTCAAGATGGAAAGTCAGAACTGAAGAGAAATTCATGTGAATGCACACTTTATCCAGGAAGGAATTATATGCACATGAGAAGAGGAGATGGCATCTGAACCGCCCACACCCCGACCCAAATTCTTTACGCATTTTGGAACTGTGAATGATTTTGCTTCATTCAGAACTGTGGGGTCTTTAAGAAGCATATTTAGAAACATGACCTCATACTAATGTTGGACACAAGGAGGAAAGCAGGTAGGAAGAAAGATGGGGCTTGAACAGTTCATGACTGGAAATGATCTTAAGTTTGCATACATGGAATTAGCCCATCAATTACTGACTCCATCAGTAAGATGGTGCTGAGGGAAGTGGAAATGAGGCTCACAGAAATACTGGCCTTGCGAGGTGATACATGCTTATAGTCCCAGGTACTTGGGAGGATGAGGTGGGAGGATTGCTTGCACCCAAGCCTGGGAGATCGAGGCTGCAGTGAACCCATGATCATGCCACGGCATGCCAGCGTGGGTGACAGCAAAGCCCTGTTTAAAAAAGAAAAACAGAAAAAAAAAAATACTAGCCTTGGGACATCCTAAAAATATTCACTCTCTGAATTTTTATCTAAACGTTCTTCCCTAGTTGTAACACAACACAACGGGCGAGCTCCCTCACTGCCTTCCAATTAAGGGAATAAAAGCTACTTGAGGACCAGTGTTGTATATACTGCCATCCTCACAGTTAGCTAAGTGTCCTTGCATTTGGCAGAGACTTAGTACCTATTTATGGAGCCAAAGAAAAAGAAAGAGAAAATGGTAATATGCTATTTGTTTTCAAGTTAGTTTTCTCTCTCAGTTCTAAGATTTCCACTGCAAAAGAATCTCTAAACATTTTTGTTCTCCAAAATTTGCCGTCACCTTTTCTATTATATATATACAAAGTGAGACTATATGCTGTCTTTCCCCATTTTCGCTGCCCCTTCCCTGATATATCTTTATTAGGTTTAAATTTAAAATGGCCCTATGGGGAAATGCACTCATTTTTCAGTCTTTCATTGCTCTGTTTCTGTTCATTCTTAACTTAGTAACTCATTAGTTCTTCAGTTTCTGTGCATTCCAACGAAATAACTTCGTTATTTCATGCACACACAAACACACACAAAACCATCAGAAATTAGCTTTTTCAATAAGGCAAGTTAGAATCACATCACATTTAAACTCACATGCACACACAAACACACACAAAACCATCAGAAATTAGCTTTTTCAATAAGGCAAGTTAGAATCACATCACATTTAAACTCACAAATATTTCTATACAATTTACAAAATGAATGTAAGTCATTCTGAGTTTTAAAAAATGGAAAAAATGGTTCAAGTGATGGAAAACGTCTATAGCTCCCTAGAGGCTGAAATATTACGGTAATCATTTTCATAATTCAAATGAATATATAATTACTAGAACAGCAGCAGGGAGATTTACAATTCACTAAACTAAACCAAAAAATCAGTAGCAATCAGTATGGGAAAATGTACCCTCTTATATCTGAGGTAAATTAATTTTGTTACTGAAATGTCATTATGTTGTCATATTTCCACTCTTATCACTTATTCAAACATATCCACTTTTCCTTCCTAATGTTTCATTGCTAAGATAATTGAACTTTGCAGTTTTTATCTCAGGCTTATATTACTTAAAAATCACTGTGTGCATTATTACAAGGAAAGGGCAAAGGCAGAGATAGGACTTATTTAGCTCTCATGGTTTATGATTGTATTGAAGCTCACAATTGATTATAACTTCCTAACCTTTCTTTTCCTACTCATTACCCTCTTCATTTTATACTAGTATTTCCAGCTATTAGACTATCTTTATTTAGGAGGCACAAAAGGAAAATATCAAGAAGAATTTGAAAAATAATATATTTTTGTTTTGATGTTTCAATTTAATGCAGGTTTGAAAATGCTGAACTGTCTAAGGTATACTAAATATTCATTAGGCAGTTTAGATTTTACTAAGTTCTAAATGAAAATGACCCAACAAAATCAAATTGAAATTTCATAGAGTACTTTTCAAGTATGGTTCTAAAACATACATTAAACAAAATGAATTCATTTGAATGCAAGTCTTTCTCTTTCTCTAGAATACATACACACCCTAGGGTTTATTATGCTTTCAGTTCAATGCCTCCTAAATGTGTGTGGTGTGGATCAAATAAATAGTTCAACAGCTTTCATAAGCAAACAATCTTATGGTCTGGTATGTCTATAAACCTCTTGTGCTATTTCTTTATGCTTTCCCACTTACAAAGGTTAATACAAATTTCATTTGAATTCAAGCAAAATATTCTGCATAGACAAATCTGTTCAGAAAGAGCCCATCAGAATTTATCCATGTGAATCCAACAGCTCTTTATGGACTTGTAAAGGCATAGCAAAATGTGCTCACTTTTAGAAATCAGACTTGCTACTGCCCAGCTCTGAAATCATAGACCTTAGTGCAGGAAGGACTTTAGAAATCATGTAGCGTAACTCTCCCATTAAAAAAATTGTAGAATTTAGCACACATTTAAAATGTCCTTTACCTTTGGTTATACCCCTTGTGTTGATGCCTGTTTTATTTGATATTAACATAAACACTCTAGCTTTCTTATGCTTACAGGTTTCATGGTATATCTTTTTCCATCTTTTTCATTTTAATCTCTGTGTGCTTTTAAATTTTAAACGCACCAATTTTAGAGAACTTATAGATGAGTTCTGCTTTTTAATTCAGTCTGATAATCTCTGCCTTGTAATTAGTGGCATTAATTTACATAAACTTTATGTAATTATTTAGTTTTTGTCATTCTTGTCTATTTGTCCATCTTGCATCTTCAAACTTTCTGCTCTTCCTATCACCTTCTTTTGGCTTAATACAAGATTTCTTGGCCGGGCGCGGTGGCTCACGCCTGTAATCCCAGCACTTTGGGAGGCCGAGACGGGCGGATCACGAGGTCAGGAGATCGAGACCATCCTGGCTAACACGGTGAAACCCTGTCTCTACTAAAAAAATACAAAAAACTAGCCGGGCGAGGTGGCGGGCGCCTATAGTCCCAGCTACTCGGGAGGCTGAGGCAGGAGAATGGCGTGAACCCGGGAGGCGGAGCTTGCAGTGAGCTGAGATCCGGCCACCGCACTCCAGCCTGGGTGACAGAGCGACACTCCGTCTCAAAAAAAAAAAAAAAAAAAAAAAAAAAAAAAGATTTCTTTTAAAATGAATGTTTTATTTTAGAACAGTTATAGGTTTAGAAAAAAATTGTGAAGATAGTTCAGAAAGTTCCCATATACTTCTCACCCAGTTTCCCCTATTATTATCATCTTACATTAGATGCTTCAGGATACTCTTGTACATTTCCCATCCCAATCCTAGAATCAGCCATTTTACCAGGAAGCCTTTCTTCTTTTTATTGGAGAGTGGCATGAGAAACCAAGATCTACGTGTTAGGTATGTTTGTTACTCCTGGATTATCATTGCTTCTAGATTTTCTCAGTTGATACAGCAAGAAAATATATGTGTATACTAATCCAGGTATATGTACATACATATCTATAATATTTATGTTATTATCATCTATATATAGTAAGCTAAACATGTGTTCATACTGATGTCCTCAACTGTGGTCCATTACCACCACATGGATCTTTCTAGGCTACTTCCCTGGTATATCAGCAATCTCATGCTCCGACAGTAAGAAACCTGGCTCCTACCATTGGTCACCCATTTACTTAATTGTTTAGTTTCAGTATAAATGCAGAGCGCTATCAGAGTTGTTTAGCAGTAACCTCATGGAAACCACCTTTATCAACTAGAGTATAGTGCTTACGTACAGATTCTTTTGCCTTTTGTCTAACAAACTGTACTCATTTCCAAAGTTACTTAGCTTGGCAACTTTTTCCCATAATGCTTCAGTGAAATTGTTTTAAATGTTGTAATAAAGGTATACTGTCTTGTCACATTCCACATTCCATTCCGGGATCCCACAACCTCTTGAATGATTTTTTAAAAATGTGTATACATTAAAGTTTACTCTTTGTGCTGTAAAGTTCTATAGGTTTTGACAAAGTTTCATGTATTTACCTTTACAGTATTATTCAGAATAGTTTTACTACCCCAAAATATCACTGCCCTGTGCTTCACCTATTCAACTCTCCTCTCTCCCCTAAACTCTTGGCAACTACTGATCCTTTAACTGTCTCTATAGTTTTGCCTTTTCCAAGACAAATCTAATTGAAATCACAGAATATATAGGCTTTTCCAACTGGCTTCACTTGTGTAGCAATGCACATTTATGATTCATCCATCTATTTTTGTGGCTTAACAGCTCATTTATTTTTTATTATGGACTAGTAATTCCTAGCATGGATTATCACAGTTTACATACCATTTCTTCTATTGAAGGACATCTAGCTAGCTTCCAGTGTTTTGCTGATTACAAATAAAGCCGCTATAATAATTCATGGGCAGGTTGTGTGGAGCATAAGTTTTCAAATCAGTTAGGTAACTAAACACAAGTGCAGTCTAAGTTGTATGGTAAGACTTTTTAGCTTTTTGAGAAATTGCCAAACTATCTCCCAAGTGTTTATACCATTTTGAATTTCCATCAGCAAAGAATGAGAGTTCCTGTTGCTTATCATTGACAGTAATTTGTATGGTCAGATTTAGAGGTATTTTGTTTGTGTGTTTGTTTGTTGTTGTAACTAGTGTATAGAAATTTCTCCTTAAAGTTTTAATTTGTAATTCCAAAAAGATAGAAAACATTGAACATCTTTCATTTGCTTATTTGCTATCTGTGTATCTTCTTTAAAGTAGTGTCTTCTCAGATATTTTTGCCTATTTTAAAATTGGATTGTTTGTTTTCTTATTGTTGAGTTTCAAGAATTCTTTTTGTGTTTTGGATACAAGTGCTTTATCAGACATGTGTTTTGCAAATATTTTGTCTAAGACTGGGACTTGTCTTTTTATTCTTTTGACAGTGTCTTTTAAAATTTATTAAGTTACAATTTGCCAGATTTTTTTTTCATGGTTCTTACTATTGGTGTTGTATTTAAAAACTCAACACAAACCCAAGGCCACCTAGATTTTCTCTTATGTTTTCCTTCAAGAAGTTTTATAGTTTTGTATTTTACGTTTAGGTCTATGGTTCACTCTGAGGTCATGATCCGGATTTATTTTTGTGAAAGGTGTAAGATCTGTGCTAGATTAACCTTTTTTTTTTTTTTTCTTTTAACACATGGACAGCCAATTGTCCATGCACCATTTTCTAAAGTTTATTCTTTCTCCTGAATTGCTGTGGTAAGCAAAAAAAAAAAAAAAAAAAAAAGAAAGAAAAAAAGAAAGAAAAGAAAATAAAAGAAAAATCCACTCCTCCCCCACAACACCCTGACAAAGATGTTTACATCCTAATTCCCAAGACCTCTGAGTAAATTAGGTTTAGGTTACGTGGCAAAGGAGAATCAAAGCTGAAGATAGAATTGAGATTGCTAATCATTTAATTTCGAGATGGGGAGATTATTCTGGATTATCTATGTGGCCCTTCAAAGTAACCACAAGACTCCTTAAAAGTAGAGGAGAGCGGTGAAAGAATTAAAGGACAAGATTTAATGATGGAAGCAATGTCACAGTGATGCAATGTGAGAAAGACATGACAGGCTATTGCCAATTTTGAAGATAAAATTGAGCCATGAGCCAAGAAATGTGGCACCTCAAGAAGCTAAAATAGGCAGGGAAATGGATTGTCCCCTAGAATCTTTTGAGAGGAACACACCCCTAGAGACAACTTGATTTTAGCCATGTGAGACCCATGTCAGACCTTTGAACTCTAGAACTATAAGATAAATTTGTGTTGTGCAATCCATGAAGTTTGTGGTAATTTTTTACAATAGCAATAGTAAATTAATACAATTGCCTTTCCTCCTCTGTCAACAATCAGTTAATTATATTTCTGTAGGTCTTTTTCTGGGCTCTCTATTCTATTCAATTGATCTACGTATCTATTATTTCACCAATACCATCCTGTCTTGATTACTGTAGCTTTAAAGTAAGTCTTGAAATTAGATGGTGTTCTTTGTTTTTTTGTATTGGCTATCTCAGATCTTTTGCCTTTCTATGTAAATTTTAGATAAGTGTATTAATATATGTAAAATAGCTTCCTGGGATTTTGATTAGGAGTGTGCTTATGGATCAAGTTAGACTAATAATATTGAGTCTTCTTTCTATGAACATGGACTATCTCTTCATGTATTTACCTATTCTTTAATTTCTTGCATCAGACTTGGGTAGCTTTCCACATATAGATCCTGTACATATTTTGTTAGATTTATAACTAAGTATTTCTTTCTTTTTTTTGTGCTATTGTAAGTGTTTTGTTTGTTTAAAATTTAAATTCCAATTGTTCATTCCTGGCATATAGAAAAACATTCATTTTGCATGTTATCCTTATATCTTGTGACCTTGCAGTACTCACTTTTTAGATCCACGAGTGTGTATTTTTTTTGTCAAGTCTTTGAAATTTTTTACATAGACAATCATGTCATCTGCAAATAAAGATATCTTATTTCTTTTTTTCAATCTTTATATATTTTCTCTTCTTTTCTTATATAATTGAATAGGCTTGGTCTTCCAGCACAAAAAATTGAATGGGTACCTGGAATGAAATGATGCCCTGTCCTTGTACCCAGTCTTAGGAGTAAAACATTTAGTTTATCACCATTAAGTATAATGTTAACTGTGGGTCTTTTTGTGATTTTCTTTATCAAGTGGGGAAGTTCTCTTCTATTCTTAATTTGCTGAGGAATTTTATTATGCATGGATGTTGGATTATGTTAAATGCTTTTTCCACAACAATGGATGTGATTATGTGACTTTTTTTGTCTTTAGCCTAACTGGTGAAGTACATTGATTGATTTTTGAATTTTGAACCAGACTTGCACACTTGGAATAAATCCCACTCTATCATAGCATATTATTTTCTTTATACATTTTTGAAATTGATTTATGAATATTTTGTTAAAGATTTTGTATGAAATCTTTAACAAAAGATTACTTTAGCTTTCTGTGTTCATGAAAGCTATTTGTCTTTAGTTATCCTTCCTTGTAATGTCTTTGTCTGACTTTGGTATAGGTTAATTCTAGCTTCATATAATAAGTTTAGAAATATTCTGTCTGCTTCTATTTCTCGACGAGAATGTGAAAAATTGGTACATGTAATTTCATCCTTAAATGTTTGGTAGAATTTAGCGATAAAACCATCTGGGCCTGATGCTTTTTTGGGGGAAGATTATGAATTATTGATATAATTTTAAAAATAGACATAGGCCTATTCAGATTATCTATTTCTCTTTGTGAATTTTGGTACTTTGTGTCTTTCAAGGAATTGGTCCATTTCATCTAAGTTATCAAACTTGTAAGCATAGAGTTGTTTGTGGTATTATTTTATTATCCTTTTAATATCCATGGGATCAGTAATAATGACCTTCTTTCATCTGATATTTGTAATTTGTGTCTTCTCTCTTTTTTCTTGGTTAGCCTGGTTCTTTAGGCTAATACATGTATTAATCTTTTCAAAGAATGAGGTTTGTGGTTTGTCAATATTCTCTTCTTAGGCTGGGTGCAGTAGCTCACATCTGTAATCTCAGCATTTTAGGAGGCTGTGGTGAGAGAATTGCTTGATCCCAGGAGTTTGAGACCAACCTGGACAACATAGCGAGATCCTCATCTCTACAAAGAATACAAAATTTAGCCAGGCATGGTGGCACATACTTGTGGTGCCAGCTGTTGGGAGGCTGAGGCAGGAGGATCACTTGAACTGGAATTTGAGGTTGCAGTGAGCTATGATGACCACTGCACTATAGCCTGTGTGACAGGGCGAGACCCTGTCTCAAAAACAAAAACAAAAAATCTCTTATTGTTTACGTCTTTGTAATTTCATTGATTTCTGCTTTAAATTTTACTATTTATTCCCTTTTGCTTGCTTTAGGCTCAAATTGCTCTCTTCCCTAGGGTAGTAAATGGGTGGCTTTTTAAAAACCAGCATTACCATTTTTATTTATTTGGAGCATTCAGTATATTTATATTAATGCTAACTGCTTATGTATGTAGACGTTTCTACCATATTTTTTGTCCTTTTCGTATGTCTCTTTCTATGATTTTTTTCTTTCCTTTCTTGACTTTCTTATAGTAGGTTTTTAAAACACGTATTTCTCCCTTACTTGTTTGGGTTTCCTTTTTCTGCTTCTATTATGTAGTGCTTCCTTTAGAAAGTTTATATACATTTACAAACATTTAATTTACTTATATCAATATTATAGCCTAAAGTTAATCAATATTTCCATCCTCATTCTGAATAATTTAAGAACTTAGAGCACTTTATTCCAGTCACTTCTTTCACAGTAAATGCTATTATCATTGGAAATTTTAGCTCTATCTTATTTATTATTGTTTATATACTTGTTATACCTTTATTTTTGTTTTACATAGTTGATACTGATTTAGACTTACTCATATATTATTTTTATTGCTCTTTATCTTTTTATTTCTTTATCTGAGATCACTTTTTCCCCTTGCCTGAAGTTACGTTTTTAAGAATTTTATTCAGTGAAGTTATATTGATGGAAAAATCTATCAAATTTTTTTTTCTGGGGAATGTCCTTTGTTTACCTTATATATATATATTTTTTTTTGAGACAGAGTCTGCTCTGTTGCCCAGGCTGGAGTGCAGTGGCGCGATCTCGGCTCACTGCAAGCTTCGCCTCTCGGGTTCACGCCATTCTCTGGCCTCAGCCTGCCGAGTAGCTGGGACTACAGGCCCCGCCACCACGCCCGGCTAATTTTTTCTATTTTTAGTAGAGACAGGGTTTCACCGTGTTAGCCAGGATGGTCTCGATCTCCTGACCTCGTGATCCGCCCGCCTCGGCCTCCCAAAGTGCTGGGATTACAGGTGTGAGCCACTGTTTACCTTATTCTTGAATGACATTTTGCTGCCTATGGAAAGGCAGGTTGGCCATGGTCTTATTTCATTTCATTACAGATATGCTACTGCCTCTGTCTCCCATTTTTGTTGTTGAGGAGTTAGATGTCAGTCTAACTTAGGGGTGAGCAAACTGTGACCCACCTGCCAAATCTGGATCATCATCTTTTTTTTTTGCTTGTTTCTGTATATAAAGCTTTATTGAAACACAGCCATGCTTAATAATTTACACATTTTCTATCGCTGGTTTTGCTGCAATGGCAGAGTTTAATATTTGTGACAGATATTATACAGCCTTCAGAACCTAAATCATTGACCATCTCACCCTTCACAGTAGAGTTCATTAATTCCTGGTTTATCATTGCTTCTGTTAATGTAATGGGTCTTTTAAAATAATATCTCGACCACGTAGGCCTCTGCAATTCCAGTAGGATTTGTCAGGTATGAACTTTTTTATGCTTGTAATTTGCTGAGCTTCTTGAAAGTGTGGATTATTGTTTATTATTGGTTGTGGAAATTTTTCAAATCTCGCTTCCGCTATATCAATTCTCTTCTTTTTCTTTTTTAAAAGGTAAATTTTCTCACTCTATGCTCCATATTTCTATTATCACTTTTATATATTTCCTGTTTCTTTGTCTCTCCATTCTACATTCCAAATAATTTCTCAGATCCACCTTCCAGTACACTTATTGTTTCTCTAATTTAATCTACTGTGTAGTTAGTACAATCCACTGAATTTTAAATTTATTAAAATTTTTATTTCTAGTTCTACTTGTTTTCTTTTCCAAAAATGCTTGTTCCTTTTTTATATTTCCTTTTTTCCCGCTCATACTTTCAAGCTACTGTCTTATTTCTTAAACATTTAACATGGTTGGTTTATAATCCATAATCGATGATTTATGTATCTGCCATTTTTTGTAGTCTGTTTCTGTCATATGTTATCTCATGTGAAACATCATCTATTAAAATTCTTTGAGACCTATGATTGAGGTAAATTCCTCCAAAGAGCACTTGCATTTGCTTCTGGCACGCCATTTTAAGATTTTTGAAGAACCCAGTCAATGTAAACTGACCTATAAGCTCTGAGGGTTGGCATTTCTTTAGCAAATTTCAAAGGAGAATTTTTTTCTCTCTTATTGACCATCATGCTATTTTCCTTGCATTCTGAGTGGCAGGGGGTGGCGTGTGCGGTGCAGGGAGGAAGGAATCTGGTTTGTTTCTAACTTACTCTTATTCTTACATAGGAACACTTCTGAAATCTTGACTTCACTTAGTTTTTTATTTGTCTTGTAGTCATATTATTAATGCACTTAAGGAGTTAAAAAAGAATTGTTTAGCATTTAGTTGCGTTCAGCAGAAGGGTAAGTTAGGATACCTAGTCTTCAATGTTGATGAGAAAGGAAGCCTACATTTCCTTGTTTAAACAGCACACTTGCCACAAGAAGGCAAATGACTTAACTGAGGTTACACAACTCTAATTGTCCGGATTAAAAATTTACTGTTCAACACTACAGTTAAATAGTAAATTCTTAAAGAATGTCCGTTAAAGGAAAAAAAATTAGAGAAACACTTTTTAAAGATTTTGAAATTTTGAATATAATGATGACTGGGATGGATATAAATAGATATCAATATTCAGTAGGATAGATTACTTATTAAATAGATAGTCAAATACGGTACATTTCAAGCCACAGAAGACTATTATTTGATTAAAGATTTAAATCAGATTTGAGGTCATTTCCACCTCAAATCAGCATGCCTCAGACAAATGTCTTTGTTTCATTTAAAATTTTCCCAACTGCCCTACTTCCTAAACACCAAGGGAATCACCAGCTGCTATCCCGGTATTTAAGCCCAAATCTTTGGCATTATCTTTACTTTCAAATCTTTCTCCTTCCACATATACTCATTTATCAACTTTAGCAGCTTCCTTTGCTCTGTCAGCCCTTTTTTGGGACCTGATTACTTCCTGATTAGAATATTATCAGTTTCATTCTGGCTTTCTGGTGGGCGGCATCTACTTATGTTTCTAATCTTATATGAAACACATATATACAAACTACACATACAGTACACATACAATTAGTTCATATGCTTTATCTGGGCACCTTTTAATGTAAATATTTAGGGAAAATCTACATCATGGTTCCTCTAGGATGAATGTTCTAAAATTGAGGAGGATAGTAAAGGGATTTTGACTTTATATGTGATGTTTTTATTTTTTGCAAAGAAATGCAGCTTCGAACCACTACTTAGGTAATACAAATCAAAATATAAAGGAAACACTCATGCTTACTATGAAAGCAATGTCTGTACACTTGAGTCCTTTGTAGTGACTCTCCTTTATCCCTACATATCTATAGGTGTTCATAGTGCCTTCTTTAACATTTAACCTTTAAATTGTGAAGCCTAGCTAATGAACTTTATTACTAGTCAAGACTTTTCTTCCATTTTTTAAAATGCCATCTATTCTCTGGTACAAAGCAGAGAAAAATTCAAGCAGGATGTGCTCTTTACTTATTTGTCAGAGTAGGAGATTGAACAAAACATTTTTTTACATACAGGTTTCCCATTATTCTCTTTTCAGAAATAACTTTCTAAATGATGACTTGAAACATTTCAAAACCTGCTTTTTCTGCTTCCCTTCCTACTATCCATACTTAGTTAGTATTCGCTACTCTGTACCTTTTCCTCTCTCTTATCTAGAGTCTTAGAATTTTCAATTCTTGCCAGGCACTGTGGCTCATGCTTGTAATCCCAGCACCTTAGGAGGCCAAGACAGGAGGATTGCTTGAGTTCAGGAATTCAAGAGCAGCCTGGGTAACATAGCATGACCTTGTCTCTACTAAGAAAATAAAAAAATTTAGCCAGGCATGGTGATGCACACCTGTAGTCCCAGCTACCTAGGAGGCTGAGATGGGAGGATCACTTGAGCCCAAAAGATGGAGGCTGCAGTAAGTTATGATTGTGCCATTGCACTCCAGCCTGGGCAACAAAGTTAGAACCTGTCTCAAAAAATAAAAAAAAAAAAAAGAACTTTCGATTCTAAGTCTTCACCTTGTAGCTTCCAAACCCAAATTCTGACTGTACTACTGGTTATCTCAATTTAACTGTATCCATTTTCAAACTCAGAGACAATGAATTATCCAGAATGAAGCTCAGAAAGACATAGAAATAGAAAATATGAATGTTGGGTTAAGAGTATAGATCTCTGAGTGAGAAAGTTCAACACATGGAGTTGCATAAAAAATTAATAAAAAAAGATAATAGAGACAATTGTGAAGACAAAACATTGAAGAGATAACTAATGAGAAATACAAGGATTTTCATACTCAAGAAGCAAACAAATCCCCAAATGCTTACATAAAAAGAAATGCACTTAGAAATAATACAGTGAAAATAAAGAAAACCACAGACAAAGAGAAAGTTTAAAAGTAGCCAGAAAGAAAAGACAGAATACCCAATGAAGAATAATTAATTAGTCAGATATCTGATATTTGAATGAGAAAGAGGGGAATATCTTCAAAGTACTGAGAGAAAAACAATTGTCAACATTAAATTGCACACTCTGTGAAATTTTTCAAAAACAAAGACAAACAAAAGGCAAACAAAGAACCTAAGTGTTTCATAAACATATGCTAAGTCATCTACCTTCTAAAGCTGACTTCAGAAAGAAAAACGCTAATCCTAGTGTATTAGGTTCTTCTCACACTGCTATAAAGAACTACCTGAGACTGGGATATTTATGAAGAAAGGGGTTTAATTGACTCAGTTCTACAGGCTGTACAGGAAGCATGGCTGGGAGGCCTCAGGAAACTTACAATCATGGCAGAAGGCCAAGAAGAGGCAAACGCATCTTACTATGGTGGAGCAGAAGAGAGACAGAGAGCTAAGGAGGAAGTGCTCCATGCTTTTAAGCAACCAGATCTCGTGAGAACTCACTCACTATCATGAGAACAGCAAGGGGGAATTCCGCCCCCATGACCCAATTACCTCTTACCCGGCCCCAGCTCCAACACTGAGGATCACAGTTCAACATGAGATTTGGGTGGGGACACAGAGCCAAATCATCACCTAGGAGGTTCTAAAATTCAAAAAGAATCATTGGCAATAAAAATGATAAATATACAGGTAAAGTTGAACAATATCTAATTGTATCAACCAATAATAATACTTTAATAGTTTTCTATTGCTGCCATCACAAATTGCCACAAATTTGATGGCCTAAAAGAATATAAATTTATTATCTTACAGTTTAGCAGCTAGGAGTTTGACACAGGTCTCATTGGGTTAAAATCTTCATGTCAGCAACAAACACTGCATTCATTTCTGGAGGCTTTAAGGGGAGAATCTTTGCCTTGCCATTACAAGCTTTCATAGGCCACCTACATTTCTTGGCTCATGTTCCTCTTCCTCCATTTTCAAAGCGTATTTTCTGACCATTCTCTGCAGTCACATCTTCCTCCAATCACAGCCAGTAAAGGTCCTCATTTTTAAGTATTCATGTGATTCAATTGGATCCACTTGGGTAAAACAGGATCCTCTCATCTCAAAGTCCTTAACCCTAATCCCATCTGCAAAGTCCCTTTTGTCATTTAAGGTAACATATTAGTACATATTAGGTTCTGGGAATTAGTACATTGACATTTGGGGAATGGGGAAGGGGCATTATTCTGCCTACCACAAATGCTATCTAAGTTTTTGATTTCATGCTTTTCTGGATAAAATTGTAAAACTAAACTGAAAAACACCAAGTAAATACAAACAAATGGGTAAGAAGCCTTTATATTATGAGGATGTCAATTTCCCCCAGTTTATCTATTGCTTCAAATCAACTTCAATAAAAGAATCTCATAAAGTTTTTCATAAAATTTGTGAGGCTGATCCTAAACTCTGTATAGAAGAGTGAACATCCAAGACAAGAATTTCTTGACAAAGCAGAATAAAGTGGTGGTTCTTGTTCTGCTACATGACAAGATTTATCCTAACACCAGTAACTAAAACCATCTGTACTGGTACAGGGATAGATGCTTGGAATGGAATAGAAACTCCAGGTGTATTCCCAAACATATTTGGAAACTTGATATATGACAGATATGGCAATGCAGGTCGATGAGGAAAGGCTGGATGTATTCAATACATGAAACTTGGACCATTGTTTATTCATGAGGCAATGAATTGCATCTTTCTTAACCATACAAAAATTAATTCCTAGGTTTTATTAGCTGGGCATGCTATTTTTGTTACCTCCACAGATTACAATGGATTAACATGAAACACGTTTATTTCCTATCTGTGTCACATTCCAATGTATATTTGTGGGGGAGAGGTATGTCAATGCTCTGATCTCCATTGTCATTCAGAGATCCAGCTCCTTTAAGCTAGTGGCTCTGCCATCCCCTTGGCTTAGTTATCCTCTGTGTCTTCTGCAGCCGGCTGGCAGATGGGGAGCACTGAGGATCTTGCAAGAGATTTTAGGGCCCAGTACGTGTTCCCATGGCTCCACCAAACTATGAAGCTGGATGGAAATGTAGCCTTTTTGGTACAAGTAGAAAAATAAAATGTGTGTCTACTACATAAGTGGATTAAGTAATTAAATATGAAAGGCAATGCCAAAACTTAAAGGAAAATATGAACCATTTTAAGAGCTCAGGATAAGTAATATTTCCATAAACAGGGCAGATAAGTACTAGCCATAAAGGAAAGATTGATTGATACATTCAAGCATATTAAAATTAAGAACTTTTGCTAATTAAGAGATACCATAAAGAAACCTAAATAATAAGCCACAAAATGAAAGAAGTTATTTGTTGCGCATAATGGACAAAGGCTTAGCTTCCAGAATATATAAACAAGCACTAAAAATCCTTAAGAAAAAAAATCAGTAGTTTAAAAAAGACAAAAAATATGAACTGACATTTCAAAAAATATGGAAAACAAATAGCCAATGAACATATGAAAAAATATTCAACCCCTTTAATAGTTGGGAAAATGCAAATTAAAGTTCAATGTGGCTTTAATTTCATACCCACCAGATTGTGAAAAATTGAAAAAATATAACAAAAGGAATTTCCTTTTAATAATGCTGATGGGTATATATATATATATACACACACACACACACATATATATATATATATAGTTGCAACTGCTTTGGAAAACAATATAGAAATAACTTGTAGAGTGAAAACAAATCCAGGAAACACTTATGGGTGAAAGAAAATCACTAACACATGTTGATCAAAGGATACATTCAAGAATATTTATAACAGAATTAATTTTAATCATGGAAAAAACAGAATAGCAAATAACCCAGGTATCTATTGATAGATGAATGGATAAATAAAGTCAGGTATCATCAGAAAGTCCACAATAGTGAAAATGAATAAGCCCCAAGTACATACACACAGAACATAGATTCATCTCACAAGCATAAGGTTGAGTAAAAAAGGAACTCACTGAATATATGCAATTTAATTCCATCTATATGAAGTATAAAGACAAGCAAAGCTAAATACATTGTTTCAGGATACATATACATGAGGCCAAATGATAAAGAAAAGCAAGAAAATAAGAAACACAAAATTCAGATCTGTACCTACATTTGGACACGATGGAAATCAGGATAATGCCTCAAGAAGGGGATGTAGAGGACATTCAAGCTGTTGATAATGTTCCATTTCTTACACATAGATGTTATTTAAAAAATTTACTTATGATATTATATAAAATATTTCATAATCAAAGATTAAAAAGTACTTATTATTTCCTGATATACTGAAAATATGCTTTTTTAGAAGCATAGCATAATGTGTGGCACAGAATCTATGTAAAACATGTGATAGCAACTTATTTTTATTGCTATTATCTTTTCCTTAAGTCTTTATTTTTGTCTCTGTTCCTGCCACCACATGGTAATATATTGTTTCACTCTTCAGATGGTAAATCATAACATTTCAGGATCAGGAATCCTGAGACAAAAGCAATTTGGATCCGGGAGCTATTTCACTAGGTATGTTCCATAGGAATAGATACAGCTACAAATAAGAGTGTAAGTCTATTATCTGAGAGTAATTGGCTTTGCACTGTAGTAAGCTGACCACAGGATACAAAGTAAGCTCGATAGGAACCGTTTAGTGAAAGTATGAGATTACTAGCATCTAGACAAATAAGAGAAGAGTGCCAAATAAGATTACAGGTTGTCGGTAATTGTTTGCATTAAAATAGAATTTTTTTATGGTTTTATAAATAAATAGTATGCAGAAATCTATGCATTCTATAATTGGGATCTTTCTGAATCAGAGAAAGATAATAAGGAAGTAATTTGGTGCAATAAACGATCACTATGCAAAATTTGTATCTTAAAACATTTTTTTGAGCTCTAAAGTATGAAATTCTCTTAACAGTAGCCATATTATTTTACTGCACACTCAGAATAAGGAAAATATACCAAGCTCAGAATTCTAATATACAAAGACTTACTGCTTCTTGGTTCTTCTAGTTGGAGATGGAAATAGTATAACAGCTCTCAGAGGCAAGATACCACTAAACTCAGATAGCAGGGTATATCAGTTAGAGAAGCAAAGCCATTAGGAGATTTTATATATGTACACACATACATACACACATAGATACACAGATATATACATTTTAAAAAGACATTTGTTACTGGGGTTTGATATTACACAATTGTGGAAGCTCACTGGATTGTCTCTGCAAGGCTGTTGCCTTTGAGAGCTATGCTGGAGCTCAAGGTCTGCAGGGAAAGCAGAGTTAGGAAGAGAAGATGGAAAGTAGGGAAGTGCAAGAGCTAGCTGGGACCCATAAGCATGAGCTGGCAATTTCTATCATTCTGATGTTCATAGTATGAGTGTCTATAGGAGAATCTGGCATTCTTCATCATCTGGGGATTCAGGGGAAGATAGGGCAGTTGCAGATTTGGCTACTGCTCCATGCCAGTGACAATGTGTGTGAGCATTCAGAACGACTGCTGCTGCTTCTCTTCTTCTGCCCTCCAAATCTTGCATAAGATTCACTTGTGGCCTACTCTAACTGGCAACATGCTGGGAAGGGAATTCTGGGAAATGTCATTCATTCTAACCAAGTTGACACATTACAAAGCTACCAGTCCACCACTTATCACTTTGGCACCCAGACATATTTTCTTAAACTATACTTAATCTCCAAATAGAAACAATAATGACATTATGTCTAATACGATACACTTATTCTGCCTACAAAGAAAACATGCTAAGCCTTTTCCCAGAAGACAACACAAAGTTTTGCTTTTGTCTCTGGATAATGGTTATTCTTTTTCTAGTCTAGGGGTTGGAAAACTATGGCCTGTAAGCAAAATTCATCCCTTCACCTGTTTTTATACAGCCTGAGAGCTAAAAGTTTTGCTTCAAAGTATTTTATGATAATTTAATAATATACCAATAGGATGAAAATAACAAATAAAATATAAAATAACATTATTTTTAAATTAAAGGTTGTCAAAAAAAAAGAAAAAGAAAAAATATGCAGCAGAGACTGTAAGTGGCCCACAAAGTCTAAAAAAGTCCAAAACATTTACTGTCTGGCTTTTTACTTAAAAAGTTTATCAAAGCCTATTCTAGCTCATTCATATTTTTTTCTTTGTTATGATGTAACTTAAATACTGAGATACGAAGTTAACTACTATTAACACATGTTAGATGGTAAATGGATGAGAGAGAGAGGAAGTAAACAAAAATATTTGGTCAATATATATACAAACATATTCATATCAAAATATGCAAGAAATATAACTATTACAGTTCTCATTTATGTAACTGGTCGCTTGGTCATAGCTTGTATTTATAACCACCTTCTTTCACCACTTGTTTCATATTCTCTTTGCCCTAGCAAAAAGCTAACACCTAACATAGTTCACTGTCTGATGGATGGGGTGAGGCAAACTTTTATTCCTGAAGGGTCTGGACTGTTAACGGCTCTGCCTCAATTGGGTTGTGGTAGTTTTCCATTTATTTTAATCACAGGACATAGAAAATCCTGCAGAGAATCTCCTGCATTCCAGACTTATTCCTCCTTATTTCCATTGTGTAGTAGCTACTCGATTTCCATTGATAGGATCAATTACTACAGCTGTTCACTGCCTTGCCTGTTGATTCACAAGCATGCAAGCTCAAACTGACTAGATGGCAGTCTCAGTTTCCTGTTCAATGGAGTCATTATTGTGTCCCCTGGTGGAAGCTGTCCTCTCTTTGAAAATAATTGGTCTCTATACCAGCAAAGCCCAAAACTGTAGAAACAGGAAGCCAAACTTTTGCTACAGGATCACTAGGGGCAATATCACTCTCATTTCCACCTCTTGATTCCTGAACTTGCAGATTTTGGCTATCACAGACACAGGACAATATATTAGACATTTCATCACATTGTAAAGGATGTTACCTCAGCTTCACAAGGTGTTGCCACCCAGCTGACACCATAACTGAGTCTTCAAAAGGCCATCACACCCTTCTATGAAGCCAGTAGCTTCAGGATAATGGGAATATGGTAAGACCATGAATAAATTCTGTGAGTATGACTGCATTGCTGCACATTTCATTTGCTGTGGTTACTTCCATGGGCAGAAGAGATGCTGTGTGGAATTGCATGATAGTAGATAAGGCCGTCTGGTAGTTTTACCTAAAAAATTGCAGTCAAGGTATGGAAGTCCATGTCTATTCTGTTAGGAACAAGTGCCACCAGCCCCATTATTGAAGTGGTTTAATGTGGCCAGGAAGTTGATTAATCCCTCCAGGAGGTGCCATATGAGGGTTTCTGTGTTGGTCTCTGCTATTGGTAGACTAGGCACCCAGGAATGGCTGTAGCTAAATCAGCCCTGGTGGGTGAAAGTCCATGTTGTTGAGCTTCTGCAAATCCTTTATCCTTGATGCTTTGTTCATGAACCCACTGGACATCGGCAGGAGTGACTGAAGAAGGAGGCTGATTGAAATCCACATTTTATGGTCAATGGTCATTTTATCTACCTGATTAATAAAATCTTATGGTACTGAGGCACCCTTTGGTGAACCTCCACATGGAATGTAAATATCTTTACACTCTGTTCCCATCTGGAAGGCTTTATTCATATATTTCTTCCATAGACATCATTCTCATCCATTTTCCAATCATGTTTCATCCAAGTCCCTGCTCATTCAGTCAAACCATTAGACAGAGCCCATGAGTTGGTGCATATCAATATCTCTGGGCATCTTTCTTTCTAGGAAAAATAAACAGCTAGGCACACTGCTCAGAGTTCTGTAAGTTAGAGTATTTCCCTTCACCACTGTCCTTCAGGATCATCCCCGAATGAAGCAGAGGCTGCAGTCGTTCACTTTTGGATGCTGTCTGAATATCATGCAGAATCACCTGTATATCAAGCTTAAGTATTTTCCTTCCTTGTAAACTAGTCAGGAGAACTCCACATGCACTCATTAGTGTGAGTTGAAGTACAGTCTAAGACAGAAGCTACAGTCTTTTATAACCTAATCTTGGAAGTGACACAACATCACTTCTGATATACTCACATGGACCAACCCTAGAATAATCTGGGAGAGGATTAATACATGGGTGTGAATACCAGTAGGCAGGAATTGTTAAAGGTTGTCTTGGAGGCTGACTGCTTAACAAGGAGAAAACAAAGTTAGGCAATATATGGCCTAGAGTCATTTGCCAGAATATCAGGTGTGACTAATGCCAAACTGTGGCTGAGTGCATTTAAAACAACAGAGACTGTAGGAATAATTTGATGAAACCATTTGAAATAAATGATTTTTTTGGCTTGGATTCAGGTACTATATAGTCCATACTGATTTTTAAATGTGAAGTCTGTTTATGTTCTCATCCCCTATGAAGGCCCAGGGCTCACTGTTGATCTCCATCGTTGTTTTTCCTTTGACAGTGATCACTAGTTCCTGATGAAGAGCTGTTTTAAAAGGTAAGCTCTAACTTGGAGTTAAAATATACTGTGTTGGTTTAAGTATAGCACACTTCCAAACACACTCACCTGCAAACTTAATTTTTGAATTGCTTAATGATATGAATTTTCAAATTCAAGTAAACTAATTTTGTTTTGGAAAGTTTTTGATCTCTTAAAATAGTTGAAAACACCCTATCACAAATTCAGTTTTGGAAACTAATGCACAATATCAGGGATTAGGTCTATTTTCAATTGACCCATCCATCCACCCATCCAACCATCCATCCTTTAACCTAAATACATAGTACTAATGCTTGAACCTTTTCTAATATTTCAGGGGATTTCATAGACTGATTTAGCTAAGTTTTGCTAAGAGACTGAACTAGAATGGTGGTAGTGGAGTGAAAAGAAAGAGACAGATGCTAGAGATATCTTAAAAGGTAAGCAGGAAAAAGACATTTAGCAGGCAACAAAGATAAAGAAGATGAAAAAGATAGGGTGACTCAACTGTATTGAGAAGTGGAGAGTAGTCTTACCAGTGACAGAAGTAAGGCGATTGAACAGCGGAACAAGGATGATATGGAGTCATATGTGGGATGTGGTAAGTTTGAGGTTATGGCAGGTTACCCACGTAGAAGTTAAAACACAGGCATGGAGCTGATGTGATAAATTGGAATTATGAAGATAATTTTTGTTCAATTTATTCTGCAAATATTTGCTATATATCTGTGGCAATAGCCCTATAAAACTATAAAGATAAATATGGAATAAAGGTAGAAAACTAACATTTATCAGGTACCTTGACACATGGCAGGCAACCTACTAGAGACATTATGTTTGGTTCTCCATTTTAAGAGTGCTTTAGATTTTTTAGAGTGTTTAAGTAAATTACTTTACCCATATCAAAGTTTGCACTCTTTCAACTGCACCAGTCTGTCTCACTCTGTTTTCAGCATGCTTGCATTCTAATAACGGAAAAGAATGCGTATGCTAAAATAACATTAATTTAAAGCTATATATTCACATACAGTGGCATAAAGCAAGGATCACCAGAATCCAGATGAAAAAGATAAACTCTACTGGCTCATTCAGGGTGTTCAGGGAAGCCTCAAAGGAAGTGGTGAGATTGGAGCTTAATCTACACTGATGGGAAATATTTTAATACAGAAATGGGAAGCTTTGTGACTGGTACAGTTTGGTTGAACATTGGAGTGTTTGGGAGAAATGGTTAGAGCTGCTAAAATATCCCTTGTTTATAATCTAGGGCCTTGAATGTCAACCAAAATCTGTAAGCTATTCAGAAAACCATGGGAAAACATTAACGGCTGCTGAGCAGGGAAATGATATGATTAATGCTGCTTTAGGAAGATTATTCTATCCACTGGCCACAACGGTTAGTTCAGGATGGTTGACTGAAGATGCTAGGAGCTCCTATTCATTCATTCATGCATTCATTCATTCATTCCATATTTATGAAGCATTTGCTCTGTGCCAGATACTTGTCTGAGTTCTGGAGACAAAGTAATGAACGAGATAGATATGGCTCTTACCTTTGTAGTGGTTATCTCCTAGTTGAAGAGAAAGATAATAAACTCAAAAGATAAAATGAAAATAAGTAAGATAATTTCAGATAATGAGTTCCACAAAGAAACTACAACAGGAAAGCAAAATAAAAAGTGAATGGGAATTTCTCAGGTTAATATTGGGAGGTTGGGTTGAGTACTATGTTAGAAAAAGGGTATCACTTGGTCACTTCGGGGAGGTAACAATTTAGTTAAAATTTAAATGATGAGAAGAAAGAAAAATTGTTATGAGCAGACAAAACAGCATGGGCAAGATTTCCAATATGGGTCAACACTTAGACTGTTTGAAGTGCAGAAAGCAGGTTAGTGGAACAGGAGCAGAATGAATGATGGCAAAAAATAAGAGAGGAGGTATTATCAATTCCTAGTTTTGTATTGGTTTTAAAATTTTATGACACTGTGATAGTTAATTTTATTTGTCAACTTGACTGGGCCAAGGGGTGCCCAAATATTTGGTCAAACATTATTCTGGGTGTGTCTCTAAGAGTTTTTGTATGAGATTAAGGTGTGAATTGGTAAATCGAGTAGAGCAGATGGCCCTCCCCAGTGTGGGTAGGCCTCACGCAATTAATTGAAGGAAGAAATACAATAGTCTCTCCTTATCTGGGGTGGATATCCTCAGTGGATGCCTCAAACCCTGGATCAGACCTAATCCCATAAACACTGTTTTTTTCCTATACAACAACAAGTGGGTTCCATATACAGCATGGTACACTGGACAAAGAGATGACTCACATCCCAGGTAAGACACAGAGAGTATATGTGAGATTTCATGTTGCTACTCAGAATGGTACACAATTTAAAATGTATAAATTGTTTATTTCTGGAATTTTTCATTTAATATTTTCAGATGATGGTTACTCCGAGTAACAGAAACTACCGATAAGGGGGGGACTACTACAGAACACAAAGACTAAGCAAGAGAGAATTCCCTCTCTCTGCCTGAGTGCCTTCAAGCTGGGATATTGGTCGTCCCCTGTCTTCTGTCTTGTACTTGCGCTGGAACTATACCATCAGCTCTCCTGGGCCTCCAAGCTTGCTGACAGCAGGTCTTGGCATTTCTCAGCCTCCAAAATTGTATGATCCAATTCCTAATAATAAATCATCCTATTGGTTTTGCTTCTCTGGAGAACCCTTACTAATACAGACCCTCATGAATTACTTCTGTACTTAGGAAAAAAATGTTATATTTTAAATGTAAGAAACAGACTTCATGCTAAAACTAAGGGGTACAGAAACTTTGAAAAGATATTGGGCATATTACCTGGGCAAGTAATTTGATTTCAGTTTCCTCGTTGCCAGATGACAGTAATAATAATCTCTACCTCATAGGATATTGTGAGGATTAAGCAAAAAAATTGTTTTCAGAACAATGATTAATATAACAGTGCTGGTTATCTATCGTGGTTGCCAAAGAAGAGAATTAATATTGAATCTTGCTTCCTGGGAGAAAGGAGAGCTGGCTAAAGAAACCAAGAAAGAGAGAAAGCACAAAATTTAGAAAATAATAGTATCTTGAAATCTAAAAAAGAGAGAATACCAAAGAGGGAGCAATTAGTCATTTTAAATGTTGCTGAGAAAGCCATACCCAGGTTCTTATTACAACTAACTTCTATGTACTCTCCTCCATTGGCATTCAAAAGTCCTTACTATACTGTCAGGCACTTAGGAGCTCATGTTACTGTGTTAGCTTCCACTTGTATGTGTTTTAAATTATCTTCATTTACATAACATCTGTGTGTCATTCTCTTCTATGTATGTTCTCTGCAACCAGACTGTAAACTCTTCCAAGCAATGCATTTTTTTCCAAAAATAAACTTTTAACTTTCTACTCTCCTACCTCTTTTTGAACATACACACATACACAAACACACATACATACACAAATGGACACAGGAGGCCACAAAGCTTTGACATTCAAATATTAATATAGACACAAGTGCAAATTTTTAAAAATTAATTTTAAACGTAATATGTTCTTTGAAAATTTTTTAAGAAAACATTCAAACTTAGATGCTTCTGTCAAGAACATTGTTTTCATAAATTTTAGATTATATATTTGTTGCTGAAAATAATAAAACAAACACCATCTCTTTTGGATACATTATGGGGTTTTCTCTTCATCTACCACTAGATATCTTGCTGGTACTACCTTAAAGGAAAATTTTGTTTAAATAATTTTCTTTGTTTCCTTCTATTAACTAATTTCGTATGTGAAATAAATTATTTTCCATTGTTTGTTTCTTATCTTTTCTGCTTCATTCAGTTGCTTGACAAATTTCTACCCAAATGAATAGAAATGAGTGAGGCTGTCTAATTTTGAAATAGATCACTTTTATGGTTGCAAAAATTATTAAAGTTTTATAAAAGTTTGGCTTATAGACCATCATATCTATAATGAGCATTTTCTTTTTTAAATCCCAAAAAGCACCATTTAAAGTTTATATAATAAAGTAAATCATCCCCATTACAATGTTTTTCTTATATCCTTAAGGAAACTCAGAAATACACTTTCATAGTGGAAAATTCCAGAGTCTTAAAAAATATTACAGTATAGACTTGTGTATGATGAGTATAGAAAACAAGTGATACATGATAAAGTAAGTCTTCATTATGCTATTATAAAGTGAGTAATTGTGCGTGCTGAAGTCTTCGTCTTGGCCTTAATTTGGAGGACTCCCTTTCAGTTAATGACACTGCTTCTTATGTCTTTGAAATAACGAACAATTCATATGCTTCCAGCAGCAAAACAGCAAATTTATGCACAACTCAATCCACATTGATATCCTTGCTTTCCTGTTGTTACTAGAAATAAACTGTAGATAGAAGTTATAGCTTCAAACTAAGGTCAGTGCCTCCCTAGATCCAGTTCCCTCATATTTACTAGACTGCATCTACAACTGCCTCCTCTGTCTCCTGTATCATTGTTTTTCCTTCTCTACTGGTCATCTAAAAAGTAACCCTTTGAATCCAACTTTCCCTCCAGCTTTTTTCTCTGCTTCCTTTCTTAGCAAATTTCACCCCATGAGATTCACCTGTGTGCAGTATGTCCAATTCTTCTCTATACATTCCCTTGTGAATCTACTGTAGTCAGGATTTTGTCCTACCACTCTTATCAACAGTTCTTGTCAAGATCACAAATGGCCTTCACATTGCCATATCCAATGGTTAATAGCATCCTCACTGTATTTGGTCTACCAGGATCTATTGTTCTTGAAAGACTTAAGACTCAGAATGATGCCTTTTTCTAAGTCACAGGCCAATATTTCTCAGTTTTCAATGCAAGTGCCTCTTTAGTTTTCCAATCTCCAAACTTTGATTCTACTAAAAGCCAAGTCACTAATTATTCTCAGTCTCTGTATGATCTTATACAGTCTCATGGCTTTTAATATAATTTGTCATTGATGACCCCCAAATTTATATTTCCTGTCTGAGCCACCCCTCTAGAGTCTATATTTGTATATCCAACTGCTTATTTGTCATCTCCATTTGTGTGTCCAACAGGCATCTTAAAATTGATCAAAACCTCAAATCTTAATTATTCCCTCAAAACTTTTACTTTTTAATTTTTACCACAGCAAATGGTGCCTTTATTGTTCCAGTGGCTTCGACAAAAAACTTGGAATAATCCTTGATAACATGTCATATCTATCCATGATTTCTGAAAAATGTATCTTAAAAAAAATATGCTCAATATCTCATCATGTCTCACGTTCCTTCAATACTACTGCAGTATCATCTCTATCCTCCTTGCTCTACTTTGTTTTCTTTGTAATATTTACCAATACCCAATGTTATAGATTAGGTTGTGTTCCGCCAAAAAAATACATGTTGAAATCCTAACCCTCAGGACTGGAGAATGTGACCTTATTTGGAGTCATTTAGTGTCATTCAGTGTCATTTCCAATGTAATTAGTTGAGATGAGGTCATACTGGAGTAGAGAGAGCTCCTAATCCAATATGACTGATGGCCTTCTAAGAAAATAGTCATGTGCAGGCACAGAGAGACACACAGAGGGAATGCCATAAGCAAATGGAAGCAGAGATTGGAATTAGGCTGCCACAAGCCAAGGAACACTTGGGGCTACCAGAAGCTAGAAGAGACCAGGAATGACCCTCCCCTAGAGGCTTCTGAGAAAGCATGGCCTGGCTGACACCTTGATTTCAGACTGTTAGCCTCTAGAACTGTGAAGGAATAAATTTCTGTTGTTGTTATCCACTCAATTTGCGGTTCTTTGTTGTGACAGCCCTGAGAAATGGATATGACTTACATGTTGCATATTCATTTTATATATTATTTAGGTACTTGTTCATTGTCTGTCTACTTTAACTAGAAAGTAAGCTCCAGCTCCCTGATTGACTGAGATTTTTCTGTTTTTTAAAAATTGCTATATTTTCTCACCTGAAAGTGTGAGTGATTTTTTGTAACTAGTAAAACATCAGAGAGTAGGTCTTAGATGATATTCTATCCAGTTAGGGACCAAACCTTTTACATTTTTTATATTTTTGAACTTTGTGTGTACTTTGAAAAAAAACAATATTCAAAATGAACATGTTAAGAAAAGTTTTAATGTAAAACCAGGACAGATTTCATTAGAATATGTTGAACAAAAAAATAAAAGGCACAGAAGTGGACTATCTACAAACAAAAAAATTAACAGATACAGAGCTGAGACTGTCATTGTAAAACGATCCTGCTAGCCTAGTAAAAATAAACCAAGCAAGGATAAATCAAATGTCAATTTAAAAAAATATTTATCTAGAAGAGAAGGGGGGAAATATGGTAGAGGAAACAGGAATGAAGGTAAGACTTTTCTGAATATTCCATGTTATGTAGGTTTGATTTTGGAAATACAAGTATTTTGCCTTCTCAAAATAAATAATTAAGAAATAAATTCTGGGCTGGGTGCAGTGGCTCATGCCTTTGATCCTAGCACTTTGAGAGGTTGAGGCCGGCAGATTGCTTGAGTCTCGGAGTTGGAGACCAGCCTGGGCAACATGGCGAAACTCTGTCTCTACAAAAAAAAAAAAAAAAATACAAGAATTAGCCTGGAGTGGTAGCATGCACCTGTAGGTCCAGCTACTCAGAAGGCTGAGGTGGGAGGATTGCTTGAGCCTGGGAGGCAGAGGCTGCAGTGAGCCAAGATCACGCTACCGCATTCTAGCCTGGGTGACAGAGGGAGATCTGTCTGGAAAAAAAAAAAACAAAAAAACCCTCAAAGAATAAACAAACAAAAGTGTTTAACCAAAGTACATACCAATTGATAACAAAACCACTCAGAGAAAATAGTTTATTTAAATTCACTTAAGAGAGACTGTATGCCCTTATTGAAATATATTCTAAGACAAATAGAGCTTCAAAGAAATGTTAATCTTATTTAGTAGTAGTAGTAATATTGGTATTATTATTTTGAAATTATTTTATGTATATGATAGAATGATGCAAATGAGTAATTGTTATAACTGTTAGGAACCAAGATTCTCAAAGTAAAGGAAAAAGAAACAAAAATAAAATCCAAAAAATTAGGTTAAAACCCTACCATTTTATTTACGTTTAAATTAGAAAAAACAACATGAATTTACATAACCAAGTTTTTTTCCCAAATAAATTCTTCTTAGCTTTGTCCACTAAAAAAGCCTAGAAGCAATAGCAATCTATAAAAAAATGAGTATTATGAATTAAATTGTGCCCCATTTTCCAAGTTCACATATAGAAGGCCTAACTCTCAATGTGACTACATTTAAATAGAGCTTTTAAGGAGGTAATTAAGTTTAATGAGGTCATAAGGGTGGGGCTCTAATTCAACAGGACTGTTGTCCTTATAGGAAGGCAAAATACGCCAGCGCTCTCTCTCTGTCAGTGTGCACGCAGAGGGAAAACCTTGTGAGGTCACAGCAGGAAGGTGGGCATCTGCAAGGCAGGAAGAGAGGCCTCATCAGAGACCTGCCTTGCTGGAACCTTAATCTTGGACTTCTAGCTTACAGAACTGTAAAAAAGTGAATTTCTGTTGTTTAAGCTATTCAGTCCAATATAAATGTTTCTACCTTTAAGGTAAATCAGTTACTTTTGTTTGATTTCTGTGAACCCGGAGCTTACTATTACTGTGAGTACATGCAGGGCCAGTTTGTAACATTTTAATGCCAATCCCCACTAAAAGGGATCAGGGTTTTGAAACCAGCCCAGTTGTCCCGTAGATGGTTTTTGGATAAACATAGAAACTGACCCTCTCAGTATTAATGCTTGAAACTCACATTTGTCTTATCTGAGTTCCTTCCTCAGGAAACTGACTGTCAGGATTCCCAGGTAGTAGTAAGCACAAAACTTGCCTTTCTTACCCCTTTCTAATTCCTGTTTCCCCAAACATAGCTACATTCTGTCCCTACTATATAATCCCCCAAATGTAGTCGATTGAGGAGATGGATTTGAGACTTATCTCCTATCTCCACAGCTGCTGCATCGAAATAAAGCCTTCTTCCGTGGCAATACTCGTTTTCTCAGTGATAGGCTTTTCGTGCAATGATCAACAGGACCTAGATCAACCCCCTGATATTTTGGTAACAGTTTCATGGAAAAAAATTCCACATCAGGGGGAAGAATTATACAATACGAGCCTGAAAAATCTTGATGGGTTGGAAGGCAAGGTCTCCATCAAAGGACTCAGTGGACAACATGGAAGACTTCCAAGTAGCCAAAGATGAAATAATTTCAGCATCAAAAATAATGATGCAATTGGTTAAAACCGTTAAGTACTGTCTTATGAATTCAAAACGATCCTTCACAACAGACAGAGGTGGAGAAAAATAGAGAATTCGAAAGTGAGAGGGTGGAGATGGTATCTCATTGGATACCATTTATATTAACTAAATACCAATGCCTTACTTTCAAGACTGTCAATTAAAAGGAAAGAGGTAAGCATTTATTCTGCCTTTCCTGTATAAACATTGCAGGCTAACCAAATAGCCCTATTGATGAAGAAGGAAAAGTACCTGTTTACAAATAAACTCCAGAAATTTGCAATGGATAATAGAATTAGAAATTCAGTTTTCAAACTCTAATGATGTAAAGTGATTTAGGCAAAACCCGACATGGATGAACCATTAGGTGAACAGTTGATGGAGAGATCAGGCTGTCAATACTTGCACCCATTGATCAATATTAGCAGCAGTAAAAATAGGACTTAAGACATTATGTGCCTGTTGATTTGATGTAGTCTGAAGCACATAGGATCACCTATAAATTATTTGCTATAAAATTCTAAGCTTGAATCTAAACAAGCATCTAGAGGTAACCTCTACATACAGCAAATACAACAGGAAAAGGAACAATCAAAATGATACCACAAGAAAGCAAACAGTCAAATCCAGACTGTGGGATATTCTTCAAATCAATTGACCCAGTTTCTTTAGCAAGTCAGAGGCAGAGAGAAGAAAAAGGAGGGAACAGAAGCTAGGGATAAATGCTTTTGATTATGACAGGCTTCAGAGACTTATCAAGAAATTGTCATGTGCGTACCTTGTTTAGATCCTGATTCAAACTAAGCAATTATAATTATTTTGAGACAATTAGGAGAAATTTGATTACAGTACTAGGTATCAGATTATATTAAGGAGTAATTGTTAATTTTATTATGGTTGATAATGACATTATAATTATAAAAGAAAATGTCCATATTTGTTTAGAAATAAAGTATCTAAATATGTAGCAGTGAAATGACATGATGTTTGGGGTTTGTTTTCTAGTAATTCAATAGAGGAAAGGAAAATGGAGCAAATGTGGCAAAGTCTTGGTAATTTTTGAATATAAATGATGGTAACACAAAGTTCATTATATTGCTATTTGCCTTTATATTTGAAATTTTTCACAGTAAAATTTTGTTTAGGCTACTCAATTTGAAAATTAGTAAATTATTCTTCAGCAAAATTTCAACTGTGTATGGGGGTTCGGGGCACAGAAGACAGACTGCAACGTGTTTAAGGAGCAAATTTGCAATGTTGAAGGGCAGGCCATGAATGTAGACTCATCTATACACAGAGCAGTTAAAGAAGGAGAGAAACAGAATGGCAAAAGAAGTGAAGAGCAAGGTTGAGAGAACATGTGTGTGTATGTATTATGTATTTGTGTATGTATCTGTGTGTGCATGTTTGTGTTTGTGTGTTTTAGGCTAACTGAGCCAAGCATTAAACATTTTGACAGGTTAAAAATATCTAGTAAAGAGTAAAAAGCCTATTATGTATTTTTATTTATATTATTATGCTTTTAAGATCTAGGGTACATGTGCACAACATATACATGGGTATACATGTGCCATGTTGGTTTGTTGCACCCATCAACTCGTCATTTACATTTAAAAACCTATTATTTTCTAACATATCTAGATTTTGAGTTTTTTGGTTTATTCAGAGTCTAATCATTTTCTCCTATGTTTACAGAAATCAAGCAAATATATTGACTTAAAGCTGGAAACATTTATGTTAGACCAGATTCAGATTTTTGGTCCAAATGCATATTCTCCAGAGCTAGTTCCTCTCCCTGCACTTCCATGTCCATGGCAGGGTTCTATAGGCTTGTAGGGTGATGGTCTCTGTGACTCCAGCTACTTCCAGCTCCCACCAGCCTGTTCAACTGTGCTTTCATCTTGTCATTTGCGCACAGAAAACCTCCCATGACTCCCCTTTGGAAGAGTAGGCAAATCACTGAGTCTTATTCCTTAAAGTTTTCTACTGCCTAACTCCAATTTTACTTTTAAATTTTTCCTCTATTTAATTTCTTATTATCTCCCAACACTTTGCTCTAGGTAGTTGTTCTACTCATTCTTTAGCTTATTTGTCCTACCTTTCTATACTTCACTCTTATTGCTGCAGACCCAGCTTAAAAACACCTCCTAAAAGAAGCATTCTAGGACAATGTCTAGTGATCTCTACACTTTTCCCTTTCTCTGAATTTCTATCAGACTTACTATGTAAAACACTCATGTAGCATTCCCTAACTTGTATTTTTATAATTCAAACAATTATTTGATGTAGCATATGATTATATATATAATAATATGAACAGAACAGTTAAAGATAAAAATCAAGTTAAAAATGATATAAAGAAATATATATTTGAGTCAAGAGCCAAGGGTGTCAGTAGCCCATAGTCATCTATTGCCTTGTATTATTTTTCAGTGGTTCACATGCCTATATGTTTGCCACTTTCACCAGGATATGTGATCCTTAAGGAGCAACGTGAATAAACATTATAATGGGATGTAAATTAAGCAGTTTAGTATTTCCTTAAGATCTTCAAAAAGAGAAAAGCCATCTGCCCTCATGATACATGTTCCTCTCCTGAAGGCAGGAAATCATGAAATGATCTTCAAGGTACCATCTAGTTATACTTTTTTAGTGATGGAACTACCTCTGCCAACAAAGTTCAATAGTGTACTGATCACTACTGAGCAAAGTGTGGTCTCTGGACCCGCAGCATTGGCATCACCCAGGAAGTTACTAGAAATGCAGAAGTTTAGGCCTCATCCAAGATCTACTGAATCAAAATCTTCATTTTATATGATTCTCCTGGATATATTATATTCTTGTGCACATTAAAGTTTGAGAAGCAGATAGTGTAGCTACCTCATATAAAATATATACTGCATAAAAATGTCAACATTTCAATATTGTTAACGAAAATATATTTTTGCTAAGAAAATTAAAGATTATAGTTTACCGCAGTATAAACTATTTAATTTCTGCTCTTCTAAAAATTAAGTGCATCCAAAATGTTCAGAATTTTCACTGGCAGTTGAAAAATGTAGCACCTAGGTATTTAATATATATCTTTCATCACCTTCATTGCCTTAAGAATATTTTAAGCATATATACTAGGTTTTTTTAATTAACAAAACCCCAACATTTTGCTCCATCTTTTTCTTAACAACTCTAATTTTACTCCTGGCAATCAAAAATGAAAGCAAGGTTTATTACTTGTTTTCTTGCCTTATTTACCTATTGATAGATCTAAATGCCAGCAGCTGTGCGCATTTCCTCACTTTGAGTTCATTAAGCTACAAAACAATAGCCATATTATTTTCTTAAAAAATTCCCTCTGGCATCAGAAAAAATAATTCTTGGTAATATCGTTTAAGATTTCCTTGAAATTTCAACCTCACTCTAAACATGTTTTAAATCAGCATTTTTAAAAACCCGGAGTAATAAGTTTTTATATAAAAAGTTGCTGATAGAAAAAGTATCACTGAAACATTAAAAAGATAGGAAATACTTTCTGAAACTTCAGTTCATCCATGGTCTAATCTGGTTTTAGAAATTCTACATAAGGTGGCCGGGCGCGGTGGCTCAAGCCTGTAATCCCAGCACTTTGGGAGGCCGAGACGGGCGGATCACGAGGTCAGGAGATCGAGACCATCCTGGCTAACACGATGAAACCCCGTCTCTACTAAAAAATACAAAAAACTAGCCGGGCGCGGTGGCGGGCGCCTGTAGTCCCAGCTACTCGGGAGGCTGAGGCAGGAGAATGGCGTAAACCCGGGAGGCGGAGCTTGCAGTGAGCTGAGATCCGGCCACTGCACTCCAGCCTGGGCGACAGAGCGAGACTCCGTCTCAAAAAAAAAAAAAAAAAAAAAAAAAAAAAAGAAATTCTACATAAGGTGAACCATCTAAAATTATACTCAGTATTCATTCTTTTTTTCTTTTTCTTTTTCTTTTTTTTTTTTTTTTTTTTTGAGATGGAGTTTTGCTCTTTTTGCCCACGCTAGGGTGCAATAGCGCGATCTCAGCTCACTGCAACCTCTGCCTCCTAGGTTCAAGCGATTCTCCTGCCTCAGCCTCCCAAGTAGCTGGGATTACAGGCATGCGCCACCACCCTGGGTAATTTTGTATTTTTTTAAAGTAGAGACCAGGTTTCTCCATGTTGATCAGGCTGGTCTTGAACTCCCGACCTCAGGTGATCCACCTGCCTCGGCCTCCCAAAGTGCTGGGATTACAGGCGTGAGCCACCATGCCCGGCTTTACTTCTGTGTACAAACTATTATTTACTAATGGTTGGCAGGCAAACTCTAGGCAGAAAATAGCCAGCGTAGGACAAAAATAGAACAAGATCTCTGACCACCTGAAGTTTAGATCCTGCTGAAAAAAACAAATAAAGATATAAATAAATATATAATTTAAACAGTACCTGCGGAGAAATCATGGTGACTAGTATTGGTGTTGTGGTAAGGAGGAAAAGTGAACACATGTATTTTGGAGACAGGTCTTGGAGCAGGATTGCATGTTGGAAGTGAGAGGCGGAGAGATAACAGAAATCACTCCTAGAAGTCTTGCTTAATCAATTAAGCTCATGGTAGAACCATTTACTGAGGTAGGGAAGATCAGGAAAGATATACATTTCTAGGGGGTGATCTAGAACTGGTTTTAAGATTACATTCACAAAATGTCTTTTAGGTGGCCAACTAGGTATGCCAATTATAGTCTTGTTTATAAAATTATTTTTATTTCTCAAAGTAGCCAAGTTCAGGGTTGTTCTCCCTAGAAAACTCTTGCCCTAAATTTTAGCTTGTTCCTTCTTATTACTCAGATCCAGGACTTAAATGTTCACATCCCTACAAAGACTAGCCCTATTTTGCATGCCCTTTAAACTCCTGATCCCATTCTAGTTTTACTGTCACACTACCCTGTTTCTTTTCCTCAGAGCATTTATCACTATCTCAAATTATCTTTTTTACTTTTTAACCGTTATATTTTACTGGCACATAAGAATTGAAATCATTTATTTTTGTTTACTGGGTTCCTGTTTGCTTTCCTTAACTAGAATGTAGTTCTGTAAGAAAGGATCCCGTATCAGTTTTGTTCAGTCTGTATCCATGGAAAGATTACCTGGTGCCACGGGCTAAATTGTATCGCCTCACCACTCACATGGTGAAACCCTACCTCCCACCATGATAGCATTTGAAGACGGAGTCTTTGGGAAGTAATTAAGTTTAAATGAGATCTGAGGGTGGGGTGCTCACGATGGATTAGTACCCTTGTAGGAAGAGAAACTAGAAAGCTTGCTTCCTCCATCTCTCTCCACCATGTGAAAACACATCAAGAAGGGCATCTGCCATCTGCAAGCCTGGAAGAGAGCCCTCACCAAGGAACTAAATCAGCTGGTATCTTGATCTGGGACTTCCCCAACTCCAGACTGTGAAAAATAAATTCCTGTTGTTTAAGCTACCCAGTCTGTGGTATTTTGTTATGACACCTGGAATAGAGAAGATGCACCATATATGTAAATATACATATATATGGAGTTATATGTATAAAAATAAATATGAAGTTATATATGTATAAATACATATATATAATATATAATAAATAATAATATAAATGAAGTTAGAGCTCGGAAGATTGAAGATTGGTCTGAGAAAGAAATATAATTTGGAGGGTTTTCAACATTTTGATACTATTTATTTTTTAAAAATACATTTAGTTGTATATATTTAAGGAATACAACATGATATTATAAAAGATAAATATATATGTATATATACTAAAATGTTGACTATGGTGTAACAAGTTAACATATTCATCATCTCACATAGTTACCCATTTTTGCCTTCCCAACTTCTCATGGCAAGAGCAGCTATAATCTACTCATTTAGCAAAAGTCCTGAATATAATACACCATTATTAACTATAGTTCTCGTTTCGTTAGATCTTTTGACTTGTTCATCCTACATATTTTCTACTTTGTATCTTTTACCCACATCTTCCATTTTCTACCCTCCCAAACCCTGTCATTTTATTCTCTATCTCTTTACATTAGGCCTTTAAAAAAAGGGTCCATATATAAGTGAGGCCATGCAAGATTTTTTTTTTTTTCTGTGTCAGGCTTATTTCACTTACTATAACATGCATGGCCCTAGAGGGCATTATCCTACATAGTATATAAAACTAAAGTAATGGATGAAATTAACTAAGAATGTTGAAATAGAAGAAAGACCAGAACAAATTGCTAAAGGAGTCTGAGAAGAAATAGCTAGAGGGTAGCAGAAAAATCAGGCAAGAGTACAGTTTATTTCAAGAAGGACATAGTGTCAATAGTGCCACAATCTATTAAGAGGGCAAGTAAACTGCTGTCAGCTGGGTCATTAATTCATTAGATACTTACTGAACAGAAAGCTGGATTCCTGATGTGTGGGGAGATGCACAAAGTATAACTACAGGTGTTTGATGGGTAAGTCACAGCAGTAAGGGTGAGCTCTAAAGAATACCTTAGATCCAGAGAGAAGGTAGAGAGAAGGACTTTCATTCATTCTCTCACTCATTTATTCACCCATTCATATAACAAACAGTGTTTGAGTACTATTTCAACAAAAAGAAACCATGTTAACACAGGTCCATGACTTTAGAATAGCCCAGGCTTTTCATTAGAACAAAGAGCAGCATACTGCCCCCAGAGTTTTTGATTGGCAAATCCTGTGCTTTAATTTCTACCATAATTTCTTTTCTATGCAGAAAACAATGTATTTTTCTGAGGATAAGGAAAGAAAATGATTTATTGACACTGAAGAACCCATTAATGCAGTGCCTTTGCAGAAAACCACAGAGGACTAAATTCATTCAGGTAGTTTTGGATTACCTAATACGTATTTTGCGTTAAACTTAACCTGATAGTGATATAAGTCATAGAAATTGTATGACAAGGTTGTAATTAGAGAACAGAGTGCTAAATAATGGCATATTGACCAGAAATATAATCCAATAAGTAATAATTAATTTAAACTCAAAATATAGTTTTCCTGAAAATGAAGATGTTATCCAACAATACATTGTGAATCATCAGAGCCTCTTCCATCCTTCACCTTACTTAACCTTTGCTAAAGATAGAGTGATTTCTGTTCCATTGTGTGGGATGAGAAAAATATGCCATGACTTTACTATATTTTTCACTACGGTTAGGAAAGAAAACATCTTGGAAAGGCTGTTATAGACTATCTGAGGCTGGAAGAGTTTTAACATTTACATAGAAAATGACTCCATTTTCCCTCGAAGGACAAAATCTGGCTATGAAAGGCCTCCTCTCTGAGCTTTGCCCAGGCCATGATCTTGGGACTATTGGCTATAATGAGCACTATGTGGCTAAGTCCCTATGCATTGTACTGAATACTTATCCTGACAAAGTGTCTGTAGACATAACGAATGTAACAGCCACATTAGAATTACAGGCTGTAAAAAACATTGCAGTATGAATTATTTGTCAAGAAATAAAAGATGCATTGTAATTTGCCAAGAAACAACTGTCTAATGTGTTTTCTTTTTTTTAAAAAAATGTGCTTGCTTGCAAAATATTTGGAAAGTAAATTATCTATTACTATTGCTTGCTTGCTAATTGTCAGTAATAATCCCTTTCAATTACTATGGTGAAGTAGGTCAGCCAATTTTTAGTGCTTATGAAACTTGCAATTTAGAACAAGGCGGCATATCAGCAAGTTAGGTTTTAAAATGATTGAGCAAATATGCTTTCTTTCAGTCCTCTTAACCCTAACCATGGATCCAGATCAGCTGTAATACCTAAAAGTAATTATGCTTACTTTTATTTATAATATTTTTTATAGCTATTTGTAACAATGACAGTTCATTCTCAATCATTTTTATTTTTTAATTAATAGATTTTATTTTATTTTTTGAGACGGAGTGTCACTCTGTCACCCAGGCTGGAGTGCAGTGACATGATCTTGCCTCACTGCAACCTCTACCTCCTGGGTTCAAGAAATTCTCATGCCTCAGCCTCCTGAGTAGCTGGGTTTACAGACACGCACCACCACACCTGGCTAATTTTTGTATTTTTAGTAAAGACAGGATTTCACCATGTTGGCCAGGCTGGACTTGAACTCCTGAACTCAAGTAATCCACCCACCTCGGCCTCCCATAATACTGGGATTACAGGTGTAAGCTAACATGCCCAGCCTAGATTTCATTTTTATAGAGCAGTTTTACATTAACAGAAAAACTGAGCAAGTCACTCAAAGTTGCCATATATACATTTTCTCCCTCTCACCAACCATTTTTATTTACCTGAACTCTTCTTTAAGTATGTAGTATTCTTGGGCAGCTTAGAAATTTGAGACCACCTTTGTATATTTTTAATAATACAACTACCCTTGTCAAATTTACTGCCGTAGTTCCCCCAATGTTTCCGGTATCTTGTCCATTAATACTTGGATTTCTTTTATAGTTCAGCTCTCACAGCACTGAAGAACTTTTTTTTTTTTTTTTTTTTTTTTTGAGACGGAGTCTCGCTGTGTCACCCAGGCTGGAGTGCAGTGGCGCGATCTCGGCTCACTGCAAGCTCCGCCTCCCGGGTTCACGCCATTCTCCTGCCTCAGCCTCCGAGTAGCTGGGACTACAGGCGCCCGCCACCACGCCCGGCTAGTTTTTTGTATTTTTAGTAGAGACGGGGTTTCACCATGTTAGCCAGGATGGTCTTGATCTCCTGACCTCGTGATCCACCCGCCTCGGCCTCCCAAAGTGCTGGGATTACAGGCTTGAGCCACCGTGCCCGGCCTAAGAACTTTAAATTGACCATTTTGAGAATGACCCTGGGGCAGTGTAGAGGATGAGTTGGAGCAAGGAAGGAACAGTGGGGAAGGAAAACCAACAGTTCAGGCGGGACTGATGAAGAACTGAGCAAAAGCAGCAGCAATTGGGATAGAAAGGAAGAGAGACATCTGAGAGAGTTTGGGGGTAAATGCAATGTGGTCTGGCAATGAGATAAATTCTTACATGGATGTAGGAGTGGTAAGAGGTCCCAGGCCATTAACAGAGATGGGGAAATTTGAGACAAGGAATGACTTTTGTGGGGGAGGACATACTGACTTACCATATTTAAAGAACCTCCAAGTGAAGATGTCCAATTTGCAGTTAAAATAGGACCACACAACTTAGGAAAGCTTTCAGGATGAGTTTAAAGTTTTGTGAATTGTCAGTTTTCTATGAAAAGCAGAGACATGGCTGGATATGGGATGGGCCTGGGAAGCTGTGGCACTTAGAGAAAGGAAAGACCCATTTGAAAGTCACCAAATCCCTGAGTCTTTCTGGAGCTGGGAGGCAGCACAGGTGCAAATGAATCTCAGGTGTTAGAATTAGGCATTCTCCTTCTCATCCAATCTTTACCACCCAGCTGAATGACGTTAGACAAGGCATTCCACATTTCTGGGTGTCTTTCTCTCTTGCCACTTACTGAAAAGAGATAATAAAGTTTGCCGAATTTACCTCATGGATCAGTGTATGATATGATAAATTAATGTGGAAAAATTCCCTTGGAAGTTTAATATAAAGACATTATCTGTATCCTGAGGTTGAAAGTGCTTTGGAAATTCTGACAGGGAAGGTGGAGGAGGGAAAAGAGAGGAGGGAAGAGCAGGGCATGCCAAGAGGAGTGTTAACACTCACTAAGTGGAGTGTCAAACAACCAGCAATTCCCTTAGTTTTAACCCTTTATCCTGCCAAGGACTGTTATTATTTGAATTTTGTCTCTCTCGAAAAGAGATGTTGATGTCCTAATTCCAATGACCTCAAATGTGCCTCTGTTTGGAAATAGGGTCGTGGCAGACATACTTAGTTAAGATGACGTCACACGGGATAACGGTGGGCCCCTAGTCCAACACAACTGGTATCCTTCCAGGAAGATGGGCATGCAAAGGCACAGAGACACAGGGAGAATGCCGTGTGAAGACAGGCACAGAGAGTAGGGTCATGCAGCTGCAAGCAAACGATGTCAAAGATTGCTGGAAAACTACCCGACGCTAGGAAAAGGCAAGCAAAGATATCTCCCCTGCAAGTTTTAGAGACAGCAAGTCCTTGATTTCAGACTTGCAGCCTCCAGAACTGCGAGACAATGAATGTGGTTGTTTTAAGCCTCCCTGTTTATGGTACTTTGTTATAGCAGCCCTAGGAAGCTAACACAGAACTAATCACTTTCTGTTCAGTAAAGTCTTTCATAGAGCCAGAGCCATGGTTGTTTTTGTTTGTTTGTTTTGTTTTTTTGTTTGTTTTTTTAAAAAGATGAATAAAACAAACATAGCAGTAGGGTGAGATATTTTAAAAATAATTATGTTTTTTTTTTTCCCTCAATTGTGTAGAGGGATTGCATACACAAATAAGTATGGTCACTCTTACCATCACAATGAGCCATTTATTTCAGGAATTAAGAAACAGAGTCAGCTGGTTGGGCATTCTGACCAGCTCCAATGTATTGGATCATTGGAGATTAAATGAGTGGCGCAAATACGTTTCTGAGACCCAGAGATAGGAGATGTATATCATTTTGGGCATCATTTCTATCTATTCAGGGCTTGGAGTTGGCATTGATTCATCATTGGGCAGACCAGCTTCCCACCACTATTAGAATGGGTCACAGAGAACATCACTAATTTATATAAGGTATATTAAAATGTACTGTCAAGGAAATAAATGTTTCAGTCCTGGCTCTGCCACTTTTGTAGGCTTTTAGGTAAACACTTGAGCAAGCATCTGTAAGTTTTTATCAATTCAGCATCTTTTCCTTTCAGGGATTCTCTCTCCTACTCCATGCTGAAATTAAATGGCCTCACTTCTCTTATCTCAAGGCTGTGCGTGTACAAGTTCTTGCAAGTTCTTGTCTCTAGCTCAGCCAGTTCAATAGTTTTTGCAAATATTGTATAAACAGCAAGGTAGAATGTTTGTCTTCTGTATTATTAGCCTTAAGGCCAGTACTACAGGCAGCTAAAGTCTGCTTCAGAACGAAACCAATGCAGAAGAAAGCAGAACCAAGAGATGGAGAGAGACAGAGACCCAAGAACATCATTTGAACGAATAAATTCAGCTGTGCCCTGAAGCCAGATCATCCATTTGGATTTTCCACCTACATAAACCAAGAACCATTCTCCTCTCCCCCTTTATTTTCTTCATTTACTTTGAAATCAGTGTTGTTATTATTTAACCTCTCTGGCTTTCAGTTTTCTCATCTATAAATTAAGAAGATTACCCTTAAACATCTACCATCACCATAAGAAGAACATGCCCTAGCTGAAATCTCTGGCATGAAAAGACAAGAAACATATGAATTAGGGTCACCCTAAAGTGCCCACAAACCAGTGGTTTAAAGTAGAGGTACCAGCCAAGCCCAGCCTAGATCAACCAAGTCTTAGCCAACCTGCCAACACAGGGGCAATAATAAAAATATTGTTAAGAGCAATAATGATGAATAAGGAGTAGAGGATGTTTAAAACAGTATCAACTTTACATATGCTCATGTCTAAGAATGGAACATTAATAGGAGGGTGCTTTCCCATTATATCCCTACGAACCCAACTTTCTCTTTAGCATCTCTGGTCTTAAGTCAAAAACTATTACTAATTTACTCCTAAGTCTCTCTCATTCTTTCAGATAAAACACAAACCTGCATTCATTAGGTACCAGTGGAAATTTAAAAGGTCTAAAAATATTAGGTTGAGCCCTTGAATTTTAGATCTGGAATATAACTCAGAGGTTATCTAGTTCAATTTCATCCTTTTACAGATGAGAATCCTGAGGTCCAGAAAGCTTTCATGACCTATCAAAGATCTCTTGGCCAGTTTATGTGAGATGAGACTGGAACCCTAAGTTTTTAATTCCTACTTCATCACGTCTTCTATTATGACAGATCTCTTCTGGTGTTTACCAAGTTTGGAAGGATTCAAAGCTAATACTCCCATCTGATCTCACTGTTTCTAATTTTTCTAAGTATATTCAGGGCTTTCGAAAGCTGTGAGTTTGAATATCAGTTTCTTCTCCAAAACAATGAAGAACAAATGGAAGCAGTCAGTAAGGCCTGATGCTTTTTGATTAGCCTGTTTTATGTTTCATGAATTTCCTATTCCATAAGATTAAGACGTTTCTGCCATTCAAAAAATATATATTTAAGTCACCACTTCATCTCTGTCTTTTATGACAGCAATTTTTTAAAGGTTGAGCGAAGTTACCCCCACACCTGTTTCTTTTAAACTGAAAGGGACCCAGTTGCACTCTGTAGGGAAATCACAAAGACAACTGGAGATCTTGTCAATTTACAGCCAAGCTTGGCTGGAGAAAAGTGGATAGCTGATTTGAGGAGATACGGAATAAGTACATTTACCTGAAGATGAGCATGGCCTAGCTGAAGAGACCGGAGATAATGAGGAAGGCTTCCTTTGGTTTGGTGGGGAAATCCATGATTCCGTAACATCAATCAAGGCAGTTTTATCTGATTGCTAAGTTTCAAGAAAACCAGTGAACATTTAAGATAGCTATATAGAAAAAGAAAAAAGAAGATAAAGGAAGGTACAATCATTCTCTGTTATGTAAAGTTGGAAACTAAAGCCCTAAGTGCTATAGAATTAATATTAAATTTTAATGCTATCACATTGAAGTCATGAATTTAGGTTAATTTTATAAGAACAAAGAATCTCCTTTTATATTTCCAAGCCTTGCCACAAGGGATTCTGACCCCAGTAAAGACACATAGAAGAGAAAGTGCATTGGCATGAGAGATCAGGGATAACAAAATGAATGTCTTTAAAATTGACTTTTAAAAAAGTCTCGTTGAGAATAATCACACATCATCTATTCTTTTAGATGTCTTATAAATGTGGATTAAAATCATTTATATCATATGTATTAGCTTGAGTCATTTTATCTTCTCATTTACCAGTAGATGATAGCTGTAAGCAGCTCATCAACGTATGCTGGGCAGCAGCCAGGGGACATAATCTGAGAATGTCGAGAGAATCTTTCCATTCTTTCCCCAAATACATACACACAGACACTTGCACATACACATATAATACTCACAAAAAGCCCAGATTAACTTGTCTTTAATAATTTGGCTCACTCATGGGGTGGTATTAATCTGCAGGTATGAATCTAATTTAATCATTTGACTCACTATGGGGAGGTATTAATCTAACTCATTCTTGTTGCATACTAGGAGGTAACGCAATCTTAGAGGTTGTGGGAGAAAGCGGAAACACAGAACCAGTTAGGATCAGGGTACAGGTAGCAAGATGCTTGGAACTGGGTCGGGGAAGGTCACAAAGAAAGGAGAGGAATGCCTGAATGTTAGGTTATATAAGTAACGAAGAGAAACCACCTCCTTCTCAGTTAATTTCACCTAAATATTTCTAAAATAGCAATTATCTATCAAGGATATGCTGAAGTATTAATCATCTCTATATTTAAGGTTCCTATTTTATGATTGAGAATATAAACCATGCACATCTAAAATATTAAAATATACAATGAGTGGCAATGACAAATGACGATCCTGGCACCAAGGACCATAAATGTTTGGAGATTAATGATATTATTTCAAGGTGGGTGTGGAGGGTGGAGTTCAAATAAGGATTCAGTAAGAGGTGAGGCTCCAGCCATAGCTTTAAGGATAATCAGATGCAGATAGGAAGGAGTGGAAAGTAATTTTAAGTGAGGGAAAGGTGTGAAGATGCAGAAATTCTGGAAGCATGTGTGAGGCAGAGAGGAGTTCACCACTGACACCAGGAGGAAGGTTCTTGAAAGGTTATATGGGAGAGAAAGGAGGGAAAAATAGGCATTTTTTTTTTCCATGAAGCATACAGGGAGCCTATTTTAAAGGAAAAATATCTGATTCATTTTAGTCATATTGGCAGGCTTCTAATGACCTAGCCAAGTCCTTTTGCTAAAGAAGGATATTTGGTGACATGTCTATACTTGGAGAATTACTCCAGTCGACGGTTGCATTTTCACGTGGATATTGAGAGGACCCCAGAGTGAGATGTGGAGTTGGGGGGACACATAAGCTCCTGCAAATAATACCACTTTATATGATTTCTTATAACCCATTTTCTTGTTTTAAATATATCCTGTGGCAATAGTTCACATTTCTAAACACAAAGAAAAGAAACTTGCCTATACCTTTCTGAGTCACCGGGCACTGAGTCCTTTACCTCCCATTTGCATCAGCAGGGAGACCTCCCTGCTCTTTTTGTTCTTGCCTGTTTTGTAATGTGATTAAAGAAGCAGTGGACCAATTCGAGATCCTCTCAGAAATGCTAGGGATTGTCCTCTTTAGGGGGCCTAATTCTGTAAGCACTTCCTATATTGGCGTTTATAGTACCTGTTTCTTTCTAATTTCATTCCTTATTGAATCTTCCAGGGAACAATAAGGTACTCTTCCTTAGCCCCTAACTTCCAGTTTTCCACTTACCCTCCTTCACATACACAAAAGGAAAAAAACAGTTCTTTTTTTTCTCTTCTAATCACTTCCTATGTGCTAAATTTTGTGGAATTTATATACTTTTGAGGGGTATGAGAATGTTCTAAATACTGAAGCTTCTTTTGAAAATGCTGAATGACCAGAAATTCTCACAGTGAATGCTTGGTGAAGGGATAGTGGCATCTTAAGCAAATAATCTGCTAAATTAATAAACCTCATAAATTACAAAATCCCTGAATACCAACTGCTGAAATACAATCACTCTCTGACCTGAACCTATTAAATGAAGAAGTCTGCTGTGCATAATTTACAACAGTGCTATGAATGAAAAATAGCTCCTTAAAAGGAAGATAAAATACAAAAATGGCCTAGCTGTGGAAACAAAATTACTAGTTATTTCAGTGCTTATTTATTTTAATATTGGTTTATGGGTCACCTAATAATTTTATCTTTATTGTTGTTTTGCTCTCAATTGCTCAATAATCCATGATCGAGACAATATTACATTTTGTTGGTTGGATGGCAAGAGTAATGTGAAAAAGGCAGTATTAATCATTTTTATATTGTACATATGTGTAGTGTTTCTTTAAAGGTAGAAAATATAATACTGCATATAGATAGCTAACTATTGGTAATATTGTTACAAATCTCATTAGTCACCTTGTCTAGAGAATCAAAGTATTTTAAACGTGTTAAATCAGTGGTTCTCAGGCAGCAGAAATGAGAAGTCATTTGGTGGGTGTAAAGCTTGTTATGCTAGATGAGTAAGTTCTAGAGATCCACTATATAACATAGTGCCTATAACTAACAATTGTGCACTTCAAACATTTTTTAGAGGGTAGATCTCATGTGAAGTGTATCTATCATAGAAAAAGGGAGGACACAGGAAACTTTGGGAGGTGTTGAATATGCCTATTACCTTGATTGTGGTCATAGTATCATGGGTGTTTATATGTATCCAAACTCATCAAATTGTACGCATTTAATATGTGCAGTTCTTGCAGTTCTTTGTATATCAATTATACCTTAATAAGGCTGTTAAAAATTAAAATAAATAAATGAATCAGTGGTTCTCAACTAAGAGCAGTTTTATCCCCAGGGGACATTTGACAATGACTGGAGAACTTTTGATTGTCACAACTGGCTAAGTGGGTGCTAGTGGTTTCTAGTGGGTAGAAGCCAGGAATACTGCTAAACACCCCATAATGCATACACATCTGAGAAAAGAGTTACTGAGTCCCAAATGTCAACAATGCTGCTGTTGAGAAACACTGTGTTAAAGCGATAAAAATCAACCCAGATTTCTAGGTATTTAGAAGGAAAGGGAACTTTCAAGAATAATCTCTTGCCAAATTCTTTTGCAGAATTTTGCTCTCAAATGTACTTTTCTGGTTCAGACACAATGAATTTGGAACTCACTTTCTAAACTCCCCTGTGGAATTTTGAGTAATAGGATTGGCAGCAGCCATTTGTTCAAAGATTGCACAAGGGATTTCAACAGCGGTAACCCTTCCAGGGAGACATAATTCAAACCATGAGAAAAAGCTGGGTAGAATGGTGGTTGCAGTTCACCTCATCTGAGGAGCATTTTGGACCAGATGGGCTGAAAGAAAAGTAGAGAAGGAAAAATCCCATGCCCTGCCTATCATGCTAATTCTATTAATGAAATTATATTCAAAACACCAGACTGTTGTTTTGGGACTTTGAGGGCAAACACTTGCTAAGATTGAGTGATTAAAAGGAAAAAAGAAAAAAGATGAAAAAGTGGCATGTAATTAGGGCACTCAGATATTTGTGTTGCTAGGTCAAATTGTGCAAATCTTGACTGAAATGTTCCGAACTTTCCTCAACTTTTTTTTTTTTTTTTTTTTTTTTTGAGGCGGAGTCTCGCTCTGTCGCCCAGGCTGGAGTGCAGTGGCCGGATCTCAGCTCACTGCAAGCTCCGCCTCCCGGGTTTACGCCATTCTCCTGCCTCAGCCTCCCGAGTAGCTGGGACTACAGGCGCCCGCCACTTCGCCCGGCTAGTTTTTTGTAATTTTTTTAGTAGAGACGGGGTTTCACCGTGTTAGCCAGGATGGTCTCGATCTCCTGACCTCGTGATCCGCCCGTCTCGGCCTTCCAAAGTGCTGGGATTACAGGCTTGAGCCACCGCGCCCGGCTCTCCTCAACATTTTTTTAAACAAAGTCAGTTTAGCTTTGGAGTTCCTCAAGCCCATGCGTGTCATTTCTATTGATGGTTAAAAAAAAAAAAAAAAAAAAAAAATTCTTAATCTTCCCTCTTTATTTTTATTGTGTTCCTAATTACAAAAATATGTATTCCCCTAGTCAAGATCAAGGTTCAAACTGGGTCCATTCAACGTTCTTCCGCTCTCCCTTCTTCTGTCCTCCTCCAGGGAAGAGGTACAGTCTTTAGGATCTGATATGTTTGCAGAGCAAAAGGTAGAAAAAACTGTAAATGTCTATTCCACTTCAGACCTAGGCCCCAGTCAGACTCTGGGACAAACGAGTCCCTGGGCAGAGGACATGTGAAGGTTCATGTCTTAGTGTCTCTTCACCAAGCCCATCTTGGGCTTCTGCTTCCCTGTTTTGACTTTGCTTCTAGTTGCAGTGGAAGCTGCTCCTTCTTGTAACCAATGCCCAGATTCATTACCACAATTTATACGTAAATTCTGAGTTGCTCTCTGATACCCCTGTTGTTAGTTATTCTCTGTCTCCAATATGTGGACACTTAAGAATGGATCCTTACTCTATATTTCTTTTGCCACAAATTACTGAAGGCTTGTATCTGAATTCTAGTCTGTGAATTGAAGCTCATTGTGTGCTAGTAAAATACCTGATGTACCTGAACAGGTAGTTGTTGGGGGGAGGCGGATTGTCAAGAAAAACCAATGAATTCTAACATCCACCTTTTCCCTGATGCTGAGATTTTCCATAATTTTCCATGTTTTCTCAATTTAAGCTCTTTTAGCTTTTTTGGCTCATCATTGCCAACCAAATCCTGGTCCTGGAAATAAATTTTCAGTTTTAAACTTAAAAAAATTAAAGATGAATTCATGCCAATAAACTCAGCCCTGATAAATGTATTGAAAGCCTGAAATGGAAATAGCTTAAATGACTCACTTGTTTATGAAACCAAGTGTTCTAAGTCACTAACTGTAAGATAACACAAGGTCCAAAAGTTGCTTTATTAATTATACACTAATCATTGTAGACCTCTCAGTAGTCACTTAATATATTATACAGTCTACTATAAAATTTAATGTATTAGATTATTTTAATCTCAATTAAATCTCAATATTTAATTCTCATAGTTTAAAAATAAAATTTCTTTAATGATTTTTTAAATTTTATTTTATCATTGGCCCACTCCCAATGAGTAATTGTTAATTCATTTTTAGTTAACTTATTTGTGTACGACAGTATGTGTCCAAATAGGAACTTTAACAAATGTTGCATCAGCAACAACATGTTTTTATTTTGTCATCTAGTTTGCAAAGATACTTGCCTGGTGAAAGTACAATCATGGCTATAGAGGGCTTACAAAAAAATCAATTTCACAGCTGTTGAAAGTTAGGAAAGGCTGCATACTAATCGGGGCTGAGCTCACCCTACTTCTTCCATCAAGAATGGGCTGGCCTGTGAATCAGAGATTCAGAAAAGGGAGCTCAGACCATTAACCTCCTGACTTAGCTAACACCAGCAAAGCACTTCCTCACTCATGCTTGTAAAAGATGATGTGTGTATGAAAGGCATTTTGAAAAGAGAAGTGAATGACTATTGGAAAGTAGCCTTCTTCTGATACCAGGATTGATGTTTTCAGCTCTTTTGCCTTTACTTCTGCTAGTCTCCTATTGTCAGTGGAAGAGTTTCTTTAACTACTTAATGATCTTGTCTCTGACTCTCTTTTATGACACTTTACTTTTTGTGTCCTCGGTGTCAATGAACCTTACTGATTTCCTTCTTTTCACACAAGTGCCAGTATATTCACCTTGAATGTTTTTAACCCTGTTGCTCTCTTCACCCTTGTATTGACCTCTGTAGAAATCTCCAGAGTTACTTCCGTGGGCTCAATGGGCCATGCTCTTCTCCGAGCTCAATTTCTAACTTATCAGTTTCTATTTAATTGAAGGATAAAATACAACCTCAAGGTAATTTTTAAAAAAGATATCTTATCCAAACAACAATCTCAACCCTGAGTTCCTGGCTCTCCTGACATCCAGGCCAATGTTCTTTTCATGGAGTTCTGCTGCTTCCCTGAAGAATAAAGGTGCAATCCCACATTCACTAGGTGAATATATAATAAAAGAAATGCATTCACATCATCATGACTACTGTGACACAATTATAGTAGCGACCTTCCAACTTGCTTTCTAGGCAAAAGGAATTGTATTTGGCAACTGATTGTAGACAAATATTAAAAATTACAAATATTAAATATAGCATTTATCAGGTTTCCTTTTAACTCAGTCCATTCCCGAGTCTATAACCTACACTTACTAAGGGAACAAAGATGGTGCACATATTTCCCTGCAGCTCCTAACAAGGGCCAAAGTAGACTTGGTTTAACTCCTTTTTCACTATGATCATAAAAGATAGAATGAAGAATAAACGAAATAAATGATCTGTATCCAGGCTCCATTATTGTCCACGCAGTAAGACTTGGTATTTATTACATGTAAGATAGGTGATTTGTTCTGTTGCTTAAAGGGTATGGGAGAAAGTGTTTCTGAAACTAGCATCACCATAGCACAATAAGCCATTAATATCTGAAATTATAACATAACACATTTATTCCCCTTCATTAGTAAGGACCTGCTCACTGACAAAGTACTATAGGGGTAGATCACATTTAGCATTTTTACGTTTTACTAATGTAAGTCATTTACCACATGGGCATATAATAGACACATATTAATTTTAAGGTGGTAATCAGAGGCTAGAACTAAAGTTATTATATAGATTTTTTTTCTGTATAATATACAGAATGCATGCCCATGCATTTTTAGATGAGGAAGCTGAGACTCAGAGAAGGTTGATCAAACACAGAACCAGGGCCAAAGACCAAGGTCTGTGAGTCCCAGAGCACTGTAGCCACTTCCCCATAGTGAAGTGGAGTAGTGGAGTTCTCCTTAGACATGCAACAGGAGCACAAATGCCTAAGAGATCCTACACGTGCCACTGAAAATATTTAATATTTTTCTTGTGCCCACTGAGGCATAGCATTCTACTCAGGGAGGAGAAACATACTTGAAATATACCTGAGGGATCAACTAGTTGAATATACCTGAGGGATCAATAGTTGAAAGGAACCTGAGGGATCAAATGTCCCAATCCCTCAATTTAAACATGAAGTAACTGATATCTAAGCAATTAGTGGCAGGTGTAGGACTAAACCCCATCACCAGACTCTCAATCTAGTTCTCTTTTCAGTGTATCATGCTTCTGTGAGCATCAGAAAATAAAAGTGGCTGTCTGACTTTCATGGGAAGGAAGACCAAAAGGCAAAATTAGGAGAGGTGGTTTACGTAAAGAGCAGACTCCAGGCAGGATCTCTCCTCTGGAAAGGGGTGAGAGAGAGTGTTATGTGAAAACAGGATGCGAGGAGCTGCCACTGCTAGAGTTATAGTTCTCAAAATATGGTCCCTGGCTATCAGCACTCAGCATTACCTGGAAATTTGTTAAAAATTTAAATTCTTGATCCTACCTAGACCTTCTGAATCAGAAATTTTGGGGTTTGAGCCCAACAATCTATGTTTTAACAAGTCTATGAGATAATGCTGATGCAGTTTAAATTGTGAAAACCAATGCAGTAGAGAAGTCTTTATGAAACTCATATGAACCCAGTTCTCAGGACACAAGAATCTACTGAATAGAAAAATATTTTCCTAGATAGGACACATCTCTGTTCTATTTGCTCTCTTCTAACTCTGAAGGTTTACCTGATTACTTTCATAAAATAGTCACACAATCTTAACATGGACAAAATGTTTAATTCTCTCTCATTCATTTCTTTCTAAGCTCTAAAATTCTTAATCTTTCTATAATTATTGCTTACCATGTCCTTTAGTGCTACTGATTTATTTAGGGTTTTTTTCCTCCATAGTTTTCATGTATCTATATAGTTTGGTATTGAAACATATTAATACACTAAAATTACTTCACTCAACATATCAAATAAAGGGCATATTAAACTGAAAAATATTTTTAAAAGATAAACCACAGTTGTATTCTTACTCTTTTAGGTCAGCTCCACATTTATAAACTTTATCTTTTCATTGAGTCTTAAAGTTGGTGCAGTGAGATTCTAGTATAGAGTATATTTAGCCAATATGCTAACATTCTGGGTTTCGAACATTTTTATTTACTAAACAAAAACAAATAAAGAAGGTTGGTTTATAAAATAGGTAAATACTGAGGATGAGGAAGTGAAAGCAGCTCAAGAAAAATAGATGCAAGTGAACAATGAGGAAATAGCATTGTTCTCTGGGTTAAATACACTTGGTTTTGACTCCCTGCTCTGTTGCCTAACAAAGATAGACACCTGGGGCATATCACTTATACTCTACATCTCAGCTTTCTTTCTTTCTTTTTCTTTTCTTTTCTTTTCTTTTCTTTTCTTTTCTTTTCTTTTTTTTTTTTTTTTTTTTTTGAGACAGAGTCTCTCTCTGTTGCCCAGGCTGGAGTGCAGTGGCACTGTATCGGCTCACTGCAACCTCCATCTCCTGGGTTCAAGCAATTCTCCTACCTCAGCCTCCCAAGTAGCTGGGATTATAGGTGCCCACTACCATGCCCAGCTAATTTTTTTATATTTTTAGTAGCGACAGGATTTCGCCATGTTGGCCAGACTGGTCTTGAACTCCTGACCTCGGGTGATCCGCCCACCTCGGCCTCCCTATAGTGTTGGGATTACAGGAGTGAGTGGTATTAACGATGGGAGATCATTTCTCCCTCTCTTCTTCGTTTTCTGTTCTATTAATTTTGCCTTTACATTATGCTGTTTTGTATTGTTAAGTGGCTCTCAAGTATCCTATAAATTCATTGAGGGCAGTTAAGGTGTCTAAGACTTACTTATAATTTGTTCAGCCTGTTGTACAAAGCTCTAAACATCTAAATGCAGTAGGCCCCCCAATTACTGAGAGATATCCAGTATGCGATGGCAATGGAAGAGAAAAATGCCACCAACATTTGTCCATGGGCAACTTGCTGTCATTTCTGTTATAAAGGCTCATACTTTATCTGTGGTCCCTACTCTGTGGCTTTCTGAAACAGTCAGCAGTCGTAAGGTTTAGCCACATCAAAAGACCAAGAAAGGTTTTTTCTCTAAATAGAAACTGTAACTTGGTTTGATGCTCTCATTATACTTTACAGTGGTTCTCAAAGTGAAATCTCTGGATGAGCAGGATCAGCATGACCTGCAGAACAGTTAGAAATACAAATTTTCAGGCACCACCCTGACCTATTAAATCAAAAATCTCTTACCACAAGCCTTCCATGTGATTCTGATGCACTCTCAATTTTGAGACCACTGGCCTAAAACAATGTCCCTGTTTCTCCTTCCTGGTTATCAGGGTCCTGACTAATATCATTGATGTTCTTAAGGGGATATCTTAACCGAGGTAGATAATGGGATAGCAGTGTCTATAATGTATCAATCCAACCAGTAATAGTTACATAATGAACACAGAGTATGGAATTTTTCAAAGCATGTTTAATGGGTTAGAATTCAAAATTAGTAAGTACTGTTTAAAAAAAAAAAGTATTACTTACGCAAATAAATTTAGACTAACTAGATTTTAAAAATTTCTAACCTGAGAAATTTTCAATTTTTTAATATATTCAAAAACATTCCAAATCTTCACAATTTCCTCAAACTTATTTGAAACCACCTTTTCAAATAAAAATGTATTTTTTGCTGATTCAAAGGCCTCTTTTTGTGGTTTTATTTCCTACACCTGGATTTTGTTATAGCTTGTTACCAAAAGGTGTTTGATGTTACATCATTTTTACTCGGAACCTTTCAAAATTATTATTCCAGTGGTTCCCAATGGAGCAATTTTGTCCCCAGGAATATTTGGCAATGTCTGGAGATATTTTTGCTTGTCACAACTTCGTGGGGGAAGTTGCTACTCGTACATAGTGATTAGAGATTAGAGATGCTGCTAACCATCCTACAACGCACAGAACGGCCCCCACAACAAAGAATTATCCAGCTCAAAATGTCGATAATGTTGAGGGTTGAGAAATCCTTCATGAGTTCTTCAAGTAGTAGTGAGCATAGTGGGCACTTTCTGTGTACCTACTTGCACATTGAATACAGATGGTCATACAGAATTGTCTTTTTTATAGTGATAATTCCAATACCTACGACATCATTTGATAAAAAAGGAGGCATCCGGTAAGAGCATATTGAATGAGTGAATTAATAAAGTAATTAATCATTGAGAGAAACAACTATCAGGAATGAAATTAACAGCAAACCTTGGAAGTCAATGTAAAAACCACGTCATTTAACACAGCAAGTGAAATCCATATCGAGGAAGGCTTTGAGGAGGGAAAATTGCAACTGATCTTGACTGATCAGAGCAGATGGGGGAGAGCAGAGAGCAGTCCAGCCAGGGGGATATGACAGACCATGCAGAGAACGGGCACATCAGGGGCTGTCACATGTCTTGTAAGTCAATGCCTCACAGCGTCACTCATGTGAATCTACCTGCAGGTTCTACTCCCCTTCTTTGATCCTGTCCCTGTCCTACAACAGACAGGTAGCAAGTGGTAGAAATCATTAACTGATGGCCTAAAAGCCACAAGGTTTGGTTTGCATCCCAAGATTTTGTTTGTCTGTTTGATTATTTTTAGGAACTTTGTTTTCTTAACTATTTTTATGATGTAAATAACCATGCATTATTTTTTAAAAAAATTTTGAAACACAATGGTTGTACATATTTATGAGGTTTCTGTGATATTTTGTAATATGCATATAATGTGTAATGATCAAGTCAGTGTATTTAGGGTATTTATCACCTTGAGCATTTACCATTTTTATGTGTTGGTAACATTTCAAGTCCTCTCTTCTAGCTATTTTGAAACATACAGTATATTGTTATTAACCAGCCACTTTGCTCTGCTATTGAACATTAGAACTTATTTCTTCTATCTAAGTATATGTTTGTATACATTAGCCAAACACTCTTTATCCTTCCTCCTCCCCACACACCCTTTCCAGCCTATGGTAATTATCATTCTACTCTCTACCTCCATGATATCAACTTTTTTTTAGCTTCCACATGTGAGTGAGAACATGCAGTATTTGTCTTTCTGTGCCTGGCTTATTTCATTGAACACAATGACCTCCACTTCCATCCATGTTTCTCCAAACAACAAGATTTTATTATTTTTTTTTATAGCTGAATGGTATTCTATTGTGTACCACATTCCATACCACATTTTCTTTATCCATTTATCTGTTAATGAACACTTAGGTTGATTCCATAACTCTGCTATTGTGAATAATGCTATAATAAACATGGGGATGCATGTATTCTTTTGTTATATTGATTTCTTTTCCTTTGGATAAATACCCAGGTGAGGTATTGTTGGATCATCTGGTAGATCTATTTTTCGTTTTCTGAAAATCTTCATACTGTTTTCCATAATGACTATGCTAATTTACATTCCCACCAATAGTGAATGAGTTCCCCTTGCTCTGTATTCTTGCCAGCATCTGTTTTTTTGGCATTCTCACTAACAGCCATTCTAACTGGGGTAAGAAAATATCTCATTGTAAGTTTGATTTGCATTTTCCTGATGACTGGTGATGTTGAACATTTTAAAAATATACCTGTTGACTATTTGTATGTCAACATTTTGAGAAATGTCTATTCATATCCTTCACATTTTTTTTTTTAACAGGACTGTTTTTCTGTTGTTGAGTTTGAGTTCCTTGTATATTCTGGATATTAGTCTCCTGTCAAATGAATAGTTTACAAATATTTTCTCCCATTCAATAGATTGTCTCTTAACCCTGTTGATTGTTTCCTTTGCTGTGCAGAAGCATTTTAACGTAGTCCTATTTGTCTATTTTTGTTTTTGTTGGCTGTGCTTCTGAGATCTTAGCCATAAATTCTTTGCCTAGTCCAATGTCCTATAGTGTTTCCTTTATGTTTTCTTCTAGTAGTTTTATAGTTTTCAGTCTTATGTTTAACTGTCTGATCCACTTTGAGTTGATTTTTTTATATGGTGAGAGAGAGAGGCCTAGTTTTATTCTGCATATGGTTATTCAGTTTTCCCAGCACCACTTATTGAAGAGGGTATTTTTCTTCAATATATATTCTTAGTGCCTTTGTAGAAAAGCAGTTGGCTGTGAATATGTGGATTTATTTCTGTGTTCTTTATTCTGTTCCATTAGTCTATGTATCTGTTTTTATACTAATACCATGCTGTTTTGGTTACTGTAGGCTTGTAATATATTTGGAAGTCAGAGAGTGTGGTAGCTTCAGCTTTGTTCTCTTTGCTCAAAATTGCTTTGGCTATTCAGGCTAATTTTGGGTTCTATACATATTTAAAAATTGTTTTTTCTATTTATCTAAAAAATGGCATTGGTATTTTGATAAGGATTGCATTGAATCTGTAAATGGCTTTGGGAAGTATGTTCATTTTAATAAGATTAATGCTTCTGATTTATGAGCGTGGGATGCCTTTACATTTGTCTGTGTCCTCTGCAATTTATTTCATTAGTATTTTGTAGTTTTCTTTGAAAAGGTCTTTTACCTCCTTGGTAAAATTTATTCATAGGTATTTTATTATTTTTTGTGGCTGTCATAAATAGGATTGCCTTCTTGATTTCTTTTCAACTATTTCATTATTTGTGTATAGAAATGCTACTGATTGTGTTATTTGCATCATGCAACTTTAAGGAATTTGTTGATCATATTATAAGAGTGTTTTAGTGGGGTCTTTGGTACTTCTAAATATAAGATCATACCATCAGAAAAATGGGAAAGTTTGAATTCCTCTTTTCCAATTTCAATGTCTTTTATTTTTTTCTCTTGCCTCGTTACTCTGGCTAGGACTTTCAGTACTATATTGAGTAGGAGTGAAGAAAGTAGGCATCCCTGTCTTGTTCCAGTTCATAGAAGAAAGGCTTTCAGCTTTCCCCCATTCAGTATGATGTTAGCTGTGAGTTTGTCATAGATGGGCTTTAATATATTGAGATATTTTCTTTATAGTTCTAGTTTGTTGACAGTTTTTATCATGAAAAAGTGTTGAATTTAGTAAAATAATTTTGCTGCAGCTATTGAGATAATCATACGATTTTTGTCCTTCATGCTGTTAATGTAATGTATTATGCTCATTGATTTGCATATGTTGAACCATCTTTGCATCCCTGGGATAAATTCCACTTGCTCGTGATATATTATCTTTCTGGTGTCCTGTTAGACTCAAATTGCTAGTATTTTGTTAAAGGTTTTTGTATGTATATTCACCAGGGATATTGGCCTGTAGTTTTTTTGTCATGTCCTCATCTGATTTTGGTATCAAGGTGTTATGGGCCTCATAAAACAAGTCAGGGAGAATTTGTTCCTCTTCAATTGTATTGGAATAGTTTGAGAAGAATTGGTGTTTTTTTAAATTATGAGTATTCACTTTATTTTTGATCCTGCCACACTAAGCAACCTGCCCCAATGCATTGTTCTTAAACTTTTGATAACTGTTACTGCCTTTCTTCTATTTCACAAGAAACTTGTAGTAGATAATAACACGAATGGATGAGCAGAAATAAGCAGTAGTGGAAAAATGTCAAAGCAGTATATTATCTAATGATAATAGTAACAAATATTTAATCATGCTTATGATGTGGTACTTGGATATTCTAAACACTTTTCATGGATTAATTTATGCTTACCTTATAGCAGCATCCTGAAGGGGAAAGACAACGTCTTTATCCTCAGCTGATAAGTCCATATGTTTGACAGTATGCATGCATGTGCTATTTTGTAGAGGTAACCTGTGGATGTGATTTTATTTTATATACACATACAATTATTCTTTCTAACTTTAAAAATCATTCCTAGTTAATATGCTAGAACAGCACTACTAGTATGGCAGCCACCAGCCACATGTGGTTATTGAACATTTAAGGCCAAGTCTGCTCACACTTGTAATCCCAGCACTTTGGGAAGCCAAGGTGGGAGGATCATCTAAGCCCAGGAGTTTGAGTCCAGCCTGGGCAACATAGTAAAGCCTCCAGTCTTCCCAAATAAAAAACTAATTTTTTCTTTTTTTGTAAATTGAAATATGACCAGTGTGAAATGAGATGGACTGTAAGTGCATAGTGCACGTAAGATTTTGAAGACAATATTTTTAAAAGAATGTAAAATACTTCTTCTTTTTTTTTTTTTTTGATACAGGGTCTCATTTTGTTACCCAGACTGGAGTATAGTGGTACAATCATGGCTCACTGCAGCCTCCACATCCTGTGCTCAAATGATCCTCCAGGCTCAGCCTCCTGAGTAGCTGGGACTACATGTATGCACCAGCATGCCTGGCTAATTTCTGTATTTTTAATAGAGACAGGGTTTCACCATGTTGTCCGAGCCCATCTCAAACTCCTAGGCTCAAGCAATTTGTCCACCTTGGCCTTCCAAAGTGCTAGGATTACAGATGTGAACCACTGTACCTGGCCATACAATACCTCTTTGATATTTGTGATTGATTAGATGTTGTGTTTTGCTTTCTCTTTCTTTTCTTTCTTTCTTTCTTTCTTTCTTTCTTTCTTTCTTTCTTTCTTTCTTTCTTTCTTTCTTTCCTTTCTTTCTTTCCTTCTTTCTTTCCTCTTCTTCTTTCTTTCCCTCTTTCTCTCTCTCTTTCTCTCTCTTTCTCTCTTTCTCTTTCTCTCCTTCTCTCTCTCTTTCTCTCTCTTTCTTTCTTTCTTTCTTTCTTTCTTTCTTTCTTTCTTTCTTTCTTTCTTTCTTTCTTCTTTCCTTCTTTCTTTCCTTCCTTCCTTCCTCCCTCCCTCCTTTCCTTCCTCCCTCCCTCCTTTCCTTTCCTTCCTTCCTTCCTTCCTTCCTTCCTTCCTTCCTTCCTTCCTTCCTTCCTTCCTTCCTTTCTTTCTTTCTTTCTTTCTTTCTTTCTTTCTTTCTTTCTTTCTTTCTTTCTTTCTTTCTTTCTCTCTTTTCTTTTCTTTTTTCTTTTCTTTTCTTTCCTTTCCTTTCCTTTCCTTTTCTTTTCTTTTCTTTCCTTTCCTTTCCTTTCCTTTTCTTTTCTTTTCTTTCCTTTCCTTTCCTTTCCTTTTCTTTTCTTTTCTTTTTCAGGGTCTGGCTCTGTCACCCAGACTACATGCAGCTCATTGTAGCCTCTACCTCCTGGGCTCAAACCAACCTCCCACCTCAGCCTCTCAAGTACCTGGGACTACAGGCACATATCACCACATCCAGCTAATTTTTGTATATTTTGCAGAGATAGCGTTTTGCCACGTTGCCCAGGCTGGTCTCAAACTCCTGAGCTTAAGCGATCCACCTGCCTTGGCCTCCCAAAGTACTGGGATTACATGGGTAATCCACTATGCCTGGCTTGATTAGATGATTTTTAATTTGCAGTTTTTTTGAGAACTGGTGTTAATTCTTAAGTTTCGTAAAATTTGGCAATGAAGCCATCTGGTTTTTGACTGACTTTGCTTTGTTGGGAAAGATTTTGTTACTGAGTCAATCTCATTCCTCGTTATTGGTCTGTTCAGCTTTTCTGTTTCTTCCTGGTTCAATCTTGGTAGGTTTTATGTATCCAGGAATTTATCCATTTCCTCCGGATTTTCCAGTTTGTAATTGTCTCAAATAATCTTTGTGTTTTTGTGTATCATTCTTAATGTCTCCATTTTTATTCCTGATTTTGTTTCTTTGGTCCTTCTCTCTTTTTTTCTTGATGAGTCAGCTAGTGATTTATCGATTTTTACCTTTTCAGAAAAGCAACTTTACATTTCATTGATTTTGTGTGTGGGTATGTATTTTTAGTCTCCATTTCATTTAGTTCTACTCTGATCGTTATTATTTATTTCCTCCTACTAATTTGGGCTTGGTTTGTTCTTGCTTTTCTGATTCCTTGAGATGCATTGTTAGATTGTTTACTTAACATCTTTATACTTTAAAAAATTTGTATTTATTTATTTATTTTGTAGAGATAGGTCTCCTGTGTTACCCAGGGTGGCCTCAAACTCTTGGCCCTAGGCAGTTCTTCTGCCTAAGTCTCCCAAACTATCAGGATTACAGGTGTTAGCCACTGCCTCCAGCCAAAATCTTTCTACTTTTTTGGTGTAGGCATTTATTGCTATAAACTTCCCGTTAGCATTGCTTTTGCTATGTCCCATATCTTTTAGTAGATTGTGCTTCCATTTTCATTTGTTTCAATTTTCTTTAATTTTTTTCTTAATTTTTTCATTTACCCAGTGGTCATCCAGGAGCATGTGGTTTAATTTCCATGTTTGTGTACAGTTTCCAAAGTTCCTTTTGTTATTGATTTCCAATTTTATTCCATTGTGGTCTGAGATGATACTTGGTATGATTTTGATTTTCTAAATATTTTTGGGACATTTTGTTGCCTTCCATATGATCTATCCTAGAGAATATTCTATAAGCTAATGAGAAAAATGTGTATTCTGTAGCTATTGGATAAAATGTTCTGTAGATGTTTCTTAGGTCCATTTGGTCTAAAGTGTAGTTTAAATCCCATGTTTCTTTGTTAATTCTTTGTATAGATGATGTGTCTAATGCTGAGATTGTGGTGTTGAAGTCCCCAACTATTATTGTATTGGAGTCTGTCTCTCTCTTTAGATGTAATATTTGCTTTATGTGTCTGGGTACTCCATTGTTAGGTGCATATATATTTAGAATTGTTATATCCTCTTGATGAATCGATTCCTTTATCATTATATAAGGATCTTCTTTGTATATTTTTTCTGTTTTTGACTTAAAGTCTGTTTTATATAACTACTCCTGCTTACTTTTGGTTTCCATTTCCATGGAATATCTTTTTTGTCCCTTTACTTTCTGTCTATATGTGTCTTTACAGGTAAAATGAGTTTCTTGTAGGCAATATATAGTGGCCATATTTTTCTTTACCCATTCCTCTAATTTATATCTTTTATGATGATGATGATGATGATGATGATTATTGAAACAGGGTCTCACTTTGTTGCCCAGGCTAGACTGCAGTGGAGCAATTATAACTCACTATAGCCTTGAACTCCATGTCTCAACTGTTCCTCCCTCCTTGGCCTCCCAAGGTGCATGCCACTATGCCTGGGTAATTCAGCCAGTCTATATCTTCTAAGTGTAAAATTTAATCTGCTTACATTCAAGTTTTTTTATTGACTTAGGGGGACTTATTCTTGTGATTTTGTTCATTGTTTTCTGATTGTTTTACTCGCCCTTCTTTTCTTTCTCTCTTGTTGTTTATCATTATGGTTTGGTTGTTTTCCGTGGTGTAACATTTGAGTTTTTTCTCTTCCTCATTTGTGTTTTTGCTCTACCAGTGAATTTTACATTTTCATGGGTTTTCATGATGGTAGATATCCTTTTGCTTTCAGGTGTGAGACTTATTTAAGCATTTCTTGTAGGACTGGTCTAATGGTGATGATTTCCCTCAGTTTTTGTTTGGCTGGGAAAGACTTTATTTTTCCTTCATTTATGAATGATAACTTGAGTATAGAATTCTTGGCTTGCAGCAGTTTTCTTTTATCACTTAGAATAAATCACTCTGTTTTCTCCTGGCCTATACCATTTCTGCTGAGAAATCTGCAGTTAATCTGATGTGGAGGTGGCTGCTTTTCTCTTTGCTGTTTTGAGAATTCTCTTTTTGTCCTTGACTTTTGACAGTTTGACTATAATGTGCCATGGATAAGACATGTTGAGTTGCATCTATTTGGGATTCTCTGAGTTTCTGTATCTGGATGTCTAAATATCTTGCTACACTTGGGAAGTTTTCAGCTATTATTTTGTTAAATCGGTATTCTATGTATTTGGCCTTTTTACCTTCCCAAATACCCAGAATTTAAATAGTTACCTTATGGTGTCCCATCTGTAATGTAGGCTTTCTTCCTTCTTTTAATTCTTTTTTTTTTTTTTTTTCTGACTGGGTTATTTAAAAGACCTCACTTCAAGTTCTTAAATTTTTTCTTTTGCTTGATCTAATCTATTGTTGAAGCTTTCAAATATGTTTTTAATTTTATTCATTGAATTCTTCAGTTCTATGATTTCTGTTGGGTTCTTTTTTATAGTATTTATCTCTTTGGTGAATTTCTCATTCATATCCTGAACTGCTTTCCTGATTTCTTTGTATTGCTTAACTATCTTCTCTCACTGAGCTTCTTTAATTGATATCATTATTTTGAATTCCTTTTCTAGGATCTCATAAATTTCTTTTTCATTGAAATCTGTTGCTGGAGAATTATTATGATCCCTTGGAGGTGTCATATTTCATTGCTTTTTCATTTTCTTGTGTCCTGATGTTTATATCTGTGTATGTGGTATAACAGTTGCTTCTTCCAACTTGTTGGATTGGCTCTCATCGGGGGAGACTTTTTGTTGAAGTTCTATCTGTGGTGTTAGTTCGGTAGGGTACTTTAGCTTTGATTCTGGGTGCATGCAGCAGTATAGTCTCCGTGTTATTTTTTCACTGTAAATAGCTTCAGTGCTGTCTGTGACTTCCTCAGTGGCTTAGGGTGTGGTTATTAGTGGAGGCTGTGGTAAGGATTTTCTAGGGATGTGAATGTCAGGCCCCAGTGGTGAAAGCAGCAAGCCAACTATGCCTGTTTTGGGGTTCCCAGGTAGTATACATAGGCACTGTTGTAAGCAGTCTCTAGCAGGCCAATTCTTGGGCTTCCAAGCAGCTTGCTTGGGTGCTGACAGAGGGTCAAGTGGACGGAGGGGTCCTTGAGCCCCTGGGCAGCGAGTGTGGCATGGATTATAGTAGTAGTAGTGATGGCTCCCAAGCAGCACATACTGCTTTTAGCATTGGCTGCAATCTGCTAGGCAGCCAGTCCCCAGGTTCCCACGTGGTGCATGTAGGTGGGTGCTGGCTATCATAGTGGCAGGCTAGGTGGGTCTATCCTCAGGTCTCTGGGAGGAGTACTCAGATATCAGTGGTGGTCGATGGGTTGCAGTGATCCCCAGACTCCCAGGTAGCGTGCTTGGGCACTAGGATTGGATGGTGTCCAGCCAGCTGGGCTTGTCCTCAGGCACTCTGGTGGTGTGCACAGGCGCAGGCTGCTGTGGGCAGGCCAGAGTGATCCCAGGTCCCCAGCAGAGTGCTTGGGGGATGGCAGCACTCATGGCAGAGGGTGGGATAGCCAGCCCTTTGGTATGTGCAGGTATGCAAGGCCCTGCTGCTGGTGGTGGGGCAGGGGTGTCACTACTAGTGGCATGTGCTTCCGTCCCTAGTAACAGCAGTGGGGGTGGCTGTGAGCAAGGAGACTCTGTTCTCAGGGAGTGTGCAAGAATGCAGCAGCCCTGCTGCTGGTGGAAGAAGATTGCTATCAGTGGCAGTGGCCTCAGGCAGGCAGGTTTCAGTCTCTGAAGAACACATGCTTTGGCTCCCTTTGTCCCAGACACAGCCTCTCAGTGCATGGCACCACCCCTTCATTGGGGTGCACAACATTGTCTGTGCTAGCTGGGGATCCTGCTGCTCTGCTGGATGCAGCTAGTATTGTGCCACTATAGCCTTCCATGAAGACAAGAGGGAATATCAGTGGAGCTCCAGGGATATGGAGATGCAGGGACTATTGGGTCTCATGGCAGGTTGCAGTGTGGTGGGGACTGGGCTCTCCAAATGGCACCATGCTGCAGCTGCTTAGGACTTGCGGGGTCTGTGGAACCCTGTGTGAGCTCCCTTTCCGGAGAAATGCTCTTCATCGCCCCCTGGCAGCTCCTTATGCTAATCTCAGGGCCCACAAAGATCACGAAGCTCTCCCATGGCTTGGGTTGCAGGAATCTATGATAGGAATATGGACTTCTGGGTTCTCCCTTACCCTTTCCCCACACTGGGGATTATCTTTGGCGTCTCAGATGATCCTGACTGAGTTGCTTGCTCACTTACCCCTCCTTCCATGCTTCAGTTCTTTCCTGTCATTTCTCTATTGAATTCTAGTGTTCTCTCTTAGATGCTGTAGTTGAAGTACGATTATCTACTTGCTATTTTGGTTCTTTGTGGAGGAGATGAGTGCTGGATGCTTTCAGTCAGCGATCTTGAAGCCCCTTCCATCTGTGAATTTTTAACAAACAATTTAAGTTTGTTAAATAAACCCCATCCTGCTTTTCAGTGCTTGAAACTTCTTTATTGAATCTACATGCATTTAGGAGGATATTGTGCAGTTCTCTGTGACTCCACCTACTGTTTCACCCCCAGCCCTACTGCAATCCACTGTATCACCTACCTGGCCCTGAGTTCATTTGCCATTAGAGTAAAAGCGCTGTACTTGGAGTCATTAGATAACTCTTATCTGAATGAACCTTGATTAGCCACTAAGAGATTGAGCTTTACTTTGTTCATCTTTAAACCCTATGCTTCTTACACAGAGATCGTCATGAGAATCAAAGCCAATTATATCAGTGAAACCACCTGACTAGCCATGCTTTCTGAGCAAAAGGTATCCCAAGAAGGAGAAAATATAATTTATAGCAACCTATAAAATCTTTTAGGCCCATTATTTGTCTGTGAAAATAAAAGTTTCAATTTCATTATAAGTGACAGATTCCATGACAAGCAATAACATACATGTGTAGCACTTAGTCATTGCCAAGACAAAAGTGATTCACAATTTTAGTCACCATTATTGATGGTTTATATAATAAATAATAGTAATAGTCAATCCCTGTTTATTTTTACATGTTTTAAAATATTCTAAGTAAAATTGATACTACAGAAAGATAAGTCATGTTTGTCCTACAGCTTCAAATACTTTCCAACACCTTACAAAACATTAAAAAAACATGAAATGTTATTATTACCAGTCTTTCAAGACCCAGCTAAAGAATTCCTTTATAAAAAATTATTTCACAACCCCAACCTAAAACTTTCCCTCTGAATTCTAGCAGTTGCTGTTTCTCTTTGGTTTTCTTGGCCATTATGTGTACACATGGCCTTGTATTGCTTCTATTGTTGTCACACTGTTATTTAAATATTTGTGGAATTGAGATTCTAGCATTTAATTGTTCATGTGTTTATCTCATCTCTCCTCAATTCAATTATAGGCTTCCTTATGTCACAGGCCATGTTCTCTGCCATACTTTGCAACACATCACATACATAGTAGGGACCCAGTAAGTGTCTTTGATTTCATTTGAAGAGAGTGTTATATCCTAGAAGTGCCGTAAGAATGTGTCTCTTAAAACTCCTCATCTATAACCTTGTCCCTTCTGGAATGTAACCAGAGAGTAGCTTTGAAGTGAGGTTATGGTGTGTTTCTTTCTTCCTTGTTTCTGGGAATGAAAGACCTTGTTTTCTACCCTGGCAAAGTAAGATGATTTGAATTTCTCTAATACACAATCCAGTATATGTTGTTTTTTCTATTGAAGGTCATGTGTTGAAATGTAAAAGTATCTGTTGGCAGTAATTATTTAAGTAGACTATTTCCAATCTTAAAAACATAGCCTTGTGTTTAAGGCTTATTTATTTGTCTATGGTTGCAACTTAAAACACTTTTCCTTATATACACTATAAAATGTTAATAGCTACATATAGAGTGACTTTACGACTGTAGTGTCATTTTTCTCAGCTTGATCAGCTCTTTTGAATGGCATCATTATGATCAAAGTTGTTTACAGTAATAAAATATGAATAGTTTCGATAAAAAAGTAGGCACCATTACAATTAAAAAGTATCTGGCATTTTAGAATGTGATAACCACTCATAATGCTGTCGTAGGATAAGCAAGTCTACAATATAAACATAATTAGAAGAATGACCTAAACAAGTCTTTGAAGCACAAAAAGAAATACAAATTGAGGGAGGTGGTGCTGCATAGTTGGGGATATGCAGAATATTCAACACACCGGCATTATTTCAAAGAAATTGTGAGCAGTTTAACATTTTATTCATACTTGTATCCTTCATCTAGTTCCACCTGCAAAGAACAAGCAAATTTTAAAATTAGGACAACATGCCAAACGTTTCAATAAAAATTCGGGCTTAGTAGTTTGTTTGAAAAGGTATACTCCAAAAATCAGCAAATTCACATTTGTGGGGGTATTTATTCAACTATATTACATTGCTATTGGAAAACATAACAAGGAGGATGTATAAAATAACTCTGCAAATCTTCACACCGTGAACTAACACCTCTCTAAATGATAATGTTTTCTTCATCCAGACACTGATTTTTACGTTTCTGTTTCTTTCCCTTCATCTGAAGATTGATTTACTTCTGGTTCATGCATATGCTCATGGCCACTACCATCAGAGGGGTGGCAGGTAAGAGAAATTGAATAAAAGTCTAGGTCAGTTAATAAAAGTCTAGGTCAATTAATGTTGCTGTTGCTGGTTTCTGAAACCAGGTTTGGAGAAGGTAAATGATGGTAGGCTATTTCTTTGGGGAATAAAAGGAACTGGTTTCAGCAATTTTATAACGGTGATTGTCTTTGTAATGTTTATAGTGAATAAAGTTGCGAGGGCTAACACAGAGGCAGCTGAATACAATGACTGTTTTGACTCCCTTATTGAAGAATGGAAATAAGCAATTTTTAACATAATTCCTGATGCACACAGTAATTAGGAACCTGTGTACAAATAAATAAAAGAATTGTCAAACAATTTACTTAAACATGTTGCATGTGTAATAGTAATACTAAAACATAACTCAAGATATGTAATCCCTTTACTAATTCATTATTTTTGGTGAATAATGAAGGTGTGTTCTCATGCCAGACTATTTTAATCCTGACATATATCTCCACCTCCGTTTTGGAAAACATACGCCTTTTTCATAAGAGTGAATGTTATCCTTTTCTCCATGAGACTGTCTATAGAATACCGCTTTCCTCTGGCAGTGCATTGGCTCCAGAGTGAATTAATCAATAAAGAAAATAAATTATGTAATATTAAGTATGTATGTATCTTCTTTAACTGCATAAAAACCTAGACTAAATTTTAAAATTGCTCTTGTAGGTGCTTGATTATGTTTTTAAACAAACTAAAAGTCTATCAAAGGGAGAGTAGCTAAAGAAATTATGGATGCATATAATGGAATATGTTGCTGTTAAAAAAATCAGGTAATTCTGTATGAATTGACAATAAAATGTTATTGTGAAGTGAAATATTTTAGTTAAAAAAGAAAGTTACATAACATACACAGGTATTGTGTCATTTTTTCATAAAAATACGTATATTTATATATTCTAGAAAAGAGTCTCAATAAATACATATCTTTCTTGAGGGAGGAAAAGATTCACTGTTTATTTGTATGATTTTAATTATCACAATGAGCATTTTAAAAACAGTTTTTATGGTACAAAGATCAGGGAGGGTCTCAGAAAATTTCTATAGACTTCAAGGAAAACAGCATTCCTTTATTGTTGGCTTGTTTTTAAACAGAGCAGCCATGGAAAAATCCTTGGTTTGTTATGAGGAAATTTTTTTCTTTTGGTATTTGCTATCTATTTTTATTTCCTCATTTGGAAATTATGTATTCATATTTTTTTGATCATCTATTGGAACATTAAAAATTGATGAAACAGAAACCTATACTGGCTTAGATATTCCAACCTGAGTCTTTGATCAGTGTATGGCATTGTGTGGCCTCTGGAATCGGCTCAGGATGGATGAGCAATTGCAGCCTCCTGTTTAACAGTTGTTTGGCTCTCCCATTGGACAAAGTTGAGAAATCACACAGCTGTGATTGCTGCTGGCAGCTACTCCATAACCCCAGGGGAACTAGCCTTCAGAGAAAGCTTACTCTGAGGTTGCAGGGGAGAGAGACAGAGAGAAATTAGGCATTTGGTGACATCATTGAGCTGATGGATAGACCAACCCTGAAACCTTTCCTATTCTGTATTTTCAGGTATAGTATCCAATAAATTTCCTTTATTCTTTAATCCACTTTGAGTCAGTTTTTGTGTTAGTTGCAACTGAAGACATCCCACTAATATATTCTCTTAAGTAAATAGGAATGTAGACAAGGATTTGTGTACAATAATTATTATCACAAATATTTAATGAGTAAAAAAATAAATGATTTAAATGTTAAAATATTAGGAAAACAAGTACATAGATTATGGTTGACTGATATGACAGACTATTATGTAGCTACTAAAACTAATGTTTTCAAGTAGTTTTTAATTAGCAAGGCCCTTCACAATCCAGCTCCTGTCACCTCCCTGACCTTGTATCTCTGGGCTCCCTGGTTCTCTGTCCACGTTGCACTGTCTTACTTACCTGCTTTGCCTAGTGTGGTTTTCTCTGCATAGGAAAGCTCAGAATTCTCCCAACTTGTAGCTTCATCCTACTCACCCTTTAAAGTTAAGCTCAGGCATAGCTCCTCCAGGAAGCCTTCCCATAATTTTTTTTGTTGCTCCCCAAGTTCGTGCCAGCCCCCTCCTCTATGTACCTGCAATAACAGTAGTCATTTCTGTAACTGACGGTGTTTTAACTATCTCTTTACGTGCCTTTCTTTCCCACGATACTGTGAGCTCTTTGAAGACAAAGACTAACTGCTTCTTATTAGTCTGTGTATTCTTAATGCCTAGTCAAAGTTCTGGCAGAGAATAGCTGCTCTATAAATATGTGTAGACTGTGTGCATACATAGTTAGATGAATAAATGGATGAATTTTCCCCATGGATATATCAAGAATGTAGGATGGGAAGCTTTGAGAATTTTTCACTTTTTGTGTGTTTTGCATGGAAATGGGGAAATTTTGTGATAAATAAGTCCTGGAGATTTACACTCGAAACAGCATAGCACCTATAGCTAAGAATACTGAATTGTATTGTTAAAATTTGCTAAGAGGGTAGACTTTGTCTTAAATGTTTTTATCAAAACAAAACGGCGATAATAATAAAGGTGGGGGAGAAGACTCTGGAAGGTGATAGATATGTCTGTGGCCTTGATGGTAGTGATGGTTTCATGGGTAGATACTTATCCCTAAACTCATCAAGATGTATATATTAAATATGCACAGCTTTTCATATTCCAATCATACCTCAATGAAGTGGCTTATAAAATAAAGGAAGGAGTAATAAAGAAAAATATTGCTTCTCCTATTTAGTTTCTAAATTTATAAGACATTATCAATGAGCTTGTAATGGCTGGCTAAATGATAAGACTATTTTGGGGGGCTTCCTGGAAGATTACAGCTTTATTTCTTATTTTTCTTTCATTTATACTACAATGACTAATCGAGACAACTCTTCTGCCTAGCTCCCTTACTCTTATACACAAATATTTATTTATTTGCCAAATAAGTATTGAGTACCTAGAATGTGCTAGACACTGGGCTATAAAGAGAGCTGTGCCCATTCCCACAAGGTTAACAGTTTAAGTAAGCAGACTGTCTTTTAATAAATACACAAATAAGTTTTCTATGCTAGTGAAGACACAGTCTCCACTGAAGGGAGGTGCAATTCCCTTTACCCTCAGGTGGAAGAAGAAAAGCAGCTGGCTATTTATGTAAAAAAACAAGGCTAGACTTCAAAAAATTCCATCTTTTAAACTCCTTTTGTGAGAATTTATTCAACAACATTTATTAATAAATATTTATAATTGAGACAGGTGAAGACAAGCCCCATACTGTTATTCTCTCATGAAAAATTAAATTGAGTTATTCTTTTGATTAATTCTAAAAGCTTCAGTTTAAGGTTACTGAAGTCTGACAGGAAAATTGAAACCATGATTGATTTACATGACATACTTTTAGTGGAAAATACTGTAAAATATTGCAGAGCACTTTGACATCTTAAAAGATGAACCCAGATGAGACGTGCCAGGCTTGTGGGGCAGGGCAAAGGTATTCACGAGTAACCTTCACCTCAGACCACCCGCTTCCTGAGGAGCCCTGGTTGGGTAACGTGCTTTCACTTTCTGAATGGGTATCTCTTGGAAACGCAGAAAGGCCAGGAAGAAGCGCTCTCCTATCATACAAACAATGTTAATACTAAGCTTTCTAAAAAAGACTTAAAAGAGCATGGAGAATATAAGATGAATTCTGAATCTGTACATTACATAAGGCTGGTAAAATCCCTTTTCTCTGCCCTCCTTTCAGGACTGATAGTATGTGTTAGTCATTTCTGTATTTATACTGCCAGCAGAGTAGACTGTATACAATAGGCATTCCTAGGAATTCCTGAATGAAATATTAATGGTGATTCTGTGTATATAGTGTGATTTTCTATGAGTGTTGTTTTCTCCTTTGCATTCTTTAGTCTTCACATTTTCTACAATGGTGATGTACTGGTGTTGTTATTTTCATAAATTCACTGTCAATGGAAAAGAAAAGAGAAGGGTGGAAGATATTGAGATATTGGTGCTGTAATTCAGCATGCCCCTAATAATTGGTGTATTTGCTATTTGTGGCTAAGAAAGATAAACAGGTCTCCCCACACTAGCCTTTCAGATGTGCAGCATACCTGATTTTCTTTTTCTTCCAAGTATCAGAATTTTTATTCTAATATTAACCTATGTAAAATACAAACTCACAGGAAGATTACAATGAAGAAAGCTAATAGTGTCTAGTGAGTTTGATGCATAGGTTAGCCAAAAATTCTTCTGGCTAAGCCCACATCTCAAGGTAGTGCCAATGAGTAACTTGAGTATGGGGTGATTTTTAACTTCCCTATAATTTCCACCACTTCAAATATATTTAAGTAAAAACCATTTATTCTTCAAATGCTGTTTCAAGTCGAATCTCTTAATCCCTTACCAGCAAGATTGCTATCCTCATGCCACTCCTATAATATTACCATAGGTAAGATTATCTGCAATTTTATTTTATTTTAGTAATATTTATCTTATCTTATTTTTAGAGAAAAGGTCTCTTTCTGTCACTGTGACTGGAGTGCACTGGCACAATCATGGTTCACTACAGCGTGACCTCCTAGGCTCAAGTGATCCTCCTGCCTCAGCCTCCTGAGTGTCTGGGACTACAAGCATGCACCACCATGCCTGGCTAATTTTGTATTTTTTGTAAAGATGGGATCTCGCTATGTTGCTAGGGCTGGTCTCAAACTCCTGGTCTCCAGCAATCCTTCAGAATTGGCCTTCCAAAATGCTGGGATTACAGGTGTGAGCCACCATGCCTGGCTTATTATCTTTATTTTTAGATGAGGAACAAATAAGTAAACCACTCAGGGGCATGGCCAGTGAGAGGCAGAGCTCAGAAGAGAGCACTTGTCTTCCTTACCCCCAAGTCTGTCCTTTTCTTACTATGTACCATGTTGCCAGAATTTCATAAAACCACAAAATGAGATATAGAATCACAAGTTTAGAATTTATAGTATGGAGACACTATAAGCTTTATTACTTAGACAACTTAAGTAAAATGATAACAATTCAGGTATTAATTACTAAATTCCTTACTAGAGGATTTAGTGAGCCATCTGTAGCTAAAATAAATTTTTCTGTTTTCCCTGGTTTCAGATTGTTCATTCTGTTCTGTTCGTTTGTTTGCTTGCTTTTCACATTAACTGATCTTCCATGACCCATGCTATTCACATATTAATGATCTCTATGTTACAATGACTATTTTCTTATTTTATGGCTTAAATGTTAATTGCAAAAAGATTTATTCATTTATTATCCTTCTGGACATGACTAAAGGCCCTCATTTTTGCTTTAATATTAATCAGCCATATTTCTCTCTCTCTAACTAGCTCTGCTATTACTAGCTAATACATAGATCCATGTAATTCCAAGACATAGAAAGATATATGTGACTTCAATTTGCTTACTTCAAATGACTTATCTTGAAAATTAAATATCTATATTTAAGCCATTTCTGATCTTCTTTTCTCTGTGTCTGGAAGGAAAAATGTGTATAATCCCTGACTTTTTGAAAGAGTGAGAATAGTCACAATCTGATAAAGGAGTCTCACCTTGGAGTTGAGTTCATTTACCATTATCCCCAGTACAGCAACCTTATAATCCTACCCTGACCACAACACCTGAGTGTGTACCGTCTCTGGCTCATGAAATAAACAGGATTGTTACATGGAAAATTGTTTTTGATACTCGTGCCACTGTTCTCTGTTCCCCTTTTCACACATTGCCACCGTTAATTTCTTCTTTAGAGCCATCTTCTTACAGAAGCAATGAATAAATTGTATAAGCCTCAATAGATTTTGGTCAGGAAAAACAATCCCGGGGATTTCATCTTGGAGACTCCTTCTTCGTTCTATACATATACTTGTGTTTGTATCAGTGATCACAGTGCAGTGAGGCACATGTGGGCTCCAGATACAAATCTGGGTTTGAAACCTGGCTCTAAAATCTATTAAGTATATTTTTAAAGTTTAACCAAGTAGTATTTATATGTACGCATTTGTAACTATAGGAAGAAAGATAAAAGATGAAATATTGGCCCCTAAATCTGATTTAAACTGTTAGGAAACAAAGTTTGTGGGTTTTTGTTGTTGCTGCTGTTCTGTTCATTTTGGATTTTACCCTTTCTCCTCGTTCGTGAAAGAAGTGATTTTTCCCGTTACATAGAGAATTAAAATTTTAAATAAAAGAAATGTGAGGCTACCTTTTTCTTTGATGAAAGCAGATTTTGAAGATCAAATGTTTGCTTTTCTTTGGTCCTTCATGGTATCTTCTAGAAGGAAGACTCTATACCAGGTGGAAAAAAGATGCCTGTAAATATACCTGAAGCAGTGACCACTTAATATTGAATATTTATTAAAATAGGTTGTGTCCTCCTGTTCAGTTTCAATTATGTTCTTACTAAAGTATTACAGAAAATATTTTTTAAAGTATGCTATGAATCTCACTTATTAGCAGATATTTAATCCATATAAGCACCAAAAAAGCAAATTTTTTGGCTTTGTGTGGGGGCCATTTTATTATTTTATTTAGGCACATGTATGTGTAATAGCTTTAATTAAGTGTAATTTACACACCATAAAATTTACCCACTTTAAGTGTAAAATTCAATAATTTTTAGTAAATTTACAGAATTGTGCAACCATCACCACAATCCAGTTTTAAAACATTTTCATCGCCCAAAAAGATCTTTCATGCCCATTTGCAGTTGCCCTCTTTTCCCATTCACAGCTCCAGTAGCAATTTTAACAAAAAAAGAAAATCTTCTCTTAAAAGTGATCCAACTCTCCCCCATTATCTATCTATCCTAGGTCAGCAGACAAAGGGACTAAAATTAATAATTCAAAACCAAAATTCACCTCAAAGCAAGCTAGGTTACAGAGTTCAGTGCTTCCCCCAAATTTAATTATTTGTTTCTTTTATTTATTTATTTACTTATTTTGCATGAAAATGGCACTCTTTAGGCCTAAAATATGAAAATATGTTGGATAAAAGATCTAAGAAGTGGAACCAGCAGTTATTGAGGCTGTTTCTGCTTACCCCTAATTTAAATGCAATAAAAATACACTTTGAGAGGCCGACACAGGCAGATCACAAGGTCAGGAGATCAAGACCATCCTGGCCAACATAGTGAAACTCCATCTCTACTAAAATACAAAAATTAGCTGAGCGTGGTGGTGCGTGCCTATAATCCCAGCTCTGTAATCCCAGCTACTCAGGAGGCTGAGGCAGGAGAATCCCTTGAACCAGGGAGTTGGAGGTTGCAGTGAGCCAAGATTGCACCACAGCACTCCAACCTGGTGACAGAGTGAGACTCCATCTCAAAAAAAAACAAAAAACAAAAATTATATATATGTATATATATACACACACACACACACACATATTTATTTCAATATAATTGAAATGTATTGGGCTATCAAAAGACATAAATTCTGTTTTAAAGATTTTTTCAAACTCATTAATTTTTATTTAAAAATTTCTTTTTTGAATAGACCTTTTCCCCATGCCTTTCCAATTTTCACAAATGATATACATTTATTTCAGCTAAAATGTTCAATTTTGAAGCAAAAGTATCCTAACCTAAACATCAAGGACAAGTGCCATTTCCCCTCCAAGTTACACTCAATCTGAACACTGTAGATAGTTAAAACATAACCATTTGAGTGGTAGACTGTTGATCTATTCAGTAAAGTCATCTGCCTTATGAACTTTGTAGGCCAGGCAGAAGGGGTTGCTTCTCCTTAGTGGTCACATAGACTTAATTATTACCTGGAAAAAAGTAATGAAAACATACATATAGGCCTTGTGTTATGATCCATCTCATATTGCTCCCTCCTGCTCATAGGTGCTCTAAGTGATTTCACTGGGAGTAATACCTTTCTTTCATAAAGAAAAGTATTATCATATCATAATGAATATATACACATATATACTTATGTCTATGTAGGTATATATATTCATCATGATACATACACACATTTATGTATGTGCGTATATATTCATTGACCAATACATAATACACAATAAAAGAGTCCATATTTCAGAAACAACCTTGTGATAACAGAAAAAGAATTTTATAGGTGGGAGTAGAAATTTGAATTTTGTTCCACACTAGGTAGAAAGAGCAAAAGTATTTAATCCTTCTGTAATTAATCAGGTTTCAGGAAGACAAATTTCAGAAGTTTGTTATAAGTACATGATGGACTCAGATATAAATTTGGATCCTAAAATGACAACAAACAGAGTTTTAGTAATATCTAAGGAATGGAATCTTGTTACCAATTCAATTTTAGAAGACTTATTAAAAAATGAGTATTTTCAATTCAATTCCTTTCCAATCAAGTCTACAAGTATTTATTATGTGAAAAACACTGTGCCAGAGCCACAGGCAATATATTAGGCCATATAAGCAAGTGCAATAGGAGAATTTCAGCTCAGTTAGTGATCAGCAAAATCGAGTTCTGACCTAAAGCATACTGGTAACAATACTGTGACCCGCATATCTTTTGGACCCAAACTTAAAATTGTACAAAGTAAAACTGCACCTAATTTTTTCCTAGGCTGAACAATCATGTCTCCAGATGTAGAGCCTCCTCCAGGTGGTACTAAAAGTAACACAAGTAGCTCTGAATTTCCCTTCCCAATCTTGAAGCTCTGCAAGGTAACATTTTCCCATCTTTTCAAACTGTGTCAAATATGATAAACTGAGCCATCAAATCCAAATGCAATTTTGAAATGATCCATTAGGGGAATTCCATGGATAACTGGTGATTCCTCTATCATATGCATGAAAGTTGCACAGTAGCATTGGTGCTGTTCAGGAGCTTTGAGTTCAGAAATGGAAGAAGGGAAGAAACTGGTAAGAAGGAACAATTTAGGTTTCTGACTCTGAAGGTAGGTTCCAGAGGCAACTGAAAAATGTGTTTTCACCAGATTCCTTGGTAATTTCTTCCACAGTTCAAACATTTTTTAGGTTACTTTGCTTTATACAGGAAAATCCATTTGTTACTGAATTATTGGCTTATAAGCATCTCCTTTTTTAAATATGAATAACTTTTAAGAGACTAAGAGGGCTAATAGTTACTCACAAATTAATGTGAATTAATTTGAGAATATTTAATAAGATTGTTTTTCTCCTAATAACCAAAAACAACTACACTTTCAGAATGGTAACTGTTCGTTTTGAGACAAGGTCTGGCTCTAACACCTAGGCTGGAGTGCAGTGGCACAACCTCTGCTCAATGCAACCTCTGCCTCCCAGGCTGAAGCCATCCTCCCACCTCAGCCTCCCGAGTAGCTGGGACTACAGGCATGAACCAGCACACCCAGCTAATTTTTGTATTTTTTGTAGAGATGGGGTTTTGCCATGTTGCCCAGGCTGATCTCGAACTTGTGAGCTCAAGTTATCTGCCCACCTTGGCCTCCCAAAGTGCTGGGATTACAGGCGTGAGCCACCACACCTGGCAGAATAGTAGATTTTATTTATGAGTAGTTATGAAACACCAAATATGCATACCTGTTCATATCCTTAAAATTTAAGATTTGTCACATACATTATCTAGTTTGCTGCCCATAAATGCCATGTGATATGAAAGACACTGTTGGTTGCCTAAAAAGCATTCCCTTGTTCTGTCTTGTATGTAAAACTCTGAGCTGGGGTACACCCCACACCTCCATTTGACTCAAGTTCAAAATAAGATAAATCTAATCCAATCATAGTTTATCATTTGCCCTATCAATAAGTGATTTGGGGCGAGCATGTCACTCATTTCTGGTCAATAAGATATGGGAGAGGCCTATTGAAGTACTTCTGGAAAAGATTACTTTTTGCTCTAAGGAAAAAGAAGAAAAAGAATGAATAGGAAGAAATAAGTCCTCTTTCTTCCATTAGGTATAGTTATATTTGTAAGTGAAGCTATACTTCAGAAAGGGATAAAACCAGAATGGCAGAAAGTCATCTTTCAACCAGGAGCTTGCTAAGTAATCATTCTGAAATGCCTTATAGAAAGGTCAAAAGTACTAGGGTCCTTTGCTATGTAATTTAGTAACTAATTTAAATATTCCAGTACCTGTACACTCTTAGAATTTTGTGTTATATTGATGAATAGTGAATACATCTGCATTTCTGTTTTAAAAAACTGAGTCAGAATTTTGGGTGACTGTTAACTGAAATCCCAATGATACATGAGAAATGGTTAGATCCCTAAGTTAGAGATACAGAGACTGTGGATGGAGGTTCAGAAATGTGACCAAGACCACATGGTAAATTAGAGGTAGTTTACATAATTAACCATTCTAATGACATAATTAACCATTCTAAGCAGACATCTCTACTTTTGCTCCATCAACCATTGTCATAGAGTAATGGTCACATTGAAACATCATGGTCACTTCTATGGTAAAGGAACATTCTCGGCCGGGCGCGGTGGCTCAAGCCTGTAATCCCAGCACTTTGGGAGGCCGAGACGGGTGGATCACGAGGTCAGGAGATCGAGACCATCCTGGCTAACATGGTGAAACCCCGTCTCTACTAAAAAATACAAAAAACTAGCCGGGCGAGGTGGTGGGTGCCTGTAGTCCCAGCTACTCGGGAGGCTGAGGCAGGAGAATGGCGTAAACCCGGGAGGCGGAGCTTGCAGTGAGCTGAGATCTGGCCACTGCATTCCAGCCTGGGCAACAGAGCAAGACTCCGTCTCAAAAAAAAAAAAAAAAAAAAAAAAAGGAACATTCTCAGAGAAGGAATTGGGGCTGAGAAAGTACCCTCAATGGAGTCCAATCAGTATTTACAACTTTGTTTTATTTTGTTTCTTAAGAAATTTAAAGTCTCTAATAGCCAACTTGTCAATAAAATTTTAGACATAGTTTGATCATAAGTAATAAACTTATTTCTAGTACTGAAGGAGAAAAAAATAACCAATCATCCCTGATGATGACGATTACTTAGTGTGAATAACAATAAGTAAGTGAAAAAAACCTTAGAAGTCATAATTGCTAGTGTATGTCACCATTTTTCAAAGTGCAATTATCTATAATTATGTGTAATTTATAATTATTTATTGCATTTAATATATATGTTACTAATACAAAATACCTAGGTGTTTTACAATTCTATATATGTATTCCATATGATATATGGAAAGTACATTAAAAACTAAATTCTTACATAATTTGATTGCATTCAAGTAACTCAGCAATATGCCGTAAGGATTATAGAGATAATATTAAAATTTTTCAGAAACAAGTTATATATATAATACTGTAATGACATCAGAAAATATTATATATATTTTAAAAAGGTGAAAATGAGTAATGCAAAAGCTATATCACATTATAGATGTCACTATACATAAAAAATACATAATTTAAGTCAAATTAAAAATGTTCATATGTAAAATAAATTGAAATTAAGTGTAATGAAGGTTAGGAAAGTACAGGTATAAAAACTGTTAAGAACTGTACAGATTATAAATTTTAATCATTAGGTTTTTGCAAGCTGAAATTTATGTTCTATATATGTCAACACTAGTATGAATTTTGTTTATCAAAAATGTTTTTCAAGCATCACAAATTTTAGGGACACAATAACTGAAATCATAAATTCTGACATGATATGTGAATCTATGAAAAATATATATTTAGTTATAGATGTGAAAATATATTAGGAAAAACCTAGCTAACATGAAATTCATTTTGTAAATTGAAGTAGGCAATAATATAGTTCTTTATGAGAACTTCGAGAGAACTTAAAAAGAAATGCTATGTTGAGTTCATCTTTTTAACAAGTAATGACTTAAGATTTCAGAATGCGATGACAAGAAATGTCAGAATTAAATCCTATGGATTCATCTGTTGTATGTAGAAGGATTTTCTAGGATGTGAGCTGTTTCTGCATAAAAATGAAAGCAAAGGCTGGGTGTGGTGGCTCATGCCTGTAATCCCAGCAATTTGGGAGACCAGGGCGGGCAGATCATGAGGTCAAAAGATCGAGACCATCCTGGCCAATAAGGTGAAACCCCATCTCTACTAAAAATACAGAAATTAGCTGGGCGTGGTGAGGCATGCCTGTAATCCCAGCTACTCGGGAGGCTGAGACAGAAGAATCTCTTGAACCTGGGAGGCAGAGGCTGCGGTGAGTCTAAATTGTGCCACTGCACTCCAGCCTGGCGACCAAGCAAGAGTCCATCTCAAAAAAAAAAAAAAAAAAAGAAAAGAAAAATCACACCACCCATTTAGAAAAGTCAGAACCTCGCAAACATTTACCAATACTACAAAAACAAATACCTACTATTTTCCAGAGGATAGTGCAGTTCTATTATTTTATTAGTTTCCATTTTCACTAATCTCTGTTCTACCTGGGTTGAGTGAATATGCCAAAATACTATGCAAATAGCTGCTCCTGTTTCAGCTGAATTGGGAACCAGAAATAGAGAACATCTCAAGGGATCTCTAACTGAGCATTTCAGGAGTGAATTGTTTGGAGTGTGATGATTAGGTTTTGGATAAGATTGTGAATTATGTTTATTCAAATACCCCTAAATCTCCAAAATCAGGCAGAGCCTGCCATGACTCTGACTGAGCAATGATATTTTACACCTTACATAAGGCTGAGTCAACTGTGGCTGCACCAGAGCACTTCCTCTGCAAGCCTGAGCCTTCTCAATACCTCAATCCAGGAGCCAGTCATGGTCATTCCTGGGCCACGACATCCTAGATGATGAACAATATACAAATTCCTCTAGCCATCTTACTTCTTCAATACATGGTTTGTGCTTCCTTTTTTTATTTTTTGGTCTTGTTTTTCTATTCTAATTTGCCTGCTTTTTCTCTTGTTAATTCCTCGTATTTGTTTTCAGAAACTTTGAATTGAGTCGCAAATCACTCTCCTGCATTATTTATTAACTTTTTCACATTTACTCTGTGAAAAGGGATAATAATTGGGTCATTCTTGTCATACTCAACTAAAACAGAGTGGAGAATCCAGGTGGGGCAAAAGCCCTCAGGGTACATGATGCTGCTCCAATAATTTAATTATCTGCAAGACTGGCTGCTGAAACTGCTTGCTGTAACCTGAAACCAGTTTTATTCACTGGTTTCTGAAATAAACTGTTGCAACTCTAAGCCTCCTTTTACCCACCACCATCACTTGCCAGCTCTCAAAAACTTTACTAGTGCCATTGAACTTTTGAAACAATATCTAACATTTCTTCTTTTTCTGGAATTTCCAACCTTCTCGTTGTTCTTCTGACATACTGAAGACCACCTCATTTATATGGATGCCCTGAATTGCAATTCTTGTATCCCAAATAAATCATTAAAGATTTATCTTGTGATATTGTTTGGATCTGTGTCCTCATCCAAATCTCATGTTAAAATGTAATCCCCAATGCTCGAGGTGGGGCCCAGTGGGAGGTGATTGGATCATGGGGGCAGTTTCTAGTGGTGTAGCACCATCCCCCTAGTGCTGTTCTCATGATAAAGTTCTCATGAGACCTGGTTGTTTAAAAGTGTGTAGCACCTCTCCCTGCTCTCTCTTCCTCCTGGCTCCAGCCATGTGAGACATCTCACTCCCCTTTTGCCTTCTGCTATGATTGTAAGTTTCCTGAGAGCTCCCCCAAAGCAGAGCAGATGATGCCATGCTTCCTGTACAACCTGCAGAACTGTGAGCCAATTAAACCTCTTTTTTTTAAAGAATAAATTTTGCTCTATCACCCAGGCTGGAGTGCAGTGGTACAGTCTCGGCTCTCTGCAACCTCTGCCTCCTGGGTTTAAGTGATTCTCGTGCCTCAGCCTCCCAAGTAGTTGGGATTACAAGCACCCGCTACCACACCTGGCTAGTTTTTGTATTTTTAGTAGAGACGGGTTTCACCATGTTGGCCAGGTGGGTCTCAAACTCCTGACCTCAGTGAGTTTGAGGCCATCTTGGCCTCCCAAAGTGCTGAGATTACAGGTGCAAGCCACCACCCCTGGCCTAAACCTCTTCTCGTTATAAATTATCCAGTCTCAGGTATTTCTTTATAGCAGTGTGAGAATGGCCTAACCCATCTTGTAACCAAAAATCAAATTCTAAGTCCCACAACCAACTGAATAGACCCCTCCCCTCAGCCAAGGGGATTCCAAAGTAAACCTGAAAATCTAGTTCAGGCCATGATGGGATGTAGGGGTTGGACATGCTTCATTATACTCTCCTCCAGTTGGAATTCAGGCACAGCTGACCAGCATTAGCATTAAAACAGAGATCTTAAGACCGACAAAACAGGCTTTGTAGCAATAAGATACCAAATTTCAACCAGACTCTAGTATAGCATCCCCCAACAGATTGCAAGCCCTGAAAGAAGTTATTTTACCCCAATATATATTTATTTGACATATTTTGAAATGGCCCTGCAAAGCTTTCTCTTGTGGGGGAAATTTGCATTCTGTAGAGAACCCCCTTCCCTTTCCAGGTCTTTTTCTGATCCTGAAGAAATTAGCTGAGAATCTAACACATTTGAAAGGTTTAAATACGAACCATTTGCCACCTATTGCCTCTAAGCCACCTGGGAGACTTCATCTACTGAATAAGAACCTTGTTGTCCACAACACCTTATCATATCCCAGGCATTCCTTCTATTGATTCCAAGTCTTTAGATAATAACACAATGCTTTCAACTAACTGTCAATCAGAAAGTCTTTGAATGCACCTATGACCTGAAAACCCTGCTTCGAGTTATCCCTCCTTTCCAGACTGAACCAATGTACACCCTACATGTATTGGCCGAGGTTTGCCTATAACTTCTGTCCCCCTTAAAATGTGTAAAATCAAGTTTTAACCCAACCACCTTGGGTGCATGTTCTCAGGCCCTCTTGAGACTGTGATTCTGGCTCAGAATAAATCTGTTCACATATTTTAGAGAGTTTGGTTCTTTTCATCATCAATCTACATATTTATTTTGACCTTGATAGCTCTATGGTGGTATCGCTTTCTCTCATGTATGTTTGTTTGTAGTAATATTTTGAGGTAAAACTTACATTTTACAGAAGGCTCAGATTTTAAATATAGTTTTATGAGCTGTGAATATCTTGATTACCTCTCTAATCAAGATCTAGAACACTTCTATCATCCCAGGAAGTTTCCATACGGACTTTCTAGTCAACTGCTTCCCCTTCCCATAAGCAAAAAATTAAAAATTTTCTGTTATCATAGATTAGTTTTGGCCTGAACTTGTACTTCATGTAAATGCAGCTATATAGAATAAATTTTTTTTCTGACTTTTTAGTTTAGCATAATATTTTGAAATTGTTGAGAATGTTCATGTTACTTGTATCAGTAGATCATTCTTTGTATTATTGAATACTATTCTGTTGTATGAATATTCCACCTAATATTGTTTTTGAGTTTTTTTGCTCCCAGGAATAAATCCATTATCAACATTTATGTACAATTATTTTTTGTAGACATATGTTTTTATTTTTCTTAGGTCTTAGGATTAGATTGAAAAGTCAAAGAGTAGCTGGTTCTAATAATAAATTTACCATGACATTCAGGTTTAATAAATTAGTGTGAAGAGTTTAGTTAAGGTTAAGTTCACCAATGAGAAGTGGCTCCCTTCTAAGCTTGATGATAAACAGGATGTTCAATACTGATGGCAATCCTGAATTGTGATGAATTAATCATGGAAAGCCTCCCTGAGGAGCCATTTCCATATATAAGCTGGCCTTCCCCCCATGTTTTTCTTCTGCTGTGCTGTGGATCAGGAGTCTTTTTATCTGAAGCTCTCTACTGTGCAACTGCTCTCTCTGCCTGTCCTATGCCACACTCCCATCTGCAGTTGGTCATTCACTGTGTCCCTGTTGGGAGAAAAAAAAAAAATTCCAACTTAGATCTAGTGATTGGGGGCCTGCAAATTAACTGACAATAGCAAAGAATGACTTGTGAATGGGTAGCCCCCAAACCAGAAAAGGATTAGAGATGCTCCAGCACAGCCTCGTAGTCAAAGGACATTTATGAACAAAGAAAGGAAAGTGACATACAGAAAAAATGGAAGTCAGATACAGAAATATTAGATTGGTTACAGCTTAGCCTTTGCCTTATTTGAATACAGTTTGTTGGCCACCTTTGATTGGCCAAAACTCAATCAAAAGAGTAGGTTATAGTCTGTTTACATAGTCTCTTAGGTTACAGTTCACTATGGATGGAGAAACTTTTAGGTTGTATTTAAAATATGTAAGGAAGAGTGCTTTTTCTCATGGCCAATGTTGGGGTACAGAAGCCAATATTTCAAAGTAAGGTGTGGTTTGACATTCTGAGTACTTCTTTTTGTAGAAACGAGGTCCCACTGTTGCTCATGCTGGTCTTCAACTACTGGCTTCAGGCCATCCTTCCTGCCTCAGCCTCCCAAAGTGCTAGGATTACAGCAGTGGGCCACAGCACCCAGCTTTGAGCAATTTTAAATAAAAGGAAATTGGAAGACCTTTGAAACTGCCTCAAACCAACAACTTTCTTTCTCTTATTGCCCCTCCATTTCCCCAAGTGCAGGAAGGGGAACTGTCTGACAGTTTCCTTATCTGACTGAGGAAAACTTCTTCCAAAAGAAATGAAATTCTCTTAAATTCCCCTCCTTAGGAATCTCATTAAATAATCTCATAGAACAAGACAGATAAAAGTCATCACCACACCCAGACATTTAATTTATTCTTCCTAGAGCAGCTCCAAGAGATTACTTGAGGCTTTATCTTCGTAATAAGATAACCTTTGTTCACAGTGCAGTTCTGTCCCTTACCTTCCCATAACTTATTGGTCCCATTCAACTTTCAAACGGAATCATTTACAAAGTATTGTCTGCTCTTTGGGCTTGTTCATTTTCCCTAAAAATCATTTACAACTCCTCAAAGTGCCTACATTTTCCCCATCTCCCTTTCCCCTATGAAGCCAGTATATAAGCTTCAACCATCAGACCTTTCTTTGATTTTCATATCTCATATGGATCTCATGCTTATGCACATTCATAAATTTGTGTACTTTTTCTCCTGTTAATCTGAGTATTGTCAGTTTGTTTGAATCTTCAAAGTTTGAACTTCACTACACTCCCATTGCACCTATGCTCACCTTCCTTCTAGTAACTGCCACATATCATTTGGTCAGTTTTCATAGTTTGCCTCTTCATGATATAAATTTCTTGAGGACAGGAATTTTGTTTTGTCTGCAAAGTATTCTCATCATCTTTTGCCTTGCAAAAAGTAGATGCCCAAGAAGCAGTCAATGAATGAATGAATGAATGAATGAATGAATGAAGTTCTTGAGCACGTTGGAGAAAAAAGTTCCAGAAATAGATGTCATGCTAAATGAAAATAGCATGTGCAGTAAGTGGAGAGCTTTTGCTTGAATGGAAATCCTGGTGGTCTATCTATGACAGTGCACTATTATATAATCACTTATCATATAAGCTACCCTGTCATTCCTGCCTTCAGTGTCTGAGGAGTCTGGGAGGCAAGTATAAGCCACACTTCAACCAATCTCTGATACTCATCTCCAGTTGACCTATTTCAGAGGAGGGACAATGGGAACCACCTTCTCACCCTTAGAAAGGTTAAGGGTCATAGATCTGGCTAGTAACAGATGGAGCTCCAACTCTTTGCCTAGAAATAATAATACATATTTCACTTTTTTCTGATTTTTAATAAGCTCCTCTTTTTAAACCTCATATTATTTTCCTTACCACACATAGATAAACATGCAATAAATTAAGTCATTAACACTATATGAAACAGAGCTAGAAAGAATCTTATAAATCATGTTATCTGCCCCCTTATACTAAAAGTGATTATTTTTCTACTATAAGAAAAACATCATCTACATCAACTCATTTACTCTGAGCAATTGCTCTCCTTGTAATTGGTGTGACTTCTCCAAAGCTATAAGGAGGTACCCTTTGGTCTCACAAAATCCTTAGGAGCAAGTAAATGCACTCCTCAAGGCTATACATTCCTGGCAATGCAGCACCTTCCTCCCTGGATTGGGATTTAAAAGAAGGAAACCTCTCTCCCTACGCTCCCCAAGCAACAAATGGCAGGAGCCAAAAAAACAAAAGCCATGTTTGACAGATTTTTATGGGCTCACCCTGGCCTTGCACCCACTGAATGAGCTATTTGGGGCAGCCATTTAACTTGAGGAGTACACACCAAATGTTATCCTGTTATTCCTGCCTTCAATGTCTCAGAAGCCTGGGAGGCAAGTGTAAGTCACCACTTCAACCAGCCTCTGAAACTCATTTCCAGTTGACCTATTTCAGGGGAGGAACAATGGGAACCACCTTTTCACCCTTAGCCACATCACCTCCTGGAGTCAAATGCAGTCAAGCACCTCTCGCAGAATAGACATGTTGGCAGAATAGACATGTGGCCGTAATGGCCAGTTTGTATTGTTACCGTTGTTTTGTTTTGTTTTTGATTTTGCTTGTTGTCTCATGTTCCTTTCCCCACTGTTACTACAATTCCAACCCAGTCATAGATTGTGGTGGCCAGAGTAAAGTGTTTTAACCCAGCATAAATCAAACAAAGTGAGCATGGGTGGATACGAGTAATCTCCGGAAAGAAACAAATACCTAAAATTAAGCCTTGAAGGGTAAACATATATTACTGAAAAAGACAACTCGGGAAGGCAATATTATGCTCAAAACCCAGTAGCAAATTTCATTACTACTCATGACTAGATTACGATAATTGTAAATAAATGTTACCTCTTAATCAGCAAAAACATGCATTTTCTTTGTGTGTTTTATTTCTGCCCTTCAAGTTCCTCTGTTTTTTGCATTTAACATACAATGTCTACTAATACCAAACAGATTGTTATAACTATATAACGTTTGCCTATATTCACTGGTTTTTATGGGCACCTGGGCTTTCTCAACACAGTGGTGAGGAGAATTTATAGCAGAATTTGAAAATGAAACAGATATACTTGTTATACTTTCAAAAGTATAGTATACATGATTGTACTTTTCTGCAGGTGGAAAAATGATTAAAATATAAGAAGTTTTTTTCTGATAAACTACCTCTGTATTATGGAAACAACAGAAAAACAATTTTTTAAATTGGTTGAATAAAATTTAAAAGTACTATTTTTATTTGAAAATCTAGGTGTGATTATTCGTGATTTTCAGGAAAAAACAAAAGCTTTCTGTACTTTTTATATAAGAAAATTACTATTCTATATTCTCTAAAATATAAACATCCAAACTGGTAAGAGTTTTGAAAAAAAGAATTAAAAAATGAACCCAAGTAGTAGACAATTTTAGTATCTGAAGGCAGCCTAATTATTTATTATAGACTACAGTCATATTAATTTTAATTCAAGTCTCCCTATATCATTTTTAATGTAAGTTTAATGCAAAGAACAACGTTAATACAATATAACTTATTAAAGTTAATAAAACCAATAAAAGCTGAATTTGTATTTTAGACTTTAAAAACCCAAATTTATATAGAGAAAGTGATACAAAGCAATGACACAGTTATACCCCTGTTATCAGAAAACAACACAATTGAATTGCACTGGACCCACTCAAGTTGTCATATCATGTTGCTATTGTTTCTTTTGAAATAAATAGCTCTGTTTTTCATGGGCCAATGTTACATGCCAGTGCAAAAATTATATTCTCTGCCATGGCAGCAGTGAAGAGAATAGATGTCACCACTCAACTAAACCTGAATATCCTTTGGAATTCATAATTATTGAACCCACATACTCTACACCTTGTTCACGGGTCACTCTGCATCTTCTGCAGTCAAATTTATAAATATCTTCACTGATAAACCAATAGAAATGCCCATCCAGAAAAATAAAGGTCTTTCTTAAGAAATACTGGAATACAAATCAATTTCACCAGGAGCAACACAACTGCACTGGGTCATAAACATTTACTTATAATCAATTAACCTGCACTTTTGCCACCGTTAAAATGCAGCATTTAAAAACAGATCCCCTCCTTTATATATAAAAGTACAGTACAGAAATCTTACAATGCACCATTCATAATAATAATTTCATTTACCTGTTTCTCTATTAATACCTCCTCTTGATTTTTCTCATTTTCTCCCCAGCATTTTATGGCTTTTCTTTTGTAAATTGCATTATAGAACCTTACAGTGAGGGCGTGATAATAAAGAAAAAGAAAACTAATGGGAAAAAATTATAATTAAGCAATCCATGCCACATTTCTGCATGAAGCATTGGAGGCAATTTACAATATTGGTCATACCTGTAGGAAAAGCTTTTGTTGTTCTAAGTTAAATTTTTATGCTGATGAACTATTGAACATAGAGTGCACTCACAATGATTTCCTTATAATATAACTATACCCTGTGTCCTGAAGTGAAGATAAAAATTAAAAAAAAAAATCAAGGTAAATTGATCATGGGAATACTTTTTTCTCACTAAAAACGGAAAAATGCATTTACTTTTTTGTGGCCTCTAAATAAATTGTTATTTTCCTTCTTTATTTTGTATGTAGTTTTCTGTGTACATATTTGTATATATAGTACATACATATATTGTGTATATATTATATATATACACACTTGTGTGTAAGTATGTAAGTGTGTGGAGGTGTATGTGTATATGTATGGGGGTGTGTGTGTGTGTGTGTATATATATATATATACACGTCCATTTTCATACTGCTATGAAGAAACACCTGAGACTGAGTAATTTATAAAGAAAATGAGGTTTAATGGACTCACAGTTCCACACAGCTGGGGAGGCCTCACAACCATGGTGGAAGGCAAAGGAAGAGGAAAGTCATATCTTTCATGGAAGCAGGCAAGAGAGCAGGTGTAGGAGAATTGTACTTTATAAAACTGTCAGATTTCATGAGACTTATTCACTATTACAAGAACACCGTGGGAAAAACTCACCTCCATGATTCAATTACCTCCCAACCCCTCCTTCCCATGACATGTGGGGATTATGGGAGCTACAGTTCAAGATGAGATTTGGGTGGGGACACAGCCAAACCATATCATTCCACCCCAGGCCCTTCCAAATCTTATGTTCTCATATTTCAAAACCAAACATGCCTTCCCAACAGTCCCCAGTTCTTAACTCATTTCAACATTAACTCAAAAGTCCACAGTCCAAAGTCTTATCTGAGACAAGCAATACCCTTCTGCTTATGAGCCTATATAATCAAAAGCAAGTTAGTTACTTCTTAGATACAATGGAGGCACAGGCATTGGGTAAATACATCCATTTCAAATGGGAGAAATTGGCCAAAACGAAGGGGCTACAGGCCCTATGCAAGTCCAAAACTCAGTGGAGCAGTCAAATCTTAAAGTTCCCAAATGATCTCTTTGACTCCCTAAATTTTAAGGATATGAACATCCAGGTCACTGATGCAAAGAGTGGGCTCCCATGGCCTTGGACAGCTCCACGCCTGTGGCTTTGCAGGATACAGTCCCCCTTTCAGCTGCTTTCACAGGTAGCCTTGAGTGTCTGCAACGTTTTCAGGTGCACGCTGCAAACTGTTGGTGGACCAACCATTCTGGAGTCTGGAAGATGGTGAACCTCTTCTCGCAGCTCCACTAGGCAGTGCCTCAGTGGGGAATCTGTAATGGAGCTCCCACTCCATATTTTCCTACTGCACTGCTCTAGCAAAAGTTCTCCAATGAGGGCTCTGCTCCTGCAGCACATCTGTGCCTGGACATCCAGGTGTTTCCATACATCCTCTGAAATCTAGGCAGAGGTTCCCAAACCTCAATTCTTGACTTCTGTGCACCCGCAGGACCAACACCATGTGGAAGCTGCCGAGGCTTGGTTGGGTCTTGCACCCTCTGAAGACATGGCATGAGCTCTGTGTTGGCCCCGTTTAGCCACAGCCATGGCTGGAATGGCCGGGATGCAGGGCACCAACTCCTAAGGCTGCACACAGCAGGGGACACCGGACTCAGCCCAGGAAACCATGTCTCCCTCTTAGGCCTCTGAGCCTGTGATGAGAGGGGCTGATGTGAAGTTCTCTGACATGCCCTGGAGACATTTTCCCCATTGTCTTGGTGATTAACATTTGGCTCCTCATTACTTATGCAAATTCCTGCAGTTGGCTTGAATTTCTCCCCAGAAAATGGGGTTTTCTTTTCTATGGTATAGTCTGGCTGCAAAGCTTCCAAACTTTTATGCTCTGCTGCCTCTTGAATGTTTTGTTGCTTAGAAATTTCTTCCTCCAGATACCCTAAATCATCTCTCTCAAGTTCAAAGTTCCACAGATCTCTAGGGCAGGGGCAATATGGGAGCTGCCAGTCTCTTTGCATAGCAAGAGTGACCTTTAATCCAGTTCCCAGCAAGTTTCTCATCTTCATCTGAAACCACCTCAGCCTGGACCTTATTGTTTGTATCACTATCAACATTTTGGTCAAAGCCATTCAACAAGTCTCTAAGAAGTTCCAAACTTTCTCACATTTTCCTGTCTTCTTCTGAGCCCTCCAATCTGTTCCAACCTCTGCCTGTTACCCAGTTCCAAAGTTGCTTCCACATTTTCGGGTAACTTAATAACAGTATTCCACTCTACTAGTACCAATTTACCAAATTAGTCCATTTTCATACTGCTATAAAGAAATACCTGAGACTGGGTAACTTACAGAGAAAAAGAGGTTTAATGGACTCACAGTTCCATATGGCTGGGGAGGCCTCACAATCATGGTGGAAGGAAAAGGAGGAGCAAAGGCGTGTCTTACATGGCAGCAGGCAATGTGTAGGGGAACAGCATGTGTAGGGGAACTGCCCTTTATAAAACTATCGAATCTTATGATACTTTTTCACCATCATGAGAACAGCACAGGAAAAACTCACCTCCATGATTCAGTTACATCCCACCAGGTCCCTCCCACAATATGTGGGGATTACAGGATCTGCAATTCAAGATGGGGTTGGAGTGCAGACAAAGCCAAACCATATCTATCTATCTATCTATCTATCTATCTATCTATCTATCTATCTATCTATCCATCCATCTATCTATCTATACATATGTGCGTAGTATCTTGGGGAGGGAGGACTATAAGAGAAAATGTATTAAGTATTGGGTTCATATTCATAGTAAACTTTCTCTGCATAAATTTCTAGGGAACTTTTAAAAGGTTAATGTTGAAAGTATGATCACTTTTTATTTCCCGATTGTAGAGATTAGAGCTAGGCTGGCACAGTATCCACTTCTTGACAGTAGCATCCCAATTCTTTGCTGTCTCCCATACCTCATTTAACTTATTATTTGTGGTACTCAGAAACCAACATGTGGGCCTATAGACCATGTCAGGTCAATCAAAATCAAATTCTTCATGAAATTGTAATCTCAAGCAGAGTGTCATCAGAATGGAAAATAGTTAGAATTGACTTCTCCTAATCACAAGACCCTGGAAAAATTGCTTACTAGTTCCTGTATACCAGATTCCCATATTTACCATGGGATCTGACTTTGCAAGGCTTGATAGTTATGCCTTTCCTCCAGTTCCATGAGCTGCCTTATACACTTCCAATAAGTTTCTAATGTTTTATTTTGGCTTAAACTAGCCAGAATACCTTTCTGTTTCGTGTTCCCAAAGAACCCTAACAGAAATTGCAATATTTTCTACCCCGTGTACAAGTCACTGGGCTGCTCTAGAAAATTATTCTTTTCCAGTATGTAGAAAAGGCTTTCAGAAGTACAGATATGATCTAATAAATAAAGCCTCAGTAAAAAGTTATGAATCCCTATTCTGATTTTGTCTTGTTAATTCTGAACCTTTTTCAAATCATTTTATATCTCTGAGCATCAGTGTTGTTATGGGTAAAATAGAGGTATGTGTTCTATTTAGTGATGTTGAGGATTAACTGAAAAATTAATTACAGTATTTGAAGATTCTTCAGAAATTGTGAAATTCATCCAAATGTCAGCTGTTATTAGTAACTCCTTCATTACAGCTCTGCCACTTATGGGCTCTGAAACCACTTACATTTCTATGCCTCAGCACCTTCATCTATCAAATGAAACAACAACCTCATAGAATTGTTGTGTTATTAAATAATTTAATAAATGTAAAATGCTTGGTACAAAGTAAGTGTTATAAAACAGTTACCTGTTATTAACTGGAATATTATTGTTCCAGTGTAAATTCACAAAAACCTACATATGCATGTTTCAACATAGTATCTGCCTTTTTACCCTTTCCTTCTCTTTTTTCTCTCAATTATAGAATATTTTTTAATAAGCCACAGTAGAGGCATTCAGATTGGGAAGGAAGAAATAAAACTATTTTTATTTCTTAATGAGACAAAATTAATGAGAATTAATGAGACAAAATCAGATGACACGGTATTGTGTGTAGAAAATCTTAAGAAACCTACTAAAAATTATTAGAGCTAATAAAAGAATGCCATAGGTTGCCAGATATAAGATCAATATACAAAAATCAGTTGTATTTCTAAAAACTTGTAATGAACTATCTGAAAATGGAATTTAAAAAAAATTCATTTAAGATAGCATCAAAAAGAATGAAATACTTGCAAATACATTTAACGAAAAGTGTGCAAACCTTATACTCCAAAAACTATAAAACAGTGTTGAAAAAAACTAAAGAAGATCTAAGCAAATGGAAACAGACCTCATATATATAAACTGGAAGGTTTAATACTGCTAAGATCGTAATACTCCCAACACAAATCTACACATTCAGCAAAATCCCTGTCAAAATCTCAGTGGATTTCCTTGTACAACTTAGCAAGCTGATTCTAAAATTTCCATGGAACTGCAAGACACCCAAATTGGCCAAAACAATCTTGAAAAAGAAGAACCAAGTTAGAGGTTATAAAACTCATTACAAAGCCACAGTTATCTAGAGAGTGTAGTACTGGCACAGTGATAAACATATAGAGAAATGGAATGGAATTGAGAGTCCAGAAATAAATCCATGTGCCAATGGTCAATCGATTTTTAACAAGGGTCCCAAGACCATTTAATAGGGAAATAATTGCCTTTTTGACAAATGTTGCTGGGGCAAATGATGACCACATGCAAAAGAATAAAGTTGGAACCTTACCTCACATTGTATACAAACATTAATGCAAATGGGTCAAAGACCTAAATGTAAGAGCTAAAACCACAAAACTACTAAAAGAAAACATAGATGTAAATCTTAATGACTTCGGATTTGGCAGTGGTTTCTTTGATATAATAAAAATTTTGATGAAGTCCAATCTATTTTTTCTATTATGGTACAAATTATTTTAGATTTCATTAAAATTAAAAACTTTAGTTCTTCAAAGGACACTACAAAAAGGTGAAAAGACCAACCATAGAATGGAGGAACATATTTACAAATCATGTATCTGATAAGCTTGTAACTAGAATATACAAAGAAGTCTTACAACCCAGTAATAAAAAGATAAACAACCTAATTAAAAATGGACAAGCAATCTGAATTTCAGTTTCTGTAAAGGAGTTGTACAAATAGTCAAAAAGCACATAAAAAGTTGTCATTATGAGTCACTGGGGAAGTGCAAATCAAAACCACAATGAGATACCACATCACCCTTAACAGGATGACTAGAATCAAAACGTTATAGAAAAATTGCTGGTGGGATGTTAAATTGTAGATCCACTTTGGAAAACAGTCTAGCAGTTTCTCAAACAGTTAAACATTCAGTTACCATAAAATACAGGAATTCCACTCCGAGGTAAATACCCAAGATAAATAAAACATATATCCATACTAAAGCTTGTACACAAGTGTTTATAGCAGCATTATTTATAATAGTCTAAAGGTTTCCACCAATTGATGAATAAACAAATGTAGTATGTACATACAGTGAAATATTATTTGGCCATAAAAAGTAATGATGCACTGATACATGCTACAACACAGATGGACCTTGAAAACAATGGTTGCTTGGAGATGAGGGAACTAAGAGGGAGTGGGGGACATATCTAGAGGGATGCAGTTCGAGGTGATAAGAATGTTCTAAAATTAGCTGTGGTAATTATTGTACTTATCTGTGTGTATATGAAAAACAATCATGTACATTAAGTGGGTGAATTGTATGGTGAATTAAATTTTTAAATGCTGGGTTTTTTTAAGCCATTATGGAGAAAGGAAATTATGCATCTTCAGGTAGAGATCTTCAATAAAAATAAATAAAATACTTTTGGTGAAAACCCACAGTGGTGTTAGGATATATTCAATTTTATTTATATATTTATAAAGGATTTTATGCCTAAAATGTGTATATAAGTCTATAGCTTATGTATAGGGCGGTATAGCAAAGCCTACGCTCCATAACTCTGTCCTCCATTTTGAGTATAGGACTCAATTCAGGACAGATACAGCACTCCACTTTTCTAATATTACATAAATATTTCTCATAGTGAATGGAAGTAACCAGGGAGAGGTAATGTAATGTGCTCTTTGCTTCGGGTTACTGACCTTTCTTACTTTTTATTCATCCTCCAAAAAGAAACAAAAAACAGGAAGAATTAACTCCTGGCTTCTCTATTAAGTTTGTCTGCTTCTCCTTTATTACCACCTCCTTCAGAATTGAATACTATCATGTCTTCTCAGAGATCTTTCCATCTAACTGCATCACAGCATTTATTCTGTCCAGAATCATTTCCTTATTTTCAAGCACTTGTTATCCCCACAAGATGATAAGTACCTTGAGGTCGGAGATTATGTTTTATTTATCCTTATTTTACCACAATTATAGACCTTCACTAAATTTCTGCAGAAGGAATGAAAATTTTACATTTGTGGATTCTAGAAGATGAGCTTTTCTAATAACTATAACATGAAATCATAAAAATTTAGAGTTGAAAGAAATCTTAGAAAATATTTGGTCTAATATATCAATAAATGTAAGAAAACTTTTCATAGCATTTCTTAAAAACATTTTATTCAAGCCTCTATTTGAATATTTCTAATGCCATGGAATCTGCCCCACAAAGTGATTCATTGCATTTTCAACTAGCTTTTATTGTTGAAAGGTTCATCATTAATGTTATATTTAAACTTATAACTTTCTCTCTTTGGATGGTCTAAGATCTATCATGTATGGCTATACATTATCTAAATTATCTTCCATGACAATATATTAATTATTTAAAGACTCTATCATAACACCCTTTGTTTTCTCTGTGCCAAGCTTTCCATTTTATTCAAATGTTTATCATAGACATGATTTCTGGACCTTTCACCATGTGGATTCAGCTCCCGTGGACATCACCAGATTTTTAATATCCACTTTATTTTGTACTTCCTGGAAACGGAACCCACTACATGTGACTGGTGTCAAGTACACAAATGCCTTTTCCTTCTAATCTATACTCTGGGCTTTGTTAATGGGACTAAAGCTATGTCAGTTATTTTAAAAGCCATATCACACCAGTCTTCTACTAAGCTTGCCATAAACTGAACTCTTCTGACATTTTTTTCCATGCAAGGATCCTGTGAAATCAGAGCTCTGTAGTTCTTAAACTTGCAATTAATCTTTTCAACCTTCATACAAGATTCTACATTAATTTATGAAATAAACAAAATGCCTTACACAAACCAGGTTTTCAGCAGATGTCTGCACCTCCTTTTCACAGCACTTATTACAGAAGTAATGTTGTGTTTATTATTTGATTATTCAAGAGGAGGGTCTGTGCATATCTTTAGTCATCACTATATTCTCATCACTTAGCAAAGTGGCTAGCATAGAATAATTGCTCAAGAATTTCCATAATTCTTTGACCACATTGCCATGATGCTGAAAACAACAGTGAATTCAGAGAACTGATTTGATTGCATTAGCGGTCAATTCAGCCAAAATAATTGAGTGACCACATGGTGACAATGTTTGAAATAATCTTCTTAATAATAAATCTATTATGGCCAGTTCCATAAAAACCCAAAGCCAGATTTCCAAAATATGCCCCATCTTACCTAAGAATCTAACCTTTGTGTCAAACAACTGAAGTCCTATAACCTGAAAGATTATTATTTTTTGCTGAGCATAATGACTCTTCATATGCCTAGTCTCTACAACATTAGCTTCTAATTTTAGGTTCATTATACTGATGCCATTGTTGCCACATGTAAGGTTCAAAGGAAAAAGGGTAATGTTTTATTTTCCTACTTTCACTAACTCATGAAATTTAGATTTGAGTGTGTATAATTTGTAAGATATGTAATCTTTTCTTGTTTCCTTGATTAGGTAAAGGTAAATGCAAAGACACCTCAAAAAACTCCTTTTTTTTAGAGTACAAAGGTGACTGATAAATAAATCATAGGTACTTTGGAAGAGACGAGATTCTCTGCAACCTAAAATTTCTAATTAAAATTGAGCTGTCCCTATTGTGTAGTATGTGGAGGCTAAAGTTTACCTTTTATATCATACACCAACTTGAACACATTATTTCATAAATTAAGCATGAAATTCCAATTGATTTTAGAATTTGGAAAGCTTTTTGTCATTTTTGATAGCCTCCTATTTGTGGACAAATAGGCAGGCAAACCTCCCGTTCTTTAATAACATAACATTAAGTACTTCTTGGAAACAGGACACAATAGAGAGAAGGACTGTTTATGAGTCAGAGGAACATGTGCTACTATCAACTTGAATAACAGGCATCAGATATTTCTGGTGATGAAAACCTTTCAGTGAGGTGAAACAGGCCACGTTCCATTTCTTTTATTTTCAGAGATGAGATGGATTTGAAAACCATAACCTGGCTTCTTGATGCAAGGACTCGCCACATGAGATAATCTCCAGCACATTACTATTGGCAAGCAGATCTTTCACCCTTTTGTCTCCATGCATTACAGAAAACGTTAAATCAGTTTGGTGTCCATATAAACTTTTGATCCTAGGAATAGCCTAGGGTACCATCATTATCTTCCCGAGGACCATGTGTAGGCCTTCAGTAGGTAGTACTAATTTAATCTCTTTGCTAGAGGAAAAAGTAACTGATTTTCTAGATCAATATTTGATTGAATATGTTTGAAATGTTGGCAGATAAAGGCCCCTTTTCTGGTCCAAAGACTTTTTGAACCACAGAGGTATAGCGTTCTAGCTCCCCTGGGATTTGAGTGGAAGGAGGTCTCAAAGATCTGTAAGAAGCCTTCCTGCCTTTCCTTGTGTTCTTCCAGCAAGACTCTCTAAAGGTTGAGATGAGAAAAAGATAAGATCAAGAACTGGAATGTCTTTATTCCATTTTTTTAATCTTTCCTGGGGCTTCTCTTAACTAAAAATAATCGTTTATACCACTAGTTTACAAAAACCTCCTGTAATAGGATGTTAGAAAGAAAGCCCATCTGATCAGCTTTAAGGAGTTAACCCAGTGACTTTGGCAAATAATTTGACACTTCAGAGTCTACCATTCATACCACTAATTAAACAAGAATATCAATATATCACCAACAGGGAGATGAATACAAATTAAAATGCTAAGGTGTTAGACAGATTAGAACTTTAGTTGTCTAGTTATATTGATAAGCAAAAGAGTTTTCACAAATTATACTGATTTTGAAAATGGAGACTGGGAAAAAATTCCATCCAAATGATATTTGACCATACAAACAGAAAATTTAGTTCAGAAGCACATACTTCACTGTAATCATTATATTTGCTTTTTAAAGTTTTAGTTAAATTAGTAACTCCCCCCCAAAACAAAACATTGAAAAACAGCTTACATCTGACTGAAAAGTATTACTCAGAATAAATAGCACTAACAATACTGTTTTCTGAGTCTACATATGAAATTCAAAGAAAGATTCTTGAGGAGAATGTTTTCCTTTAATTTTCTTCTTTGCTGCAGAAATGCACATGCATTCCCTAAGCACGAAGAGAAAAAAATACTCACAAATTCCTATACTTTCTTTCTTATCATTGAACTTTTGTTTAGCTGAAGGATAAATTTGCTTTCCCCTAGCTACAGACTTTGAACACAGAAGTATGCTTTATAAAGGAGTAGCCACCACATGCAAAGCCAATTGCAACTCCTTGGAAATGTGGACTCTAAAGGACTTATTTTCCACAGCTTAAGCCAAATCACTTCTCTAATTTTGAGATGAGAATATTATGGTCATTTAATTTTTTTTGAGAATTTCTCACAGTTTTAATCTATTTTTATCAAATCTTCTATTCAAAGTAATGATATTCCCAATATAAACTGAATAACTCTTCAGGGCATTAGATTATATTTCTTACTTAAAATGGTAAAAATTAGCCTGTAAAAAGGGATATTGTTTTTGTATGTTTTATTTTATAACACCTTGCTCGTTGCTTGGTATGGAATAGGTATGCAACAAATACTTAAGCCAATTATGTAGATAAACTGACTTTTCAAGTTTTGTTTTTAAAGAATAATCATAATTTGAATTAAATATACCAACTTTCTATCTACAATTACATTATGAAACATACAATGCTAATGTCATTAGAGGCTGCAATAGAATATTTCTTCACAGTGCTTATACGTCAATTGAACATAACATATAAGCTACTGCTATAGGCAGAAGGATCTTAAATGCAAACTCAGATTGCCCCTGAATCTTTGATGTAGAATCCTTGCTTCAGGGTCTTCTTGCAACCGTAACGTCCCTTGTCAACCAGAGAGCTCTGATTGTTAGTCCTTGAGAGAGTTTCCATTTTTTTCATGACCTAAAAAGAAAGAAAGAAAAAAAACCACTGAGATGAGTTATTGGATGTGAAAATTTAAAGTCATGCCAGCAAGAAATAGAAAGTATTTAATATACCTTTCCTTAACATTATCGTTAATAAATGTATGACTCTATATTTTCCCAACATTTCTTGTTTTATAAGGTTCAGTTTACACATCTTTTATTATTATTACTGTAATAGAATTCCTTTCATATACAAGATTTAAGGTTTTAGATTCCCTGATAATTTTCCTAACTAAAATGATGGGCACTGGGCTAATTCATCTCATTGGTACATGTGAAATCTAACCTGAAAATTCTGTCTAATTCTATAATGCACTAATACTGATTACCTATCAGATTCCCCATTCATTCAGAAACAAGAGTTTGTTACCACACATTCTCACTAATAAGTGGGAGATAAACAATGAGTACACATGGACATAATGATGGAAATAAACACTGGGGACTCCAAAATGGAGGATGGTGAAGGGAGGAGGAGGGTTAAAAATTACCCTCAATATTCACTGTGTGGGTGACGGGTACACTAGAAGCCCAAATCTCACAATTATGCTCTATATCCATTGAACAAACTTGCACTGTACCCTCTGAATCTAAAAGAAAAATAAATAAGAAATTGTGTTTGTGTGTGGGGAGGTGTTACATATCTATATAATCCTTCCCTACATAATCCTTACATACTCCTTCACTATAAAATCCATAATTTTAGGGAAAGTTGACCCTCTTCCCAGTTCTGCGAGAGTCCTGTAGACTTGCTTGAAAACTTTTTCTCCCATGAATTGAAGCAGCATGGAATCCCACTAAAGCTGGAAGCATCATCTCACCACAGTGGGAAGCAGCCATGGGGTAGAGCCCTTCCTGGAACCCACAGAAACTGACTGGGGAGGTAGAAAAGCACTCAAGGCAAGCTGAAGTCTCTGGATCAAGTGGCCCTGAAGTTTGCCCTACCTCTTTTCCTTGCTTGAAGAATCAATCCTGTTTCTCAGTTAGACATTCCTGAGTTGAGTTTTCTGTTACTTGCACCTTTACAGGTGCTAACTGATTCTCTAACTTTTCATTATGTAAGTATATTTTCTTTCTTATTTTGTTATGCCACAAGAGACATAAATCATTTCTGGCAAATCCTAAGTTTTGTGTGTTTTTGTGGCAACATAGCTGTGCCCCAAATTCCACTATTTGAATATTTAAACCCCAAATTCATTTTCTCAGTTGAGTTTTCATTAGTTTTAATATCATAGTCAGTATGGAATTATACTTTTAAAAACATCTGTTTTAGACCTGACTACCTCCCAAGCAACTCTGATGTTAAGGACTCTGATGGGGATGTTAAGGTTTCATAAAAGATACAGCCCTGATAGAGAAATCCTCTAATAAGAGCAGAAGGTTTAATCCAGACCATGCACATTCTGTGCACAATAAATCCTTTTACTCAAGCAAAGAGTATAAGCAAAGTAACATTATTTGAATATTATCCTTAAAAAATTGATATATATATATATATATATATATATATATATATACACACACACACACACACACACACACAATTTCATTAAGGTACATTAAAAAATATATATACATGTCATTAAACAAAGTGGCATGACAAATAGCCATCTTTAAATCATTCCATTAATCGTATCATAAAAACAATATTTGTATTGATAGGAATCAAGGAAACACTTTTCCAAAGAAACTGAGTGGCTATTACATTTTTTATTTTTAAGCTCCTCAACTGACTAATAACTTGGTTTTTTATATTTTTGCTGATAACTTTGCAAGCAACTTTAAGAAGACAGATGAATGTTACAAATGAAATTAACATGTGGCAGCACCGTGATGCACTTAGTATACTTACCATTTGTTTTGATTATTTGGTTGGCATGTTCTTATTTGCCCTTACTATAATAAACAGGATATGGTTAATCACATGACTTTTACCAACAATAAGAAAACACAACAAAAACCTGCCTCCTATTTTTTCTATATCTGTTACCGTTACCTCTAGAACTCTCTTTTTGGTGATGAGGGCTCAATGCTCTTAAAATAGAACAAAGATGAATCACAATGAATAGAATACATTTACTCCTAGCATTTGTGGTAAAGAAATAAATATAAGACTGACTGGAAAATTTTAGCAAACTGTGATATATCTATAAACTATTCTGTATTTGTACATATAAAACATCAAGTATTCTGAATAATTTTTAAATAGTTTGAAATCAGTCATTCTTTTTCTTGAGATTCGTAATCTGGAATAATTACATTAGTTATCAAAGTACTAGATAAATAATCCTGAGCAAAAATATGTCATGATTCAACATTCTGGGTGTATGTTGCCTATGACTGAGGCATGGTGATTCTCCACTTACCAGAGCAAGAAATTCCCAGGAGCACGAGGAACAGAGATATGGTTCAACAAGAGCAGAAGAGAAAAAACAGGGGACCCATTCAGGCAGAGTTGGCTTAGAGATTGTGCCCAATGAATTAAGACCTGTGCACTGGATCCTTCATTACTCCAGAAAGCACTGCAACCAACAAGTCTAATCATGTAGACAGAGGGCAGTTGCCAGAATGCAGAAAGCAACCTTCTCTAGAGTCGAGCAAAAGAAGCTGGTCATCTGAGAGGTGTCCATCCTTTATCTTGGGGATGAAGCTTCTGGATAAAATCAAGGCAGGATGACACCATCTCCATCAATAGATGAGGATTCAGGGCAGGCTTTCAAGCTAATAATAACACAGGAACTGCAGTTAGGTAATACAAAGAAAAACAGATGAGCCTAATGTCTCAGGAAATCGACCTAAAAAGTGTAACACTTTCTACCAGGAAATTAATGCTGCTACTTATAGTATAATGCTGAATGATTTCTCCAAAAACTACAAGTTGAAGAATATTTTAGATAACAACCTGATGAAGCTGTATTAATAAAAGCTATGATACAGGCTTAAGGAAGCAGAAGATGTGAATTGTGTAGTTCTTGTAGTTATCTGCGTTCACATATTATAGACTGAACATGGTATACTGAAGAGAGCACAAGTCATAGATTCTGCTTTCCAGACTTAGCTTTTGCCAGTAATTGCATTGCTTTGAGAAAGCTAGAGCCAGTATGAGCCACAATTCCCCCATTTATAAAACGAAAATGAGGAATTCAGTCAGAATGATCTCTAAGATCTCTCAAAAATTCCATGCTTTAAACATTCCTGGTAGATTTCCTGAAACAATAGGCATCATCTCTATATTTTCTTTTCTCACCTATCTTGTAGTCATGTCAATATTCATTATTATATATAAGCTGATTTTCCTAAATCACTTGTCTTTTAAAGATTAGCAGCTCTCCCACTCTTTCCACAGCATCCTAAAGGAAGTTGATCATATCAAACAGTGTTGAGCCACTACGGTGATTCTAAACAAGGAGAAACGAAGCATCCAGCAGCGATGTTGGATAAGAAATAGTCTCTAAAAGGATAAAAGTAAGCCTGGCAAAATGATTGTTTTGTACCTGCCTCCAATACATTTGCAAGGGGGTGTTAATGAAAAATGAGAGTGATGTTCCCATCACACATTTTTGGATTACTGTGCAGCAACATCAATTGGAAACCTAATGAAACAGAGACCACCTACAGAGGAGGCATAGTGTGTTCCTCTGTCTTCCTGCATCCAATTTACCAACTGACTCTATAGAACAAGCTGCTGGTTTGTCTGTGGCCTTCATACTGATTGGTCATGTATTTAACATTGATAATTGGCAGTGCAAATTTCCACTATCTTTCACAAGTAAAAGAATGTTGTAACGCATTACAATTGTGTGGTAATTGTAACAGGTAACAGGCATATTTTCTTCTACCCAGGTGATCTTAAAATTCCAGCACTGATATCATCTCATAATGTGGACTGTTCGAATTAGACTAAGTCCCAAATGAGTTGGTCATTCCCCCTATTTAATTGTTTTCATTGACTAAGAGAATATGCTATGTATTCATCAAATAGAACTTCTCCCAATCAGGGAAATGGCAATAAGAAACTTAGTAGGTGAGTTCCCACAAAACATATCAGCGACTATATAAAGAGCTGATGTTCCAAATGGAAGTGTTCTGTTCTTTGTTTTTGCACCTGTTCAAACTGGCATCTGGTATTAGGCTTGTGACTAGTCAAACATTACTACTTTCTGTCAAGCTGGCTGGGAGAAACAAAAGAAAGAGAATACAGTGTAAAATATTAGTTCATCCTTATGTGTTATTTTGTGACTGCATTTTCCTTGTCAGCCTCCCTCCCTGTGCTTATCATCAAGTGCAGTTTATTCTTTTTTTTTTTTCTTTTTTTTCTCAAATTTGACTTCTAGAAGCCATCTGGCATTCATTCTAATTCCCACATTACAGCTCTCCATAAGTCAATCTGATGACTGCCTGTCAGGTTATAGGATTAAGTTTAAGATTTTTCCTAATTCATTGTGAGGTTCTTCATGGATTTGATCTATTATATCTTCCTGAGCTTGTCCAGTTGTAGATTTCTGCATGTGATTTACGTCTAACAGGTGTTGGTTTGCTACAGTTTTCTAAATATTGGCCTCCCAATGCAAGGGAGGCTTGGGAAGACACTAGAATTCAAATTGTATTCCTACACAACTGGAGAATGGCCTCCCTGCTGAAATTCAGTGTTGCAGAACCATTTATTAAGCTAAAAAGATTGATGTTTCAATATATGGAAAATAAAGAGACCCAAATTCCAGCATCAACTCACCAGTTGCACCTATGTATCTGTGGTTCTCAGGATACAGTATATTATTTAACAGGTGGAACAAGTAGGTGAGTTTAAAAATACAGATTTACCCCTTGCTATGAGTTACTGTGAATTTGAGTGTTGTTTTCTAAGGTCTTACTTTTAAGCTGAATGCCTTTGTATAATTTTTGTTTTCCTGGTGTAAAGTTAAAATGCCTAATGGAAACCTATGCATTTTTAGGGAGAGAAAAAGAAAGATTTGTTTTAAAGACTGTATCTAGTAAAGCATTTTAAAATTCATTATTATACTTTTGAAAGATGTATATAGCGTTGAAGAAAACAGAATACGGAATAAAGTTTATTTAATAATGAATGTCCACATAAGTCTGACACCATTACAAATGTTTATTTCTTACGCTAAGTACATTTTAATAAAATTTCTAGATTGAGATATGGTGATTTCCATAGTTTTCATGTTGGGCCATTTGTCTTATCTTTGTGTGAATGACATAACACTTACGTTTATTAAACCCATAAAATCTTTAGCCTCATATTGGTCTTTTGTGTGATATATATAGTGCTCTTTAATTTTAAGCTACTCTGTGCTTCATAGTTATTCCTCACTTTAGCTACAGCAAGAAAATTGTTGCATTCATATTATAGATGAATAATCCAAGATACAGGGAGATTAAGGCACTTGCCTGTGGTCACACTGAGAGTTAATCAAAATTAAAATGCACAGCTCTGAGTTCCCAGGCCACTGCTCAGCCCCTGGAGCAATGCCACTTTGCACTATAAATTGTTCCCATAATTTAAAAAATTTATAATGTGCTCATCAATTTGCATATCTGAGTATGAATTACAAACATTAAAATTGGCTACAACTCCTCATCAACCAATTACTAACAAGAAGCACCTAAAAGGTCAAAGTCATGAAATACCAAAGTAAACAGATATGTGTGCACCTTTTGCTAAGTACTAGTCATACAATCCAACATGTATTCATTATATTTTTGACACTAGGAAATAGTTTAAACCTTGGTTTATTCATTGTAGTTGACCTTGAATTATTAGAAGAAACTAAATTGATATTTTAAAATATTACTTTCATATGATTCAGACATGATATGATCTTTAGATAGCAAATATTATGGGAGTTACATATAGATGTCAGTATTAAGATATAGTGTAATTTGTCAATTGGAAATTGGTACTATTAAAAGAAAAAAGTCAGCAATATATATTTAAAAATCTATTCAGGATTATAACATGTATTAAGTACTGACTAAGTACGTTCTGTTTGGGGAATTTCTTGATTTCTAACAGCATTTCTTCTATGATAAGAAGTTTTCTACAATTTTCCACCTTCAGCTGTTGTTATTCTCATTCTTTGTCCCATCATGGTTCCATTGTTTGGTTTCTCACAGTCAGCCTTAATGGGGCAATTAACCATATAGCATTGATAAAAATACTAACTCGAGAAAATTGTTGAAAGAACATAGAACATTCAGGATTTTTTTTAAAGGCTAGCTGTGTCACTGAAAACTGTAATTAAAGTATGTGTGATTTTGCTTGTGTGTTTGTTACACAATTCTCCTGGTCTACGGTTAAAGAAAATGTGGGCCCCTACAGTAGACTGCAATGGGAAAGCACTTTTATTTTCTAGTCAGTGATAATAAAGCATAACTCCTTGGGGAGGGACTCTTTCCCTATAGTATTTGCACTACCTTTCTTTTAAATGCTGCTAGGTGTGAAATTAGTGTTGTCCCTGAAAGTGCATAAGATTAATTGTTAGTAATTGAACACAGTTTGGGGGCTAATTATATAAAAATTGATATTAAAAGAATACTACCAGATTGATTGAGTTTTACAGTTTGCATTTAGTTTTCGAATTACATGAGTTGAAAGGCAGTGGTAAGAAAAAATAAAAATCCATTCAAAGCTGCTAAAGCAAATTAAGGTTTACTAGTCTTTGAAAGACAAAGGAGTCAAATGCTGTAATATAGGGAAATCAGTAAAAATGGTTCTAAAATTAACTATAGAATTAAAATATCAAAACTCCTAAGATTGTATTGGTTGACCACATTTTGTGTAGGTGACCTGACTTTCCCTGTGCACCTGACTGGGTAAGGTAGAGCAAACCAGGAAACTAGAGCCATTCCTTGAAAATATAAGTTATGATTATTTGAAAGAAAGAGAGAAAGAAGGAAGGAAGGAGAGGAAAGAAAGAAAAGAAAGAAAGAAAGAAAGAAAGAAAGAAAGAAAGAAAGAAAGAAAGAAAGAAAGAAAGAAAGAAAGAAAGAAAGAAAGAAAGAAAAGAAAGAAAGAAAAGAAAGAAAAGAAAGAAAAAGAAAAGAAAGAAAAGAAAGAAAAGAAAGAAAGAGAAAGAAAAGAAAGAAAGAGAAAGAGAGAAAGAAAGAATCGACTTGATATAGTGTGTGTTTGTCTCCTCCAAACATGTTGAAATGTAATCCCCAATATTGAAGGTGGGGACTTGTGAGAGATGTCCGGGTCATGGGGGCAGATCCTTCATGAGTAACTTGGTGCCATCCTCACAGTAGTGAGTGAGTTCTCCCTCTATGTGTTCACATGAGATCCGGTTGTTTAAAAGAGTCTGAGACTTCACCATTCTAGTAACTCTATACTAATTAAAACAGTAGAATTCTGGTATAAAAGTAGACAGATAAGTCAATGGAATGGAAAGACATCCCTAAAATAGAATCTCTGATGGGTAGTAAATTAATATATAAAAGGCATTTTCCAACTCAGTTAGGAAAAAAGGGCTTACCAATAATTAATTTTTAGATAATTGGTTGGCAATTATCTAATTGGTTGGAATAGGATCAATTTTGACTTTTACTTTATACCATATACCGAAAACTGTTTCTAATTTTACTTTTGAAAAACTAAAGATACCTCAAATATAGGACCATGGTTGAAAGAACCAGATAGGCTGATTGAATTTGCATTCCCACACCAATTCACTTAGACCATTCCACTTTCCTTTTTTTTTTTTTTTAGACAAGGTCTCACTCTGTCACCCAGGCTGGAATGGAGTGCAGTGGTGTGATTATGGCTCACTGCAGCCTTGACCTCCTGGGTTCAAGTGACCTCCCACTTCAGCCTCCCGAGTAGCTAGTACTAAAGGCATGTGCCACCAGGCTCCTCCGATTTTTAGTTTTTTTTAAAAAGCGGGGTCTTATGATGTTGCCCGGACTGGTTTCGAGCTCTTGGGTTGAAGCAACCCTCCTGCCTCAGACTCCCAGAGTGTTGGGATTACAGGCCACCACCCCTGGCCAACTTTCCAATTTTTATAAATTAAACTTCCATCTAAGATTCTGTTTGAAAAACAATTTTCTACTAAAAAGAAAATAAAAAGGCTTGAAAATTTGCCAATACCAAAAATACATTTAGACAGATGAAATACTTATTATTAAAAATAAAACACTGAAAATCCAAAGGAACACGTGATTCACACAAAGCAAATATCTGAAATAAGAAGAATTTTCCAAATATACATTCAATAGAAGAAAAATATGTATAGGAAAGACTGAGAGATGACTACATGAAATTTAAAACTTTCTTTACATCAAAATAAACCAAAGTAAAAACATGACAAAAATATTTGTATCATATATGAACTTATATGTCTTAATTCCTTAATTTTAGAAAGCCAATGAATTAAAACTACAAACATCTTAATTTGAGAAGAAAAAAAAAGCACAATCTTTAGGCAACAATATCCCAGAAGGAAAATCCAGGTAAATATCACCATAATAAAGAGATAGTGGATGAGAAATTTCAACCAATTTTTGCAAAATAGAAAGTGAGTGAAAGAGTGGTTACTGATGAAAAAGCAAAGGGGGAGCCTGAACCTAGAAAGTACAGAACAGACTGACTGATCTGCCCTACTGAGCCCCAGAGAGAAGCTGGCCTCCAGGACACATGGCACTCTAAAGACAGGGATTCATAGCCAGGGTGTACACGTAATTCAGTCACTGTTGTCTCTCTCCACCCCCATCTCACCCTCTTCTTCATACACATACACATGCAAGCAGAATCCTCAGAAGTCAAGCTTCTATTTCCCAAGTTAAAACGAAAACAAAATCAGTGTTTCCTTTTCCAAAGAAAAACGAATCACTTCTCTGGGAAGAATTCAGGAGTGTGATAAGGCTGTTCCAGAGCAAAGACTTCTTTTGTTGCTTTAGGGCCTCCCAGTATGATGGCTGGCTTCCATCCTACTCACCCTAAAGCAAAGCATGCCAGTGGATAAACTGCTCATGTGCACAGCACACAGTCACTTATTTTTATTGTCGCATTCTGAAACATCAATGGATAAGAAGGAATCACTTGGAATTGAGTGAAGCATGTAATATGTAAGAGAATGGTCAAGAAGTGCAAGCAGAAAGAAATGATCATCAAAGAAGAATAGGGTTCAAGCTAAAGAAAATAAATAAATAAATAAAATCTCAATAATACCTCACACATATTTCAGAAAATACTGTAACCATAAGGTATAGACAGAATGCTATTTAAAAAGGAGGGTAATTCTGAGAACAGAAAGAACTCATGAAAATTAAAATATGATGGCAAAACAAAGAACTATCACTAATAAAAAATATATGGGAAAATGAACAGCATCATGAGTATGCAAGTTATCCAAATTAACACAAAAATGCTCTGCTCTGTTTCACTTTAAGCATTAACAAGAGCAAAAGAAAATGTTAATAAAAGTACTAAGTGTTGGGGAAAATGCAGTCAAACTCTGCTTGTGGTATTATAGATTTGTACGACTCTGGAAATAATTTAGCTATATGCATATAAAAAGAGAAAGACATAAAAACAAACTTTTGGCCTAGTGTAGAACAGTTCTCCAAGTGGCTGTATACCAACCGAGTTCTCCACCCTTTCTTTCTTGTAGTTCTCAAGAATAACTGTACAATGATCTGGAAATGCAACATCCTAAGATAGGAAAGGATTCACCAGAATAGCCCAAGCTCTGTTGCAGTCCAATCCTAGAAACAGGATGTCCTTGAGTGCTTTAACCCAGTGTGTCACATGTTCCTGAGGTACAAACCCCAGGGCTAGATGCTTTCTGGAGTCCCTCAGCTGTGGCACAAGTGGGACACCTGCAGGTGAGACTCCATGCTCCCCAGGCAGCTTTCCTGAGCCTTGAGGGAATGACTGGTAATGAACCCAAGGCTTCTGTTGTTCCTTGCTGCCTATCTATAACTAATAAACCCACTTCTTGTAACTTATGTGTGGTGTTCTGTTTCACTGGACTCAGACTACTTGGTAACCGGTTCACAGTGAATCTATTTCACAACTAGACATTTTTTGTTCCCAAGTGAAAGATATAAGGAAATGGAAACAAAATCTAGAAGGAGCTAGGTGTGCAAATATATGACCATAATAGCACTGAAGAATAAAACACTGCTTTTGCAACAACTGTTCTTGAATGAGCCCCCAATAATCAATGCGCGTTTTTGAAACACCCACAAAGGAGCAATGAGGATATTTAAAATATTGGCCTGGGTGTGGTGGCTCACGCCTGTAATCCCAGCACTTTGGGAGACCTAGGCGGGTGGATCGCTTGAAGTCAGGAGTGTGAGACCAGCCTGGCCAATATGGTGAAACCCCATCTCTACTAAAAATTATAAAATTAGCCGGGTGTGGTGCCAGGCATCTGTAATTCCAGCTTCTTGGGAGGCTGAGGCAAGAGAATCGCTTGAGCCTGGGAGACGGAGGTTGCAGTGAGCCAAGATCGTGCCACTGCACTCCAGTCTGGGCAACAGAATGAGACTCTGTCTCAAACAAAATAAATAAAAATAAGATAATAAAATAAAATAAAATAAAAATCACCCAACACTAGGCTTGCAGATCTTGCCCTTGGAAGTAAATCGCTTAACTTTTCCTGTTCTCAAAATCACTGGTCAATAAAAGTTGTTTCCCAGATGAAATAATGTCTGGGATTTTAAAAGATTAATAATAACTATACAGAGTAAGAAAAGTTGGAATAGCATTTCAGGCTGTAGAAAAAGCATGAACAAGTGTCCAGATCATAAAACAACAGAGAGAACATGAAAAACCATAAGTGGCTTAGAGTGCCTAATGTTTAAACCATGAAGCTGGGAGTGGCTGGAGATGGGACCAGGGAAATTGGTAAGGAAGTGCAGATCAAGGAGGGTCTCATGACATACCAGTTAAGAAGTTCTGATTTTAGGTAATGAAGAGCCAGGAAGGGTTAAGCAGAGGCATAACAAAATTAGATTGTGTTTTTGATATAGCATCATTACTGTAGATGTGGCAGGAATAAATAAGAAATATGGGGGTGGGGGTGGGAGTTGAGTTCAGTTTAGGACATGTTACATATATTGTGATTATAAGACATCTAAAGAAGTATGTTTGATAGGCAGTTGCATCTGTAAATATAAAGGGGAGGGAATAGTTTAGGATTGAAGATACATTTATTGAGGTCATTAGAATTATAAGCAAGAATTGAAGTCATGAAAATTATGAGATTGCCACACACTTACACAAAGAATTTATAAAAGAAAAAAATAAATAACTGTGAGTAAAAACTGGAACTTTGTGGGGCATCAGTATGAAAGAGACAGGCAAGAAGAAATAATCCCAAAGAAATGAAGAAGGAATGAACAGAGGTAGGAGAATGAAATAACAGTAAAATGTCAACCAAAGGGTAGACAGTTTCAAGAAAACGTCAATAGTGTTAAATGGCATAGGGGGATTCATTTAGACAGGGAACAAACATGACCATTGGACTTGATTATCTGGACATCACTGGTAATTTTTTCCAACACTAGTCCCTACAGAACTTAATTGCAGGAAGTTTGAGTATTAGAAAGTCATAGAGGAAGCAAGAATTATGCCCTCTTTAAAAGCAGCTGATAAAGCAATACAGGAGAGTGGGAGAAGTAAGCAGGGGAGAGCATAGGATGTGGGATTGATGGTGGAGGGTGTGTAATTTAAGACTTGGAGATAGTTGAACATATTTATAGGGCAATAAAAACATGTAAGAGAAAATAAAGCATGGAAATAACAAAAGAGTACAGTTTTGGAGTAGGCAATAAGTACTAAGATCTAAAGAATAAGAAATGTAGGTTTTAAACTGGGGAAGTAGACTTTAACCTTTGACAGGGTTCAGGACACACTACCCCAAATTTGGCACCCTGGCACTTGAGAAAAGAAGGAAGGTCTTTCTGACCTTCTCCTGTGGTTCTCCCCTGAAGCAGACCATAAAATAATTCTCTGACCATCCTTTAAAGTAGGTCATAAGACACTCATTCCAGAGGGGTCCTCCCTATACCCAGAGGAAAGAACGAACACACAGAGATACAAACAAGAATGTGTACAAATAGGCCTTGCTAAGTTCCCCATGGTTTATTACCATTAGATCATACTTCCTTTTGTCCAACCATAATTCCACTCTTAATCAAATCTAAACATAAAATAGATAGTGTATTCGTCCATTTTCATGCTGCTAATAAAGACATACCTGAGACTGGGTGATGTATAAAAGAAAGAGATTTAATTGACTCACAGTTCAGCATGGCTGGGGAGGCCTAAGAAAACATACAATTATGCCAGAAGGGGAACAAACTTGTCTTTCTTCACATGGTGGCAGGAAGGAGAAGTGTTGAGCAAAAGTGGGAAAAGCCCCTTATAAAACCATCAGATCTCGTGAGAACTCACTCACTATAATGAGAAGAGCAGCATGGGAGTAACTGTCCCCATCACTCAATTATGTCCCACTGGGTCCCTCCCACTACACATGGGGATTATGGGAACTACAATTCAAGATGAGATTTGGGCGGGGACACAGCCAAACTATATCACATTGTTTTTTTCTGTTTCTTTAGGTCTTTATTTCCAAAAGCTTGTGAGTCCCATAAAATTTATATTAAATAAATTTGTAAGTTTTTTGCTTCTCAGTCTGCCTTTTATTGTAGATGCCTGAACCATGAGTCTTGTGATGAGTAAGAAAAATATGTTACTTTCCCCCACTACACCCCTGAGACTTCAGAAAAGCAATTAAGAATGAATGGCAGGTATAGTGGTCATGAGGGTAGGGGATGGCCAATGCATTAGTTGGGATCTCATACCTCATAGCTTTATTTTTTTCTGCAAAATAGAAGGCAAGTTCATTTGGGTAAGAAAATTAAAGAAAATGGTAAGATGTTGAAGAGTCATGGAATCCAAATGGGAAATGGAGCTGGTAGGGTACAATTTAAGAACTGTGAGATGACATTGAGGTCCCAAGCCTCAGTGGAACCTCTAAAATCTGAGAGCATTTAAAAAACAATACTACAGTTGGTCCTCTGTATCTGTGGGTTCCACATCTGTGGATTCAACCAACTGTGATTAGAAATATTTTGGAAAAAAATAATAATGATACGACAATACAAACTAACACAAATTTCCAAGAAGTGTAACAACTATTTACAGAACATTCACATTGTATTAGGTATTTTAAATAATTTAGAGATTATTTAAAGTGTACGGGATGGTGTGTGCTGGTTATCTGCAAATGCTATGTCATTGTATATAAGGAACTTGAGCTTCTGAGGATTTTTATATAGGGGTTTCTGGAACTAACCCGCCAAGGATACCAAGGGTGAACTGTAGTGTGCATATGCCGTATATTATGCTAACCTCTTTGTATGGTCTGGGGAAGCACTCTCATAATCAAACAAACATTTTGCTATTTCTGCAAATAAATGTATAGGTCAAGTTTTACCCCCAAATAATTTTGCACCAAATGAAAAGGCTTCTGGTTTTTAGAGTTTTTTAGATTTTATAATTGCAGGTAAGAGACTATCATTCTGCAAAGAGTAAGATGTCCACAAGCTGATAAGGGAGCACCTAGAAGCCAAAAGAGGAAGGAGTTAGGAAAAGTTTCCCAGCTATGGTGAATTTTGAGCTAAGTTTTGAAGGACAGTGAGTAATTAGCTGCGTGAATGAGGAGATAATAGTGTTCAAAACAAGAAATCTATCTTTCATCTTCTGGAATCATTCATGTATTCATAGGTTAATCTTAATTTGGGTCTTCCCTGGGTTTCCTTAGAAATCATTTTATTTATTTATTTAGAGACAGAGTCTCACTGTATCTCTCAGGCTGGAGTGCAGTGGCAAGACCACAGCTCACTGCATCCTCCATCTCCCGGGTTCAAGTGATCCTCCCACTTCAACCTCCAGAGCAGCTGGAACTAAAGATGCACACGGAGTCAGGGTCCCACTGTGTTTGTTGCCAAGGCTGGTTTCAAGCTCCTGGGCTCAATCAGTCTTCTTACCTCAACCTCCCAAATTGTTGGGATTACAGTGTGAGCCGCTGTGCTCTGACTACAAAGCATTTAACAAGAGCTTCTACAATGGATCAATTTACACCTGATGTTTTGGTATTAAAATCGAGTAAAGCCAATGACTTCCGGACTCCTGATAAAAGCTATCTGAATATTAAAAGGAGTATATTTAGGAGTAAAATTCTGAGTGAGAAATGGCAACAATAAACACATTTAGATCATATACAGGTATGGATTAATTAAACTATTATTAACTCAAATATTCGAGTACCTCATTACTAGAATTTAACTGAATCAAAGGATGCTTATATTACAAACAAAGTTTTTAGCCTGGAAGAAATAACTTTTTAAGGGGAAAATTGCTTATCTATCATTTTGTACACCAGTATTAGCATTTGCTAGTTCAAATCTAATAAAGCCCTCTCCATGAATACATCATTAATAAAATCTTCAAAATGGCTTCTCTCAACATTTTATTTTTGATTTTTCATGATTTAATTAGAAACATCTTTTAAAAGGCTGGTTTTACTATGGTAGTATCACATCTGCATTTTCAGCAGTATGCTGTTTAATCACAGTGGGTTGTAAAGTGAAACTCCCAGTACTTATTGTATTATCTAGTAGAACCCACACATTTTGTATTTTTAGTGCCCCTGAGTCATCATCTTATATTTGTTCATCAACATTTTAACTGCGCCTCTTAAAAAAATGTAATTTGATAGTTAATTTTCTAAACTTGCCATCCTTTTATTTTTTTCAAAGTAATGACATTTCATATGCCTTTGATATGCTTCATCCTGCACCTGAACCCTTTTCTCTAATAAGCCAAAATTTATTTCTTTTTTTCTACCTTATATTAACTTTTGCTATTTTTGTTTCAAGATTTCAAACTAAATTCTTCTAAGGTTTTATGATCCTCAGTAAAAATGAGTTAGCTATCTTATGCCACATCACTGGATAGTTTTAGAATATATGTAAATGCTATGGTGGTAATGTTGAAATTTGTAGTGTAAGATTAGGAAAAAATGAAATATATTATACATACATATAAATGTAAATATACACATATAAAGTTGGTGTTGGGTTTTTTGACAACAAAATTATTTTCTTTCAAGTTATTAACAAAGGACAGATTCCCTTTTCTAACAGAGACGAATTCTCCCATTAAAAGTACTGTCTTAAACTAACTAATAGTAATTCTATGCATTCTTAGGGTGCATAGTGATGTTTTGATACATATAATGTACAGTGATCAGATCAGGGTAACTGGCATATCCATCATCTCAAACATTTATCATTTCTTTGTGTTAGAAGTTGGATTTTTTTAATACTCAAAGAATGGTGAAAAGTTTTTGTGGGTGTAAGTGCTGGCTTTGAGTTTTTTATTCACTGTTCCTTGTCTGGAACAGAATCAAACAGGCATAAATTGGATCAAAAACCTGTTGAAGAACTAGGGCTGTTTCCCCATCCTACCCTCCCTTCCTTCCTTCCATCATTCTATCTTTTCTGCCTTCCTTCTATTCTTCCTTCCATTCTTCCTTCCTTCCTTCCTTCCTTCATTTCTTCCTTCCTTCCTTCCTTTTCCCTTCCTTCCTTACTTTCTTCTTTTCTTCCTTTCTTCATCCTTGCCTCCCTGTTTTCTTTCTCTCTTCTCTTAAATTGCAAAGAAAAAGGGAGAGCAAATTATTCAGATAAACAAGTATTGTTAATTATTGTAAGCCCCCTTGAAAGCAGGAGCTGATTCTTAGCATCCTCCACCACTCCTAGCACAGTACCTTTATCACTGTCTACATTACATGGAGTAATAGTTTAGAGCATGGGTTCAAGAGTCCAGCTGCCTTGGTTTCAGCTCTAGTCCTGTCTTACAAGATGTGTGGCTATGGGCAAGTAACTGGACCTTCCTTTATCCTGAAAAATCTAATAATAGTAGCATTCCACGTATATAGTTGTATGAATTAAATATGACATTTAAAGTACTTAGAACTTCTGACACATAACAAGAATTTAATAATTGGTAGTTACTGATATTGTTTTTCTGTTTCATTTTGCTAGCAAGATACATACATTCTTTTTCCTTTTTTGTGTGTCTTTTTAAGTTAATTTACTCGACTAGTACTTCTTTATTTATTCATTGATTTATTCTTTTATTCAACACATATTATTTGAGCACTTGCCATGTTTCAGAAACAGTACTAGATTCTGGAGACTTAAAAGTAAACAAGGAACACATGGCCCTCTATTAATATGAGAGCTAAGAAGGGCTCCCCAACTAAACAATAAAATACAATGCAGTGTTCCTAAGAGTTATAACTAGATTGGTGAGGGGTGCTACAGAGTTGGAGGTTACACACTCAACCCAGGTTGAGAAATGTACCTGGTGGGGACCCCCAGCAGGTGACAGTAATAACATCTTGTTGGAAAATACTCTGCCTTGGCACTCTCTGACTCTCTAACTCCAAAAACATGTCCCCTCCCTCATCTTAGTAGGCCTCTGAAGATTCACAAATTGGGTTACTTGACCCCCAAAAAAGGATGGAGCCTTGAGAATCTATATACTTACAAAACTCTTCAGTTGATTTTGAAGCAAGTGTCTGAACACTAAGCAATAATTGTTCGTCGAAATGGACAAGAGTAGCAAGACAAGAAATACTGGAATAAAATCTCAGTGCTGCTACGCATATCCAAATTATAAACAAATGGGTGCAACATCCCAATATTGCATTAAAGAAAAGACCTTTCAGGTATGACGCATTTCAGAGAGATAATAATCCTAGACAGGACAATTAACCAATGTCATCACCTTGTATTCAGTAGTACATCTAGACCATGCTGGAAAGACCCAACTGTTCTGTTTTAAAAGACTTACAGAGAAAGGGATTTTATGGCATTTCTTGTTGACACTTTCTAATAATTTTAATGTTAATTCTTATCACATTCTTGGACAAGATTAGGAACTTTGTCTCTTTTGCTCCTGTATTTCATTTTCTGTAGATTTTTCACCCTCGCAACCCCCTCTAATTCTCTCTGAACTTCTTAGTTCCTCTCTGTTATTCTACCTTATTCTTAAACTCTATGTCTAGAAAATATGTGGAGCTCATACTCATTAAAATCATGCAACTAGCCAGGTGTGGTGGCTCATGCCTGTAATTCCAGCACTTTGGGAGGCCGAGTTAAGCAGATCACTTGAGATTAGAAGTTCAAGACCAGCCTGGCGAACATGACAAAACCCTGCCACTACTAAAAATAAAAAAATTAGGCATGGTGGCACGCACTTGTAACCCCAGCTACTCGGGAGGCTGAGGCAGGAGAATCGCTTGAACCCAGGAAGCAGAGGTTGCAGTGAGCCGAGATTACACCACTGCACTCCAGCCTGGGTGACAGAGTAAAAATCTGTCTCGAAATAAATAAATAAATAAAGTAAAATAAAATAAAATCATGCAACAATTATAAGCATCATGTCTCTCAAGGAACATTTGTATTTTAAGGTGAGAAAGGCTTTTTAAAAAATACAAAATATTTTGGAATTTTAGACAGAAGACAACTAATGAGGTACAGCTGAGTTTTCTAGTTGCCCCTTAACAACCATCCTGGTTGGCTACGATCGGCAAGTAATGCTTTATTTGTGGGTATTTAATTACTAGGATAATTCATTTTAGACTCCCTACTAGTTCTAGTTTGAGTGTATAGCTCATGTGCTGAGAACTATATACTTTGATTGTTTCTGACTTATGGGGAAGCAAAATGAAATTGTCCACAATAGTTTTAAAAGCCAATTTTAACTCTTTATCTATGGCAGAATAATAATAATAATTGTCACCACCACTTAAATAGTGCCTTTCATCCTTAGACCTCAAGACACTTCAACATTGTTCCTTTACATTATTTGAGTGAATATGTTTTGGAAGAGGGGGGCAAACTGAACAACACATAATGCATGGTTAGTTATGCTAATTTTATCCCCTCCCCTCCCCTCCCCTTTCCTTCGCTTTCCTCTCCTTTCAGAATGAGTCTTGCTCTGTCACCCAGGCTGGAGTGCAGTGACGCGATCTCGGCTCACTGTAACCTCCACTTCCTGGGTTCAAGCAATTCTCCTCCTTCAGCCTCCCGAGTAGCTGGGATTACAGGTGCCCACCACCTCACCTAGCCTTGTTTTCTTTAACAAATGCAAAATAAATAGCCCTACTAAAAAGCCAGATAATATCTTGAAGATAAACCCTTTCAAAAGTAGGTTATTCTAAACAGATGTGTTCAATGTAAGTTTTAAAATTTTTATTCACATATACACAAATCCCGAACTTGATTAACTAATACTGAATTTTTGACTTCCATTTTATCAAATACAGAAACAAACAACTTGCTTGTACACAGAAAAATGGCTTTAATGAATACTAAAACTACAGCTTTTTAAGGCTTTATTGCCTTCTAAATTTTATGAGTAAATTTTGTGGAACACTGTGTAAACAGAGCATAATTATTTTGAAAATAGGAGCCTTTGTTATTAGTCATCTAACTGTCATGGTATACGAAACCCCCTGCTGAATAAACAAAAGACTGAAAAAAGTTACCTGTAGAGAGTTTTTGCTATTGAAAGAATAAAAACTAAAGCAATGGGGCGAACTTTTTCCTCTTCAAAGGTGCAAATACTGAATGCTAAACCTGGCTGAGAAAAAAATCACTTTAGCCTGATAACCGGATTACTTAGAACAAAAATAGAGAAAATTAAGAACTGAAAGCCAGAAAATTAAGGTGGAATGCAATTTAAAGAGTAAGTAGATGATGTAGGCTTTCATTTTCTTCTCCCCCTGTGTCCAACTAATTAAAATTACAATCAAAATGAAAGAGTCTAAACTTGTAAATATCTTTAGCTAATGATTTTGTCTTTTTAATCATCTTCACATTCAAAGTCTTCTTTTATTCATTTAGGTCTTCACAATAAAATGAAATTGTTTTTCCCCTGTAAAAATCCTTCTTTTAATTTGCCTTATCTGCTTCACTTTATATTATACACTCTCTAGTTCTTATTTCTCTTTCTCTCTTTATGTCATATTTTTTCAACTTTTACTTTGAACATACTTTACAGAAGGCAAAATCTATATTAGTGTAGAGTTTGTATTTTATTTTAAATTTAAGTGCTGATCCAAATACAATGCGTCTAGGCTCTGTCACATGCAAAAATACTCATTATAATGTATACCTTATAAAATTAAACTTTCAAAAATTAAGTAGATTCAATTTTCTTACTATAAATATTTCTTTATTAAACACTAGGAAAAGTCTTTATATTCCAAAGCAAAATCACAGCTAAAGAGCCTACTGATCCATGGAAATTTTACTTTATATCTATGTTTACAAATGTATATGCTTCAAGTTGTCATGGAATAAGTGTGTCTGGGGATCCAAAAAAATTAAAGGCACCTAAGAACCATGAAGTCCACCACGGTGGAATCCTTCAAGTAACCAGGTCCAGTACACATTAATTAGTCGTTGCCATCCACATCCTTTATTGGAGGACTTGTGTCCTAAGCTGGAGGCCAGATCTGGGCTTTACATAGCATCCTGTGTCTCTCTTGATCAGTTTCTGCTCTAGCTGCTTAGAGAGCTACTTTATTTTCCTCCATGTTAGTGCTAAAATATCATTTAAACCCTGGCTACTCAAAGTGTGGTTCTTCGGTCAGAAACACTCACATCCCCTGGGAGCTTTCTGAAAATATAGAATCCCAGGCATCTCATCAGATGTATTGAATCAGAATCATGTGCACATTAAAAGTTGAATCCCCAGTTCATGTGCATGTTAAAAGCTGAGAGTACTGTTTGATTAAATCACCTCTAAGCACTCTAGATATATTTCCACTCCTTTATTTTTTTGCCTTTGTACTTCTCCAACCTCCACCTATGAATAGACAGCATATAATGTCTAAGGTGGAAATGAGAGGATTGGTTTTCATACCTTATCAGCATAGTATTTGACCTATGATGTCATTTCCCATGACTCAGGTCCCTTCTTGATAAGCTGGCTAGAATGCCTAAACCATTCAGCCTGATTTAGGTGGTGATGATGATATGCCAACTAAGGCCAACTTGTTGGCCAACAATGCCTACCTCCTGGATAAGGAACCAACATGGGCCAGCCACACCCAAGACCAAGCACAAGGGCAATAAAGGCACATGTCTGGAGCTGAGGGTATTGTACTTCTGCTTTCTATAGCCAAGGATGGATTCTCCCAGCAGGTATAGATACCTCTATACCGTATGTGATATCCAAGTCTACTGCCAGAAATACTTTGTTTGACTGATAAGGGAGGAATCTAGCACTATGTTTCCAGCATTCTTTCTCATTCATTCATTCCATAAATACATAGGACGATGTTTTCACCCTATCTCTCTGACAACTTATTTTCAATATCTTTTGCCAGCCATTTTCTTCTCCCCAGTCTTGAAATGTTTGAATTCCTCAAGGCAACCCCTTCTTTACTCACTCAATATATTGTCTAGATTCCATTCTCTCAGCAGTCTGGTGGCTTTAATTACCATCCGTATGCCAACTACTCCCATTTCTGTCTCTAGCCCAGATCTTTCTCTGATGCTCAAAATCTGTATATCTAGTGTTCATTTTACAGGTCATTTGGATGCCTCACAAGCAACTCAATCTCAATATGTTCAATAGCGAACTCACAATTTTCCATTTCAAACCAATTCTTTCTCTGGTGTTCATCGATGCAGTAAATAATTCAACTCTGCTTTCAGCTATGCTTATCTTACCTCATAGCCAATTAATCAGCAAGCCTTATTGATTCTATTTTCTGTCTTTTGAATCCTTCTACTCTTCCTATTTCTATTACTCGACCTGAGTCCCAGCATCAACATAGCTTACTCAGGTTCTTCAATAGCCTCTCAAATAATATTTCCGTATCTACTCTAATGTATGAAAAGCACAACTTACAGACTTAGGAAAGTTCATTTCAAAATATCACTGGAGAATTCAATGGGCTAGCTAGAAGCTAGCAAAAGTAGTTATCTAACTAGCCTCTTAACTGATCCCTGCTCCTTCTATATTTATAACACAGCCACTGAGATTTTACATACCAAGCAATGCTATATATATTATAGTAAGTGATTTTCCCCCTAAAAACTAGGATCTAATCATGTCATTCTCCTGCTTAAAGTCCCATAAACTCTTCCTATTTCCCTTAGTCAAAATTCTTTACATTGACTCATTGACTTCAGGATTCCCTAAGACCTGTCTCTTGCCTCGCATATTAGAATCATTTCATTCCTCTGCATATTCCTATTCTTTACATTCTAGTTTCTTGAAAATACTGTGTGTCTTCCTGGCTGGTACTCCCATATTGAGTATCCTTTCTTACCTAGCTCACTCCTACCCATTTTTCAAATCTCTGATTAGTCACTTCCTGTGAGACTTTATGTCTTACACTTTAGACTAGGTCAGGTCAAGGTAATATGCTTTCTCATCAATTTCTATTTCTTTTTATGATAGATATTGCAATGTATGATATATCTGCCTCTTCAGTTAGATGTAAACTCCATCCCGGAAGGATTATGTTGGTTCCTTTTCACTACTTGTCTTAGTCTGTTTTCACACTGCTCTAAAGAACTGCCCAAGACTGGGTAATTTATAAAGAAAAGAGGTTTAATTGACTCAAAGTTCTTCATGGCTGGGAGGCCTCAGGCAACTTACAGTCATAGAGGAAGGCGAAGAAGCAGCAAGTATCTTCTTCACAAGGCAGTAGGAGAAAGAGGAAGAGAGAACGAAGGGGGAAGAGCCCCTGGTAAAACCATCGGATCTCATGAGAACTAACTCACTATCACAAGACCAGCATGGCGGAGGTGGTGAACCACCCGATGGTTCAATCACCTCCCACCAGGTCTCTCCCTTGACACATGGGGATTACATTTGGAGATGAGATTTAGTTGGGAACACAGAACCAAACTATATCACTATTTTAGCTCCAGAAGTGCCTTATACAAGTAGGTTCTCAATAAATATTTCAAATGAAGAAATAAAGCACCGAATGAATGAATAAGTAGAGTATACTAGGTCTAGGGATGCAGAAGAATCAGACATGACTCTATGCCTGGGTGAGAGGGCTTTGAACTCCATCATCCCGCTGATTGCCAAGTTTGGTATGGCTGGTGTGGCCAAACATCCTTCTCATCCTCCATTGTTCTATATGAGCCCCACATAAAGTTATAGACTTCAAAGGATTCTGGCATCTGGTGTAAATAGGTGTGTAAGAGGCCAGGTTGTATTTGTAAGTTCATGAAGCAATGGCAGGCTGTGAAGGGTTGGATAGCTTTATCAAGTAGTATACTTTGTACTTTATCAAATTAGTACAATAGGTTCAGTTGCCAATATTCCCTAAGAATATGTCATGACTAATTTTATCCAACTGATGAATGCCTTTACATCAACTCATGACCCATGATTCAGGAAAGGTCAGAATAGTGAATGTCTAAAGCCTGCAAGTGATGAAGTCCTCAACAATGGTCACCTGCATACAGCATTCTTTTCCATGAGTGAAGGCCTGGGTTAAGTTTGTAACCATTAGGCCCAACTGATCGACCAAACTAATTTAACTTTTTAAAAATTCGCAATCATCTGTATCTGAAAGTAGTTATCTTATAGCCAGAACAATTCCCAGTTCAACTGCAGTTTGGCAAGTGTGAGGATGAATCGGACTTTCTCCCATCACCTCAGGGCCATAGGTCCTGCTCAGAATGGGTATTTGTGTGATTCGTTCTGTTGAATATGTTCCTCAAATATGTTCAAGGTTCCAATATATTACAATTTATAGGAAAATGTGGTACTCAATATTTTATAGCTCATTTATTCATCTTTTCATTAATGTTTCTGTGTTTCTAACATTAATGAAAACTGATGAAATTCAGACAAAATTTCTATATGTGATAATTCTCTCAACAATTATTTATTTGAGTTTGTATATGTTTAAGGGACTAGACTAAGTGCTGCAGATATGACAGAAAATAAAGCAGAAAAAAAATCGTGTTCTATGGAGTCTACATACACTATTGAGGGAATATAGACAATAAGCAAAAGAAACAAGTTACATTTATAGCTGTTGGAAGATAATAAGTCTAAGGGGGAAAAATCAAGCAAGCTAATGGGTATGAGGTGTGGTGGTAGACAGCTACAATTTTAAACAGAGTTAACTGAGAGGTGTTTTGAAAAGATGACATTCGTACAATGACCTGACGAAAGGCACAGAGGGAGAATCCATCTGCGAGACAAACTTCCTTGACAGTGGGAGTTACCAGTACACAGCTGAGACAGGAATATGCCTGGGATGTTTAAGGAATAACAAGGAGACCATTGTGCCTGGAACAGTGAGCAAGAATAGCAGATGATGATATTAGAGAGGAAAAAGAGATGGTGAGAGTGATCATGTGGGGCCTTGTGAAATATTAAGAAAACTAGTTTTACTTGATTGAAATGGGAAGCTATTGGAGGGATTTGAGCAGTACAGTGACATCATATGATTTCCATAAAAATGATCTTAGCAGTGTCCACATTGGTAATAGAGAGACAAGAGTGGAAGCAGGAATCAGTTAAGATACTAGTTAGGGAACTATTTTTGTTAACTTCCTGGTGATGTTAAGAATTGCCTTAAGTTATTAATTTTAAAACTTATTTTTTATATAGTGATGGACCTGATAGAAATGGATTAAACATAAACTAAATAAGCTTAGCATAACTATTCTTGCCTTTCTAGAAGTGGTAGAATTTCCTTGTGGAACCTGAGAAATGTTAATAGCAGTTCTGTGGCTGGCAGATATAGGCCACTGCTGGGTTAAAGCACATAGCCATGCTTTGTACACTGCAGAAAGGCTGTCACTTATCATTCCATTCCAATAGCTTGGAAACCTATGATAGTCATTCATAAATTTATTATAGTTATTTCTTGAATTTTTGTTATTGCATAACACAGTTTTAGTTGCTTTAAGAAACAGAAACAAATTTAATACATGTCTGCAGCCTTAAGAAATGTATTTGTAACAAGCCAATTAATTAACAAGCATTATTGATTCTATTTTCTGTCTTTTGAATCTTCCTACTCTTGCCATCTGTATTACTTCACCTGAGCCCAAGCATCACCATACCTTACTCAGGTTCTTCAATAGCCTTTTAAATAGTCTTTCTGCATCTGCTCTAATGTAATGTAATTTCATGAGATAAGGTTATAATGGAAAAAGAATAATTTTTGTGGGGAATCAGAATTATTACCTACTTTATGATGACATACCACATATGTATGAGCTGATATAGTCTGATTTCCTAAAGTTTTATATGAAAAGTTAATATAGTCAACTTGTTTCAGTGAATAATCTCACCAGATTTTGTGCCTAACCATTACATACAGCAACAGAAATTGACCTTCAGTGTAGATATAGATTGCTTCTGCAAGAATAAAAGGCATAACTGTTAAAAAGTACCTGTTGTTTATAGGAGAGATTAGAAATAGTCTTTGCAATGTTTTATTAAAGGTTAAATAAAAAACAAACAGGTCTACACTAACAACATAAAGTAGCAACCTGGAGCAATTCATTCAGAATTTTCAGACTTCAAAGTTAAGTTCTAAAATATCTTAAAATAGCTAAAATTTAATATAAAATTTTAAATTTAATAGAAGCCAAATAATGAAAATGTTTCTAAGCATTGGTGAGTGATCTATATTTTGTTAATCTCATTTTAACATTTGATATAATAAACAAATTTATAATAAGCACCAAACCACATCATAAAAATTGATGCATGTACCACAAACATTTTTCATATATATCTATATATTTATATTTGCAAGGAAGATCATAGCTTAACCTGGGTTTCATGATGCCTAGCCTGGTGCCTTTTCTCACTCATTTATAGAACTCAAAGCACAAAAGTATCAGAAGAATCATCTATCTTGTCCTTCTTCCTGTCAATGTCATATTCCCTCTGCAAAATCCAGCATGAATGAGTAATCCATCCACAATTTATAACTGGCCATATAAATTATGTTAAATAGCTTTTCAAAAAATATTACCCTAGATCAGACTTAAATAATCTTATTTGGAAATGGTTAAAATGGTCCAGTTTCTTAAATGCCAGATTATTTTTAGACCTATACATGCTGCCATTGAACAAGTCTTGTAATATGCAATGCTCAGAATCTTTGACATCGTCCATGAAGTATATAAGGCTAAAACAAATAACATATTATTTTGAGGGTTGTTTAAAAATAGTTTATCAAGCCCTGACAGAATATTTTATGAACAGAGTAAACAAAGTATTTTTTCCAGAGGAAATATTTTCTGTGACATTACAAAACAGTATTTGTCAAAATGAAATCTATTTTAACTCAAGGATTCAGTTCATAAGAAGGCCCCATGAAAAATGTTAGTACTAAATTAATTAATAGTGTCAGTATTAAAACCATAAAACAATTTATGGTGTTAGAACTATTCCAATGGCAGCATAGATTAACTTGCATTTGTTTATTAAAAATTTTAATATTTCAATATTTTTCCATATAATTTTCAATTATGGATGATATCTCCTCTAAAAAATGATTACTATTACTTCTTCTCTGGTGTAGTCTTAATTGAATACAGTTCATACTCCCCCACTGAATCTCAAGTTAAATTAAAGCATTCTAAAGGTGCATTTTATTGGTTTCAATGCTTCTGGGTTTTAAAGTTCATTTAAAGTTCACGATTTTTATTTTTTGGCAAAAATAGCTTTTCAATATGATTCAGTTTTGAAAAAGCAAAAGTGCAAAACTAACATTTAAACTTTTACTTTTCATCTCCAATAAAAATGTAAAATTAGATTTATCAGTAAAATCTTGGATTCAACAATTCAGAACTTATCCATCCATATGATTCAAATCAAATAAAACATTTTTAACATCTCTTTTGTATCAACATGCACACTGGTGAATGCACCAAACCAGAGTACTTGCCAGCAATAGTTTAGTTTGAGTAGGGAAACAGAACAAATGAGATAGATGAAACGGAACAATGAAACAAGTAAAAACATAGTTTCATAGAAACATCAAGTCAAGTTAATAAAAGGCAGAGTCTTCATATAGTGTGAGATTAAGGATGGATTAAAACTAGGGTATAATTAGGATGATTTTGGAGATGAGTTTTGAGAATGGTTTTGAAAAGTTTTAGCATATGAATCAGCAAGAATTTCCAGTGAGAAGAGTAGGGTGAAGATATGGAATGAAACAATTGTAATACTGGTCGAGAAAATACTGACGGACAAAGCAGAGTGGTCAAGAGTATACCACTTTGACCCATGCATTCCTCTCATCTTTTATTTATTTATTTAGTCTACCACTGTTTACTATGACTATTTGGCATAGGCCCTGTAGTATAACATTGAGATCACTGTGTGGACAGAACACTCAGTGCCTTAGATCCTGTCTTGCTCGACTACTCCCAGGCATGGCCAGTTTCAGACATCAGAACAAATTTTGTAGTCCTGTACGGTGGATGCTTGTGAAAAACGGATGACTAAACTTGAATTATCTTTCTAATGTGAGTCACAATCCTACTCTCAAACTACTTCCTCATGCCTTTTCATCATAATCTTGACAACTTCCAAGTCAAACTACTATCTCTACACATTTTTTTTTTTCAAAGAGCTACCAATGTTGGATAACAGAGGATTTTTCGCAGAGAGAGCAATGGCTCTCCTACTTGCTCTCCAACTCTCACCTCAGGCTGTGCTACTAGTTATAGCCACCTGTGAACTCTGAAATTTGGATCAATTCTGCTTTTCTGTTCCCACACTCAGGATATTGAAGAAAAAATTATACCTGCTCCTGCCATAGCTACAAATCCATCATCTCTGGATTCATCTGGGTTTTCAGAGGCATTTGGCAGAAATTCCACATGTCTCCTGTGTTTTTCAAGGTCCTCTCCCATTTTCCATTTTCTCCTTTCTACTGTCCTCAGATCTCCTATGCTAACACCACTCTATTGATGAGATCATTGATCTAATTGAGTCCAAAGATAATACTGCCACTTGATTATATAAAGTGGGCTCATTTCCAGTGGGGGCCTTCTGGTGAGTATTTACTTGAGGCATAACCACTTTTAAGCTCTAGGACAATTTTAAGAAATCCACCTTCTATATACATGTATTCCATAAATTTGCTTTTTACTAATCCTTTGATCTTGTTTCTTCCAAATACCCCATATCATTAATACCTGCCCAGGAATCACTACATGACCTGACTTATGGGCCAGACCTCCTCCCATGAAAAATATCTAACATGTAAAGCACAAGTTCTACCTACCAAAGGGATTTCTATTCTTCAATTTTCTAAGAGCCAGCAGTCTTGTTCCGTCTGGTATACGAATATTGTATGTGGAGCCATCCTTAAATCAGGCTTAAGGCTTGACATTCTCAGTCAATTGCTTGTAGGACACTGCCTTTAAGCTATAGATGTTAGTTGAAGCTAGTGTGGGAGTTTGGAGAAAGCATGGGAGTGTAGGACCTGTGCAGTTATCTAATTTTACAGGGCACCACAAGCTTTATAGCTGTGTTGATTGGGTAGCACCCAGTTCACTACTGGCAGCATAAGCCAAATGGAATCCCATGGTAAACAGTCCCCTGCAGAGATATTATCAAGTCAGGAAATGTATTAGTCCATTTTCACACTGTTACAAAGAACTACCTGAAGCTGGGCATGGTGGCTAATACCTGTAATCCCATCACTTTGGGAGGGAGAAGTGGGCAGAAACTATCTGCTTAGAAAATAAACTAAGCTTAGGAGTTTGAGACCAGTCTGGGCAACATGGTAAAATCCCATCTCCACTAAAAATACAAAAAATTAGCCTGGTGTGGTGGTACACACCTATAGTCCCAGCTACTTGGGAGGCTGAAGGGGAAGGATTGCTTGAGCCCAGGGAGATGGAGGCTGCAGTGAGCTGAGATCATGCCACTGCACTTCAGCCTGGGCAACAGAGTGAGATCCTGATTCAAGAAATAAAAATTAAAAAATTAAAAGGGAAGAATCCTCAGTTCCAGGAATTGCCCACGTTTAAAAAAAAAAAAAAAAAAAAAAAAAGAGGCTGGGCGTGGTGGCTCACACCTATAATCCCAGCACTTTGGGAGGCCGAGGCCAAGGCAGGAGGTTCACGAGGTCAGGAGATCGAGACCATCCTAGCTAACACGGTGAAACACCGTCTCTACTAAAAATACAAAAAATTAGCCGGGCATGGTGGTGGGCGCCTGTGGTTCCAGCTACTCGGGAGGCTGAGGCAGGAGAATGGTGTGAACCCAAGAGGTGGAGCTTGCAGTGAGCTGAGATCTCGCCACTGGACTCCAGCCTGGGCAACAAAGCAAGACTCTGTCGCAAAAAAAAAAAAAAAAAAAAGAAAAAAAAAAAGAAAAAAGAAAAGAAAAAAAGGTGAAAGGTGAAGGGAATGCAAAGCACATCTTACATGGTGGCAGGAGAGAGAGAGAGTACCAGGGGGGATCTACTAAATATTTTTAAACCATCAGATCTCATGAGAACTCACTCACTATCAGGAGAAGAGCATGGGGGAAACCCGCCCCATGATCCAGTTACCTCCCACCTGGTCCCTCCTTCAACACATGGGGACTATAATTCGTGATGAGATTTGGGTGGAGACACAGAGCCAAACTATATGTTGCGTACTGAAGAGGGCATGGTCTTTGTCCAAACATGAGAGTTTTTTTTCTACCTGGAGTTACTAAGTCTCCTTTCAGTATCTCAGTTTATTGCAGAAAGTTCAAGCACCATCAGAGGTCATAAGGACCAACTGACAGAGTTACTTGCACTGAAACCCTGGACCAGGTACTAAGCTTTCTTTTACTGTGGACCTCAATTATAGATGGACAAAATTTGGATCACCTTGTTTGTGGTAAGAGTAATGCAGGCAAATATGTTGCATCTAAGATTTAGATACCATTTTGAAAGCAGGAGCCGAACATGCCACAGATCCTCAAACACCAGGCCTGTTACCGTCACATCAAATCTCTTTACTTTTACAGAATTTCATAGTCAAACCTATGACTTAAGAAGGCATTCAGAATTTTTTCTACTTCCTGATCTTCATATCCTATCAGCATGATGTTTTGTGGGTATTGGATCAAAGTAAATGGTAATGTGGTCAAGGTCTCAGCAAACTAGACTGTAGACTAGAGCCAGAAAGCTGACATATCCCTGAGGCATGACAGTAAAGCATTATGGGTTCCTCTGTCAAAGATAGCAAACTTCTGGTGATTCATGTAAATCAAAATGGGAAAAAATGTTTTAGCAAGATCAAGAACTGCACCATAAGTGCTAAAAGATACCTTAATTTATTTTAACAAGGAGGAAAAAAAAATGCAACAGTAGCCACAATTTGAGCCTCAACTAATTTTGTTTCCAATAATCTGCTATCTTTCTTCAAGACCTATCAGATTGCAAAAGCCAAGCCAGCCTATTAAATTCATCACCATATCTTCCCCTTTCAGGAAGCAGCTTCCAGGGTTGTAGTGCTCCTGTTCGTTCTCTATTTTGGCAGGTAAGGAGAGTCAAACGACTACACTTGGCCCTTCCTAAAACAATAGTCCTTACTTCAAAGGTCAGGGAAACTGTGTGGGTATTCAGAAAACTGCCAGTTTTCTAAAATACCAATTCCAACAATTCACTTAGGATCTGATAACATGTTTTGGAGGGTCCTACTGGGCCTACCATGAAATAAACTCAGATCAGAACTCCACTTATCATCTGAGCTCCATAATAGTCCCCAACTCTGACCTGCTGACTACAGTGGAATTATAGGTCCCTAAGAATCAGTGATAACTTTGAGCCAATATCCAGTATTTCCTAAGTTTAAGTGTTTCCCTTTCCTCAATGCACAAATATTCAGGTTAACAACTGCCAGCCCCATTAGGAAAGACAAGGCAAAAGGTTCACAGTGTGCCTGTGTAGTGTCACAGCAGGATCTTTCCTCATAGGTACTAGCCTTGCCTGCATTGGGTGGTGCCGGGTCTGTGAACCCAAAATTCTCTAGCACATTGGCTCCAGTGAGGCCTCTGTTCACCAGACCTAGAATAGCTTTGGTTAAATAAATCAAGACACACCTTAATTGGCTGTCTGTCTATTTCATTCCTGGGGACCCCATGATTAATTAACCACAGTCAGAGATTTCTGCTACTGAAGCCATTCCCTGATCCCTGAGTGTAGCATCTGGCTATTAAAACAATACCCACTTTGCTTCAGACTGTTAACAGTCATCACCTGGGCCATGCCTCAGCTGGCTTCTCACATACCCGCTGAGATCAGGAATACAAATTTTATTGCTGCTCCTTCCACAAGCATTCCCAGCCCTGAAAAAAAAAAAAAAAAAAATTCAGCAGAGCACTTTTTAAATATTTGGGTATTTCTCTTTTTTGCTCTATTTTTACTGGCAAGGGAGAGAACTTTTTAGGGTCCTAGCAGGATATAGGTGTGAAGCACAAGACCCATTTAATCTACTTTCTTATCTCCCAAATTCTTTACATTCTTTCTTCTATGCTTTGCCAAGAATTTTCTGTCCCTTTATTTCACCAAACGAGGACAAGGGTTTGCTTTAGCAAACCAAAAACAAAACAAAACAAAACAAAAAAACCTGAAAATTACAGCCAACTGCTTGAGCTACCATATTGAATGTAGTATGTCTTATGAATGAAGCCATCATAATGATTACAGCTTATTTGTGTTCTGGGGGAAAAAAAAGAATTTTTAGATTTCAACACCATTTTAATGTGATTGCACATTAAAATAATAAAAGGAGATTTTTGTTGTTGTTGTTGTTATTTTAATATGATGCAAGTCACACTCCCCACTCCCAAAAATTTAAATAAGAATTTCTGGGGTTAGACCAAGTGTTGCATTTTTTCAAACCTGCCCAAATAATTTTGATCCACAATGAGGTTTGAGAACCACTGCCATAGAAATTCTCCTTCACTCTTATTAAATCAAGTTTAGCCTAAGGTTAAACTCATTACATATTTTAAGTTCAGCCTAAAGGTTTCTCCGTTCATCATGAACTATAACATCTATGGAGGTATAAACAGACTGTAGCCTACACTTATGCCAATCACTGAGTTTTGGCCAATCAAATGTTGCCAGTTGTTCAAACTGTAAGCAAATGTTGAGCTATATCCAATCCAGTTGTTTATGTACCTTACTTCTGTTTTCTGTACATCACTTTCCTTTTTCTGTCTGTAAATCTTCCACTATGTGGCCGCGCTGGAGTCTCTGAACCTATTCTGTCTCAGAGGCTACCCGATTCATGAATCATTCATTGCTCAATTAAACTCCCTTAAATTTAATTCAGCTGAAGTTTTTCTTTTATCAACTCCCAAGGTTTCTAGTGCCACCTATATGCTGATAACATACATTTATAAATCCTCCTAAGATCTTTCTCTGAGCTTCACTCCTCAAAACAATACGTCTCTTTGCCTCCTCCCCCTAATTTGTCAGGAATCTGGAGGCTTACACAATATAAAAGAGATTATCAGATATTTTCACACTTACCATATGCCAGGATCTGTGCCCAAGCTCACAGCAAATAAACCAATCCTAGTCCCTACCTTCTTTGTGCTTACATTTGATTGCTTATTGAGTGTTTCCTAATTTTGGTACTATTGACATTTTGGGGTGAATCATTCTTTGTTGTGGTGACCCTCTCATGCATTGTAGGGTGTTTAACAGCATTGTAGGCATCTACCCACAGGAAGCCATTAATATTCCCTACACCCCCATTATGACAAACAAAAATGAATTGAGATATTGTCACATTTTCCCTGGGGGTTAAATTTGTTCTCAGCTGAGAACCATTGGCTTATGGCTATCTGTACATAAAGGTTTCCCAAGAACCTACATTTTAACTTGTTACATGCAAAATATATTCATTTCTCCTCCATTGTTTCTAATCTTAGATGTTTATACCATTATCAATACTTCAGCAATCCAGAACTGGGACAAATGAATATTCTCTCAGAGCTGATATGTTCAAATCAGGATTCAAACAAAGTTTCTGTTATGATTTAAATGTCCCTTTCAAAACTTATTTGAAATTTAATTGCCAACCTAATGGTATTGGCAGGTGAGGCAAATAGGTCTAGAGGGCTCTGCCTTCATGAATGGGTTCATACTGTTGTCACAAGAGTGGGTTAGTTATCATAGGAGTGGACTCCTGATAAAAGAGCCCTCATTTTCCCACTGCCTCTCCTGCTCTCTTCTGTCTTTTTTGCCTTTCTACCATGAGATGACCCTCATAAGATGCCAGTACCATGCTCTTGGATTTCCCAGCATTCATAACTGTGAAAAACTAATTTCTTTTTTCTCTCTTTTTTTTTTTTTTTTTTTTTTGAGACGGAGTTTTGCCCTTGTTGCCCAGGCTAGAGTGTATGGTCTCTTCTCACTGCAACCTCCGCCTCCTGGGTTCAAGTGATTCTCCCACTTCAGCCTCCCAAGTAGCTGGGATTACAGGCACCGGCACCCATACCTGGATAATTTTTGTATTTTTAGTGGAGACAGGATTTCGCCATGTTGGACAGGCTGGTCTTGAACTTCTGACCTCAGGTGATCCACCTGCCTTGGCCTCCCAAAGTGCTGGGATTACAGGTGTGAGTCACTGCGCCCGGCCAATAAATTTATTTTCCTTATTAAAATTACTCAGTCTATGGTTTTCTATTATAGTAGCAGAAAATGGACAGTTTCATATTGTTTCTGAGTCTCATGTTTCTTAAGTTTCCTTTAAACTAGAGCAGTCCTTTCCCATTCTGCCTTTTTTCTCTTCATGCCATTGCCCAGATGAAGGAATTGGGTCAGTTGTCCAATTGTACATCTGATATTCCAGACTGGCCTGATTACTTCCTCTTGATGTCATTTAACTTGTTCCTCTACCCCGCCCCCCCCCTTTTTTTTCCTGTAAACTAGGAGTTATATCCAAAAGCATGATTGGATTCAGGTCAAATCTTTTTTTGGTGCTGTACTTTACATTGCAGCATATCAGTTAACACATAATGTCCTGCTTTTAGTTATAGAACATTATGTCCTGATTACATCATTATAAAGTTGATAATTTTTTATCTTATATGTATATATTTCATCCCAACCTTTCATGTAATGGTTTAAGCATCTCTTGAGGCTGATTGCCTAAGTCAATTATTTCTTCAGGAGTTATTAAACGGTCGTTTTCTGAAAGTTCAATTTTGACACAGACAATTTGAGATGACAGTTAGACATCTAAAGTAATACCTAAAGTAAACCTTAAAAACCATGTACAATAAATAAAAATTAAAAAAAAAATTTTCCTCTTGCTCCTTCCTCCTAATTTTCCAAGGTTCCAGAGGCTTACACAATCTAAAATGGGTAACCAGAAAGATATTCACTTTACAATAGTCATTAGAGCTATTAACCAAAATACTGGTTCTCCACAAAGGAGTATGTACTTTTCTGCTCCCCTAAAGAAAGAAGTGGCTATAGTGCTTGATTTGATCAATGAAATGTGAGCAGAAATGACATGTTTCACTTCCCCGAAGAAGCCTTTAAAGCCTACTACTTAATTTGTCCTTCCCTGCCCTCTGCTGCTGTGGTGGTGTTTTAACCTGTGTTGGAATGCAGCATGAGCAAGAGATAAACTTTTGTTGTACAAAGCCACTGAGATTTAGTATTGTTTGTTAGCACTGGAAAACAGAGCCAATCCTGGCTGACATACACACCAAACAGGGAGAACCTAGAGTCTGATGATTGTCGCGAGTAAGGCTAGTAACCAAGCCTGGCATCTGGAGAGTCTTAACGTACATCCCTATAGTGCAGGGTTTCTCAGCCTAGGCACCTTTGACTTTTTGGGGGGATTATTCTTTGTTGAGGGAGGTCACCTTGTGCATTGTAAGATGTTTAGCAACATCTTTGGCTTCTATCACTAGACACCAGTAGTACCCCCCCACACACATGAACTGTGATAACCAAACTGTCTCCAAGCATTTCCAAATGTCTCCTGGGGGTCAACATTGCCCCAGTTGAAAACCATTGTTTTAGGGCATTCAGGTCTGCTGTTGTTGAAACACTGTACACAGGCTACTATAGATCCTAGAGAGAGAAATATCACCCTGTCAATCCTGAGTTCTGTCAGTGTGCCTTTGATTGGGTTCCCAGATTCAGAGTTTTTAAGGTGTGGCTCTTCCAGTCCATGGGGTGAAAAACACTCCCTTCCCCCACTCCACCCACCCCAGAATCATGGCATTAAAACTGGTTCTTCTGTCTGCTTCTTGTGATCCTGTACCTACTACCCTTAGAAATACATATCATCAGGGATGCTGTATTATTCTCACACTGCTAATAAAGACATACCCGAGACTGGGCAATTTATAAAGGAAAGAGGTTTAATTGACTTGCAGTTACACATGGCTGGGGAGGCCTCAGGAAACTTGCAATCATGGTGGAAGGCACCTCTTCACAGAGTAGCAGTAGAGAGAATGAGTGCCAAGTGTAGGGGGAAGCCTACCCTCATTAATCAAACCATCAGATCTTGTGAAAACTCACTATCACTAGAACAGCATGAGGGTAATCACCTCCATAATTCCATTACCTCCCACTGGGTCCCTCCCACAATGAACACGTGGGGATTACAGGAACTACGGTTCAAGATGATCTGGATAGAGATGCAGCCAAACCATATCAGATGGTATAGATATCATTTTTGACTCTGAAAAAAATATCTAATTGATGTATATCCTTTTCAGGAAAGTAGATGTACCAAGCCATTTTTGACTTAGCTAACCTTATGCGACTCCAGATAAGTCAAACACTTCCCTTTGAAAAATGGAACTGATCACTATACCTCAGAGTGACTTGTCTTCTGTGGGCATCTCTCTCAATGGGAAAGAAAGAAGAAACCTTACAAGTTTAATTTCTGGTGGGATATCCTAATAAATATAATAACTATAATAATACTAACATTATTTTTAATAATTGCCAACATCTCTTGAGAGCTATGTACTAAGCCATGTTACATGTATCTCATTAATCCTCTCAACAGTCCTAAAGGTATATATTTTGTTATTCCATATTTTAAATATAAGAAAATAGGGGGACAGAGGAGTTAAGTAATTTTCCCACAATAATACACTAGTAACTTTCAGAGTTTGGACTCAAGTCCATTCATTCAGTTTGACTTCCAAGATCCCCTCTCTGAACTCCTTACATTAAAAATATAATCAAGTGAGAGTTCCATTTCTGGAAAAAAAGGCAGGAGAACATGTTGGGGACCATTGCCCAGTGATACTACCACAACTGGTGAAAATTATTTTAAAAAACAAATCATTTAATGTTTCTGGAAATTGTCTTAAGGGTATACAGTTTCCTCTTAAAGTAGGAAATAGTTATTCAAGAAAATCTACCAAATCTCAACAATGATGGCATCTGTGTTACTTGAGCCATAACACATTGTTTCTCTCCTGCTTTCTAGCTCAGCATGACGGAAGTTCTACTTTGGATGGTTATCACCAAAATGGTGCTCCTTCTCCCCTCAGTTCACAGTTATGGTATACAAAATCTCACTGGTAGAGGTAGGCCACCGGCATTTTTTTTTTTCTTTTCTTTTTTTTTTTTGAGAGGGAGTCTCGCTCTGTTCCCCAGGCTGGAATGCAGTGGCGCGATCTCGGCTCACTGCAAGCTCCGCCTCCCGGGTTCACTCCATTCTCCTGCCTCAGCCTCCCGAGTAGCTGGGACTACAGGCGCCCGCCACCACGCCCAGCTAATTTTTTTTATTTTTATTTTTATTTTTAGTAGAAACGGGGTTTCGCAGTGTTAGGCAGGATAGTCTCGATCTCCTGACCTCGTGATCCACCCGCTTCGGCCTCCCAAAGTGCTGGGATTACAGACGTGAGCCACCATGCCGGGCCGCCACCGGCATTTCTTACCCCCTCTAGCTCCAAGCTGCTGAGCTTAGATTCTGGTGAGTGCACCTAAGAAGTCAGACTCCCTTCCCACATCCAGTCCCTACTAATAGGGTAAAGGTCCTACCCTAGGTGCAGCATGGCAAGGAATACTGGGGTCTCTGATCATGCACTTCAGCTTGCTTATACCGTGTAGGTCTCATAATGGGAGCCATAAGCTAAAAATAAGGTATACAAATGCCTAATAAGCATATGAAAAGATGCTCAATATTAGCCACTGGGAGAATGCAAATAAACCACACTGAGGCATCACTTCACGCCAACGAAGATGACTATAATCAAATAGGGATATAATAACAAGTCTTGAGGAGTAGGTGAAGAAATTGGAACTGTCATATATGCTGGTGAGAATGTAAAACAGTGCAGCATTTTGGAAAACAGGATGACAGTTCTTTAAAAGGTTAAATATCTCCACAATTACTTTATGACCCAGCAGTTTACATTCTAGGTACATACTCTAAAGAAATAAAAACATATCTACATAAATCTTGTACATGAATGTTCTTAGCAGCATTATTCTTAATAGCCCAAAAGTGGAGACCACCCAAATATCCATCTACTGATAAGTGGTTAGTATATAAAATATGACATATCCATACAATGGAACAATATTCAATCATAATTGAAGGACTGATAGAAGCTACGACATGAATGGACGTTGAAAACATTAAGCTAAGTGAAAGAAGCCAGTTGCAAAAGGCCACTTATGGTATAATTCAATATATATGAAATGTAGAGAATAGACAAATCTATAGAGACACAAAGTAGATTATTGGTTGCCTGGGGGTGCAGGTAGGGGAAATGGGGAGTGACAGTTAATAACAATGGTGTTTCTTTGGGGGGATAAAAATGTTCTAAAATTGATGATAGTGATGGTTGCACAACTCTGTGAATTAGTTAAAATACTTGAATTATACAATTTAAAGGGATGGTTATATGATGTATGAATTATGTATCAATAAAACTGTTATAAAATACAATCAAGTGTTAGAGTGTCTTCCTGATATAGGAAGACATTATATAGTATAGTGAAAGTAGGAGTATAGTAGAGTGTAGTTAGAGAGTAGAGAGTAGGAGCTACATCTTATTTATCTATTTTCTTGTATCATAGAGGTCTAGCACAGAGGCAGAGAGCATGGGTTTCGGAATTAGATCAACCTAAGTTTAAGTTCCAGTGTTGTGACATACTAGTTGTGTGACCTTGGGAAAATCATTTAAGTTCTCTAAGCCTCAGTCTCCTCATTTATATAATGGAGATGACAGAACTAACATCAAAGAGTTGTCAACAGAGATTCAATGCGATAATGCATGAAAAGCATTTACTATAGTGCTTAGCACATAGTAAGTTCTCAAGAAATGTTATGCTGCATTTATAGCAGTTGCTTAATAAACATATGTTAAAAATAAATGGAAGAGGGCAATGTAACGTGTGTGGACAAATAATTGGGAGTAAGATCTTGAAAAAATTCAAATACTGTTATGACATTGAATTTCATACTTGCCAGCATGAGTAGGAACTTACGATGCGTTCTTGGGTTGGGGAATATAAGAAATTTTGAGCTAGAGTTTTACAACAATTAGGAATAAAAGTCTTTTAGAGAAATGGTGTTATAGGCAAATAATAAAACTAGGAGAAAATAGAAATTATGTCTGCCTGGAATCAAGAAGCCACTTCTCTCCAAGCTTCAGTTTACAAAGCTGTAACATGTATAGTAATCTTTGCTCCAGCTACCTCACAGAATAATTGGCAAGCCCAAATTACATGATGTATATGAAGGAGTTTTGAAAAATATACAAATGAAAGTAATTAGCCTTATTAAATTATTAGTCTTAAACAATAGCATCAGCTACCCTGCACATATGTTTATTCAAATATTATTTTATGATCGTCACTAGTTGGATTGTCTGTGAAGCAGACTGTGAGAGAGAATGTTCAGGCCAGGTGTAGTGGTTCACACCTGTAATCCCAGCACTTTGGGATACTGAGTTGGAAGGGTTTCCTTGAGTCCAGAGGTTTGGGTTAAGCCTGGGCAACATAGTGGGACCCTGCCTCTACCACAAATAAAACATTAGCCAGGTGTTATGGTGCATGCCTGTAGTCCCAGCAACTCAGGAGGCTGCGGTGGGAAGATTGCTTAAGCCCAGGAGGTCGAGGCTGCAGTGAGCCATGATTGTGCCAGTGCATTCCAGCCTGGGTGACAAAGTGATAACCTGTCTCAAAATTAAAAAAAAAAAAAAAGAGAGTTTCTTAGAAGGAAGTCTCTTGGGAGCGCTGGTGGAGTCAACACCTGTGGGAAAAGGGAAGGAAGCAGGGTTGGGTGGAGGGAGAAGCTGGACTGGGATTTAGGCACAAAAAGTCATCATCCAATTGTAAAAGGAAATCTGAAGCTGAGATAGCCCTTCAGAGTTATTCTCTATTGGAAGGAGGGGACAAGGCCTTCTTACTCCTGCACTGGCAACCATTAAGTAAGTGCCAACCTGGGAACAGTGCATGACTTTGAGCCATTCAGCTCATTTTTCAGCCAAGGGCAATTCACAGAAAAAGCTGACAGCTGAGCACTGTGGGTGGACAACCTTCTCAGCAGGTGAGGCAATGTCAATCAGTCCTGAGGAGAATTGGGGCAGCACAGCACCTCATCCTTAAAAATGATAAAGTAGAAGTTTGCCAGTCATGAGGTAAATTCTACCAAAAAATTTCCCATTTGGATAAATCAGGCCAATTGGTGCTGTTTTTTTCTCAATTATCTAACTCAGAAAAAAACCCCCTTCTTCTTATGTAACTCAATGACTAAGATCATTTTAACTATGTCCATTTTTGGTAATGTTTTGAATAGAAAAGACTGGCCCGGCGTGGTGGCTCATGCCTATGATCCCAGCACTCTGGGAGGCCGAGTTGGGAGGATTGCTTGAGCCGGGGAGTTGGAGACCAGCCTGGGCACCACAGGTAGACCCTGTCTCTACAAATAATAAAAAAAATTAGTTGGGTATGGTGGCCCACGCCTGTGATCCCAGCTACTCCGGAGGCTGAGGAGGGAGGATTGCCTGAGCCTGGGAGGTTGAGGCTGCAGTAAGCCTGATTGTGCCACGGCACTCCAGCCTAGCCAACAGAGCAAGTCCCCGTCTCACAAAAAAAAAAAAAAAAAAAAAAGACGATTATTGAAAAGTAGTCAAAATATCTAAATGTAGTCATTAGATCATTTTAGTTGCTAAAAAAATAATTTCCTGTCATGAAATAAGTTCATTAGGAAGATTTGGTACAGAGAAATTATTGATTGCATCAGATATATATTTTTATTTTACCAGCATTCAGTTACTTTGATGTTCAAGTTTTGTATACATCTGGAAAACAATCTCCTTTAAGATCATTAGAATAGCAAAATAATGTGGGTTTTAAAATACTTCGATAATAAACAAATCTGAGGCACATAGAAAATTGATTATATCATAAGATAAATTAATTTACTTTTAACACAAAAGCCTTTTGCCTTTTTCTTAAACAATAAAAGTATGCTAACATATGTGTCTGTTGGAATCATCCACTTGCACTGCTGTTGTAAAGATTTTAAAAGTCAGTTTAAAATGCGTTTTTTTCCCAAAAGCTTAAAAACTTTTAATTCTTGATAAGTTTTTTTCTCATTTTAATGACTTTTTTCTACTTTCTGGGGTTTTTATTTTTTATTTCATTTTATTTTTATTTATTTTTATTTCTTTGAGACAGGGTCTTGTTCTGTTACCCAGGCTGGAGTGCAGTGGCATAATCTTGGCTCACTGCAACCTCTGCCTCCTAGGCTCAAGCAATCCTCTCACCTAGCAGAGTAGCTGGGACCACAAGCATGCACCATCACGCCCAGCTAATTTTTTTGTATTTTTTTAGAGGCAAGATTTTGCCATGCGGCCAGGCTGATCTCGAAATCCTGGGCTCAAGTGATCCGTCGGCCTCGGCCTCCCAAAATGCTGAGATGACAGGCATGAGCCACCATGCCCGACCCTTTCTGAGATTTTTAAATGTTCAGAATTATTGACCTTAGAAATAAGGAATAAAAAAAGCAAGAGCAAACTTACGTGTAATAAAATATTCTAGAAATTCAGCATGAATTTGTTACCAGTCTGTAGTAATTAGTGATCTTAAAGGTATTCAGTTTCATTACTCCACAGTAATAAGAGGCTAATGAAGTGTTTTCAAATGGAAGTTCAACAGAAAAAAACTTTGATAAATAGACAATATTATTTATAATTGTTTATCTCAGGGTAGTTGTTTCAGACTCATTGGATGTGTTTGAGTGTGCATCCTTAATCTGCACTATATCATTCAGGTTTTCTCATAGAAACAAATTGAAGAATAATTATGGTGCATTAGAGCAGTGGTCTTTAAATGTTTTCAGTCACATGAAAATTGAACAAATTTTAAATGTAGAAAATAACTTCATATTAATATGTTACTAGATTTTATTTATGTTTGTTTACTAGAATAAATATCAATATTGTAAGAGTCCTAAAACTTGTATGATTTTATCTTTTATCTTTGTCAGTCCGGTTTTAATTTAGAAGCCCAGCTGTAAAACTTGGACTAGTCAGCCTTGACATGTGATATGTTTTCCTTTGTGCCTTTTTCCTTTCATAATATGTTTTTCTTTGTGCTTTATTTTTTAGGCCATAAAGGAAATGAGATTAAATTGAATCCTCCTCAAGTGGACTATTTGAAGAATAACCATTTGTCTTTTTAATAAAACAACTTTATATACTTAGGAAGAGTTTAAAGAATATTTTTAAATTCCTGTTAATTTTCAATAGTTACTTAAAATATTTTTGTCAATTTAAAATGATAATATATAATCATTTTTGAATGATATAAACCTACAGAAAGGAGATTATCTACATCTGAATTTGTAAGGTTTTTATGTTCATAATTTGAATATAAGCATCTAATAAATTTTGGGAATTCTCATTTCATCAAACAAAATAGTAAAACTTTATGTAAAGATATTTTGCCTCAATTGCTTGTTGCTGCTCAGTCTATACTGAACTGAACTTCATCTCCCAGTGCAGTAATTGGTTCATAACTTTACAACATCATTTCCCGTAAGTACTTACTTTCCAACTGAAAATGTATAAGGTTAAACTTTCTTCTCCGTTGTTGACAAAATAATAAAAATATCCAATGTTGGCATTGCACTTTAGATTTCACAAACATTTTTATTAAACAGAGTAACAAACAATATGAATAACAATTTCAAAGTAAGTTCTTTTTTAGATTTATCTTTCAGATAATTCCTATTTAACTGTAATTATTTTGTAAAACCATTTTTCACAAATGCATTTTTAGAGTTGCAAACAACCTTAGAAATCATTAAGTAACTTATCCAAAGTCAAGCATTCAGCCACGTGTAGTGGCTCACGCCTGTAATCCCAGCATTTGGGGAGGCCGAGGCAGGTGGATCATTTGAGCCCAGGAGTTCAAGACCAGCCTGGGCAACATGGCAAAACCCCATCTCCACAAAAATAATACAAGAATTAGTTGGGCATGTTGGTGGGTGCCTGTAGTCCCAGCTACTTGGGAGGCTGAGGTGGAAGGATGATTTGAGTCCAGAGAGGTTGAGGCTACAGTGAGTCATGATCTTGCCACTGTACTCCAGCCTAGGCACCAAAGTGAAATCCTGTCTCAAACAAAGAAAGAAATAAACAAAACTCCCCAAAACTAAAGTCTAGCATTCATGAAAAGGCCAACTCACAATAGAAAAATGAGCACCCCCTCAAAAAAACTATGGATAATTCAAGAGAAGGAAATATTAATGGATCTTATATAAAAGATACTTGGCTTTATCATAATAAAAGAAATAAAAATTTAAACAATAACACAATGCCACTTTCACTTACATATTGGTAAAGATCAAAGCATTTGATGACACATTTGAATTGATAAGGCTATAGAAAAGCAAGTACTCATAAATTGCTGTGGAAGAGTGAACTGGTACAAGTTCTCAAGAGGGTAATTTTGCAGTATCAATAAAAATTACTGTTGAATGTATACATTGGTCAAAATTTATGCACACTAAAAAGGGTAAAATTTATGTAAATCATACCTCAATTTTTTTTAAATGAGAAAAGTTAGTATTAGTCTTCTCAAAATAAACTTTATATTACCTTTAGAGAGAATGAGGTTGATCTATAGTTACTGGTATGCAATAAACTCCATGATATATTAAGTGAAAACAATAAAATCAACTATTTGAACCCAAGTTTTTTATTCTCTTTTCATGTTACTGTGCTTTCTTTAATTTAATAGATGATTTTAATTCTGACAGCATTTAGATATCTAAAACTCTTTGCTAATGTCTTACTTTTAAAAATTCATTGAAATGTTAAGTAACACTCTTTACATAGAAAAATAAGAGACCCTTAACTTTTAAAATATCAGCTAATTATATATCCTTCTCTTCATCTTGGCATTGTTTTGATCTTTTTCACACATTAGTATCTTATACATACTTTTTATGTACCAATATTGTATGCCTATGTGTAATTTTAATGGCTTTTAGACATTCTACCATATTACTATAACTTAGCCATTTCCAACTTATTGGATATTTGGTTGTCTCCTATTTCTGGGAACATTTCTGGATTATTTTCTTGGTATATACTTCTATATGTGGCACTTGCTCAAAAGAAAATCATTTTTCTTTCCTGCTATATTTAAATAGATTGCTTTTCAAAAAACCTTTTGCCAATTACTCATAACCATCAGCAAATGCATAATTTTATCTGCTAATAATGACTTTTATATACTTAAGATTTTGAAGAATATAAGAAAGTTTTGCTAAGATACTTGAAATATTTTTGTTATTTTGAAATTACTGTATGCTTATAAAAATCCATTTTAAATTTTGGAACAAAAGTTAATTAGCTTTTATTCATTTATTTAACAACATTTCATAAAGCCAGGTATTTTCACATTACAGGTAATATTGTTATTTTATTTGTTCTATTTTGTTCATAGATAGAAACAAGCAACATTAAATAGAAACCAAATTGTTATTTCAGCAAATCCTATCCCAATCGACAAAGGATTGTTTAAAAGAAATGGCATAGGCCATAACCAAATCTTATTTATTTTTCATAGATGAAGGACATTTTAGGATAAAAAAATTATAATTTCATTACCTCCTTATTTATTTGAGTATATTTCATTACTGTATAGATCATACATTCTCTAAAATGTAAAACTGGTTCCTTATTGCTTCTTATAATGTTACCCATCCATCTTTAGTATTTTCAAAGATGATGTTCACTTTGGTTAAGCATCAAAATATAAATTAATTTTAGTAGTCTCACAAAAGAAAAAATTGTTTTGAAAAAATAGAAAATAACCGGAAAGCATACTGCAATATCTTTGGAATTGCAGTGATCATATTGGATCTTCAGTCTGAAAATTTGTCATATAGGGTATAATTTTATTAGTAATGTTATGCCAAAAAAGTTCTAATTTTTGTGTGCGTGTTAGAAGGATTTCATAGTGTTGCAGAAATGGAGAGTAGTGCATCTCGTAAACATTCTCTTCTTTATTCTTACTAACAGAACTTTAGGTAAAAAACAAAAACAAAAACAAAAAAAACCACTGCATTTCCCAGCCCCTTTGCATATGAGAATGGTCAGTGTTCAAAAGGACCTCTGAGAAAGCTATTATTGTCCTTCCCTCTAGTGATGGTTAGAGTTCTGGCAGCCATTTGGGACTGTAACGGATGGGTCAATAAAATTTCAACTCCCTAATGTCTGATCCAAATTGTGATTGATTGTTTAGCTTTAAAAAAAAGTTTGGCCTGGCGCTGTGGCTCAAGCCTGTAATCCCAGCACTTTGGGAGGCCGAGGCGGGTGGATCACGAGGTCAGGAGATCGAGACCATCCTGGCTAACATGGTGAAACCCCGTCTCTACTAAAAATACAAAAAAAAAAAAAAAAAAAAAAAAAAAAACTAGCCGGGAGAGGTGGTGGGCGCCTGTAGTCCCAGCTACTCGGGAGGCTGAGGCAGGAGAATGGCGTAAACCCAGGAGGCGGAGCTTGCAGTGAGCCGAGATCGCGCCACTGCACTCCAGCCTGGGTGACAGAGCAAGACTCCGTCTCAAAAAAAAAAAAAAAAAAAAGCTTATCTGTTTATAACTCAATAATTTTTACATAATTTTACATAAGAAGTTCTTTTAAATAATGGTTCGACACTAACAAACTACATTCATTTAGCCGATATCCTCTAAGCCTTAACTATGTGCCAGACTAACTCTGATTTTGGCACTGTAAAACTTCTGTCTGAACAAGTATTCATTTGATTAATGCAATGACTTTCAATTATAGCAGCACAATAGAATCAGATATGAGAATTTAGGTTTACTAAGTCTAGGGTAGTGGTGTTAGCTTGTATCAGATTTGCCTAATTAAAACATAAATTTTTATTTTGTTTTGTTTTTTATTTTTTATTTTGAGACAGAGTCTCACTCTGTCACCCAGGCTGGAGTGCAGTGGTGTGATCTCGGCTCCCTGCAACCTCCGCCTCCCGGGTTCAAGGGATTCTTGTGCCTCAGCCTTCTGAGTAGCTGGAATTACAGGAGTGCACCACCATGCCTGGTCAATTTTTGTATTTTTAGTAGAGATGGGGTTTCGCCATGTTGGTCAGGCTGGTCTCAAACTCCTGACCTCAAGTGATCTGCCTGCCTTGGCCTCCCAAAGTGCTGGGATTATAGGGATGAGCTACCGCACCTGGCCCATTAATTTGTTACACACATACTTGTTAAAACAGATTGTTGAACCCTTCTTCCTGAAATGAGAGATCCAGTAGATCTGAGTTGGTGTGTTCTTTTAAGGTGATGCTGATGCTGCTGGTCCAGAGATCATACTTTTGATAACCTTTCAGCATCATCTAGGCACCTATATATTAAAATATTTTAAAATGATTTTGATGGTTTAGGGACAGTATTGAAAACTTTTATTGAGAATGAGTAAGATTAAATCTGTTTCTTCTCATTCATTTTGATCTATTAGCTCGAGTTTTCCAGAGTAAAAGTGAAGGATTTGTGCATCTTCTTTCCTCTTTGGATGTAGAAAGTCCTTTTCTCAGGGATGGAATTGCTTTCCTTTTGGTGTCTTCGGGCAAGTGGGATTGATTAGCCTCAAGCAGAATTTCAAAATAAACATACAGTAATTTTTCCCTTTGATTTCTCTTGCTGCATCCTTCATCCTCCTCTTAACAACTACTCTTCTCTAATCCTATGTACTTATTATTCTCTTTTTTCTCCTAACCTCTACAACTGTGGCCTTTTCAAGTTTGCACCCCCTGTAAATAGGTCTCTTCTATTCTGCCACTGTCAAGTGCAACATTTATTTCCTGAGTTGTAATTTTTGTTAGATGCTAGTAATCTGAGGACATTTATCCCAGTTGCTCATTAAAAAGTACAAAAGAGCTGTTAATCTCTTTAATCAGTGGCTTTCGCTGGGTGTGGGGATGATGTTTCCTGGGAAGAGGGTCCTTGTACTTTGCTAAGAAGAGGGTTGTTTAATAATCTGGATTCTTCTATACTTTTGAACAGCCTGTTTACCTTCTTACGCTTTCTTTAGATGATGACCCTATAAATATTCTTCTGATTCCAGGCTAATCTTTGTAACCCATCAACTCTTTTAGCAGACTTAACCCTTAAATGGTCTTTTGTTTACCTGTAGTTGGGTTGTGGGTATCATTGCTCCTCAAGTCTACAGCTCAGAGTGAAGCAGAAATTGTTATTCTGTACCTGCAATGGCTCTAGACTCATTGTCGGTAAAACCTACCTACCATGGGAGTGTGCTCCAAAAGAGTTGGGGTAGGGTTGTAGGAGCCAGATTATCTTCCTCATATATCACTGTACCAAACTTTGGTCACATAATTAAGTCTTTGTAGTTTATTTCTTATGAATATGCTCTTCTCAAGGCTGAAAAATTATTCACTACATCACAATTTATAAACTGCTATTTAGTGTCTCGATAGAAAAAAGCAAGAGCAAACTGATCTTTCAAATTAATAAATGCTTTTGCATGATCAAATCCAAAGGCCTCTCTATAATTCTCAATTTTTTCAACCTTTAGGTAGCATTTTACACTCCTGATCATACCTTAATCTTGAATATCAGCTGTCTTTTCCATTCTATGACACAGTGTTGTAGAGAATAGGATATTATTGGCTTGCTTTTCCAGTTTTTTTGAAAACTTTTAAATGGCTATTCTTCCTCCACTTTCTCCTAGTTTTCATTTTCCCTTGATTTTCACATTTCCTAAGGTTCTCCCTTCATCTCTCTTCTCAGCAGACTCAAACAATTTCTCCCTTATTAATCTTATTAATGTTAATGGCAGGCATCCTATCTTCTTCCATTACTAGTGGGAACTGGGAGAAGAAACTCTTGGGACATAGCTGAACATTTGGGCTATGTAATAGGGATAACAGATGCTAATTGGAGTGGTATAAGCATTTTAAATTTTAATTTTTAATTTTAAGACTAATAATTCTCCTTTAAAAAATTAAAATATAAAAGATAAAAGTCTCCAAGGGTCATTATCCCCATTCTTTGTTCTCATCTCCATCCCCCAAAGTAACCATTCCTAGTAATATAGTGTGACTTTACTTATTTATTTGAATATGAATGTTGTAATAGTAAGCATACCATTCTGGAATTTGTGCTGTTTATTTATCAAAATGTTTGGATATTTTTCTGTGTTAGAATATACAGTTCTTCCTCAGGCAATAGCATTTAAATAGTAGTAATTTTGGTGGCAAAGTATATAAATGAAATCCTGTCTAGCATATCTTGTGGAACTTGAACTTTAATGAGGGTCGTTGTGCAGTTTGTCAGAGTGATTCCAAAATGGAAATCATGCTGATGGTGGTAGAAATAGTTCCTTGGCTTTCTGATCTTTAAACATATTGAGCATTCTTTTTTTTTTTTTTATTTCTGTGGCGGCTGACTTCAAATGGGCTATATATAGACAATGGTTCCAGCATACCACATATGAATTGATGATGGTAGTGAGTATCCAACTTTCAGTCTTGAACACCTAAGGATAATAGTCGAGTAATTGAATTAAAAAGTCTTTATATGGTATCTTACCTTGTTCCCTGGTCGTTGGATTTCTTCAATTATAGATTTTATTGATAAGGAATGCTCATTTACAAGTTCAATTACCAATAACAGTGACTTGGATATCTTTTCTTTAAAAACTAAGATGATAAATTAGCAATAAATATTCTGGAAATCTTTAAGTCTAATAACCTAGTTATGGAGATTCCGAATCAAGGAGTCAACTGCTTTTGGCAAGTGATTACACTGTGCAGACTATCAGTGGTAAAGGTGAGTGTGATGTAAGGTCACAGCCAAAAGACTGTGTTCTAGGAAATGACTCCTCACCGGACACCAAATCTTGTCCTTGCATCTTGATTTTGAACTTCTCAGTCTCCATGACTGAGAAATTAATTTCTGTGGATTACCTATCCAGTTTATGGTATTCTGTTATAACAACCCAAATTAAGATATTTAGTAAATAATTTATTAGCACCTACAATGCAACAGGAAATATGCTAAATGATTAGGGAGAACAATAATTTTCAGAAGATTCAAAAAGGTTTCCAAAAAGACATAGCACTTGAGAAGAACTTTCAAGAAAGGGTAGAAGTTCCAAGGGGGAAACTGTGGTGGTGGGGAAGTTTAAGGTACTGGATACAATAAAGGTCTTAATTTACAGATAAATTATAAAGTGCTTAAAGTAAGGGACTATATGTCCTCTTAATCTTTGTGTTGATCCCACTTTTGCGCAGCCTTTACTTTATTCTTATTAGAGAAAATGTAGCATGGCCATCCTTAATCACCGAGTTGCAAAATAAAGCAGGTGTTATGTCCTGACCCTGCAGAGATACTCAAACCTTAGCATGCATCAGAATCACCTGCAGAGCCTGTTAAAACACAGACTGCTGGGCCCTATTCCCAGAGTTTGGGATTCCCGAGGTTTGAAATAGGGTCCTGTAGGGAATGAGAAACATCTTTCTTTCCTGTAACTAGATTCCTGTTTGAGTCCCTTATAAGAAAAGACAGATTAATAAGAGAAAAGCATGCAAATTTACTTAAGTTTTATGTGGCATGGGAGCCTTCAGAAATGAAGCCCAAAGAAACAGGAAAACCTGTGCATTTTAAGAAGGAACAGTGGACAGTTGTGGGGAAGTACGGTTGGACAACGCAATAAACTGGGGTAAGCTGTCAAAAGTCTTTTTGTTCAGATTCTTTTCTATGTCCCTGTTTCTTTAGAGATAAGGATATTTCTTTCCTGTGGGTATAGGAAGAGCACCTCTGGATTGAGGATCCAATAACCCGCCTCAGGGAAGAAGGATGGGAGAAGGGCAGAGAGTGATCTTAGGTTTTGCTGTTTTTCTCAAATGTCAAGGAGCCATATTTTGGGGTAGCATATCCTGAACCCCATCAGCAGTGAAAACTTATATTTCTACATAGTCCCCAGGTGATGCTGTTGCTAGGTTCTGGGATCATATTTTGAGAACCACTGCTTTAATGCAATTTATATCTAACCACTGTTGCAGCATTCTTTTCTGTAAGCATCCAGAATGCTGTGACAATTCTTGTCAAACTTTAAGAATCTTCAGGATATCAAATTCTGTCTTGAGGGCAATAAAGATGGGTAGGGGACAAAACGATCTTTGCACAACCTTTGGCACATTACAATGATGTTTTTCAAATAGTAGGGCTCAAACACGTGATGCATTGGAAAATTGGAAAATCAAATAATCATATGGTAAATATTTTAGTAAGTTTCTTATTTAATCAGCTCTCAATAAGATGGGACGGATAACATTCCTGAGTTAGAAAAACGTATTGCACGGGCTGTCAGAGGAAAATTAAGTTCAAGTCCATCAGCAGTCTTCACTCATGTTTTGCTTTTTGTATTTGTGAGTGCCATACACAGAACTGAGTCCACTGTTGACTTGAGTCTAATCAATACATATATACGTATATACGTGTGTCTCAAATATATCTGATTAAACTTAGTAAGCTACAGAACTGTATGATATAATGAATGTGTTATAATACATATTACTATAATGATACACAAAATAATACATTATTCTGTATGTTAGGGGAGAGAGGACAACAGCAAAGAAGGGAGTGCGAGAGGTTTAAAACAGAAGTGCTACAATGTCCAGGCTGTAAAAGTCATTTTATTCTGGAGGAAATGTAACACCAAAGTTGTAAGTCTTTCAACAAAGTCAAACAGAATCATCAAAAGGGCTCCTGAGACAATCGAGGTTAGAATGACGTTGGTCAGTCAGTCCTGCGGACTTGAGCGCAATCTTCCCTCCCACTACCGGTTGGGGAGCCCCGATGTTGCCTCCGGCAGAGCGCCATTTGGCCTGGCCTGCGCTTTACCTTCATTTCCGCCCGCGGAATCCTCCAGGATCTTCCCGCCAAGGCTCGGGTTTCCGCTCCGCGGCGTCCAAGCGCAAGCGGACTGCGCATGTGCAGGACCCAGCAGGTCTAGAGCTTCTCTGTGTCTCTCCGGACTTCGAGCCATGGCGGTGACGGAAGCGAGCCTGTTGCGCCAGTGCCCGCTGCTTCTGCCACAGAACCGGTCGAAAACCGTGTATGAGGGATTCATCTCAGCTCAGGTACCCGCCCAGTGGTTGCTCTGTAGCTAAGAGAGCCTCTTGCAGCGTAGCTGCGCGCAGAAGTCTGTGACAGGCTAGGAGGTTAGGGGCCCAGACTTGTGGGGATTGAGAAGGGCGGCGCGTAACGGCTCTTGGGAGACTGAAGGTTTGAGAAACGCCGCTGTCGCCGCCACCCCTGTGGTCTCCGCGCGGGATGAGGAGCTAGGAGGCGCGCGGCGTGGAGCGGGGCTGGGGCCACGCCTCCTCTCTCCCCCGCCCTTCCCTGAGTTTGGCTTCCTTCTTCGTTGTGTCCCGTAATTGACTGTTCTTTGATTTTTTTTTTTTTTTTGGTGGTAAATTTTGACCTAACTCGATTTTAACACTCTTCACCTCCACGGATGTTGATGAGTTCACTCGGGAATCTGGGCTAATCATATTCGTGTTTCCTGTAGAAAGAATATTTGGGAAGAAAACCTTATTTTGGCCCTTTGCCAAGTCGTAGGTACCTGAACACCCACAGTTACAGTATTTTTTAGGAGAAGCATGACAGCAATGGAATTAATTACCTTTGCTGATTCCAGTGGCCTCTTTTACGGGGTTTATTACACATACTAACACATGTGTAGGGTTTCGAAGTTTACAAAGCGCTTTCCAGGTAAATAGCTCACTTAATCCTCAGCCCTTTGAGGCAGAAATTTTTAAAAGAATCATCATTCCCGTTTTCTAATTGAAGAAATCAGGGTATGGGAAACCGGAGACGTTATTTGCTGATGATGACATCACAATCCCTTAAACGCAGTTCACTCCTGGATTTTTTTTCTCTCTGCATTGCACCAGGGTACCTTAGGTTAGCATTTTGAGTGTAGACTTTTCCTTTCTGACCATTACACCAAACTTGTGCCCGCTTCCCGACATCACGCATAGTCTTTGAGTATATGTGGAATTACCATATGACCATCACAGAAAGTAGAGGTTAAAATTCATTATTCCATATGGAAAAAAGTTAATCCACCTTTCCCTCTCCAATTAGAAGTATTCTTCTTGAACTACCTAGCTGAAAATATGATTCTCTTTTAGACAACATTTAGAAAAGTGGAAAAATTATTAAGTTATATATATGTTTTTTTTTACAGGAAGCATGTTATACCTAATTTTAGGCACTTTAAGGCAAATACTATTATGTATGTCTATGTCTGCTAAGGCCTCTTAGAAAGCAAGTGCAGCCATTAGAATTGAGATTAGATGAAAGTGTTTTATGACCATTGCTGTAGCTACAGTTCCAATTTGTACCTGCCTTAGCAGTTTGTTTAAATCTTAACCTGAACATTTTACGTGTCTAAAAATATTTTGTGTATATTTCAAATTTACAGAAAACTAGCAAGGATATACAGCACAAGTAATTCCAGTATACCCTTTACCTAGATTCACCAGTTTACATTTTCTCCATTTGATTGATCGTTGTTAAGTATATGTATGTGGGTGGGCGCGTGTACACATTATTTTCCTGAACCATTTGAGGTTAAATCAGGCATAGTTCCCTTTTATCCCCAAATACTTGAGCATAAATTGCATAAGAACAAGGACACACTCATACATAACCACAGTACAATGATCAAAATCAGGATATTTAATGATATACTATTGTCTAAGAGTCCATATTTCAAATTTTGTTTATGATACAGTTGTATGTTTTATACCCCCTATCCCCTACCATCTGTCGTTAAGATCCCGCATTACATTTAGTTGTCGTATCTAACCTGGAACAGTTCTCAGTCTGTGTTTTTTATAAGCTTGACATTTTTAAAGAGTACAGGTTGGCTATTAGGTAGATTGTATCTCAATTTGGGTTTGAATGATATTTCCTCACTATATCACATAATGCATTTTTGGCAGGGAAACTACAGAAAGATTGTTTTGTCCTTCTTAAGGCTTGTGAGGTTACCTGGTTGGTTCCATTATTAATGATGTTAACTTTGATCACCTGGTTAAGGTGTCATCTGCCAGAGTCTCCTTTTGTAATTCATAAGTATTTTTGGGGAGGTACTCTGAGGCATCAAACTTTCACACACATTCTCGAGTTTTAGCATCCATTGACTTTTACTTGAGTCGACTGTTACTATCATGGTTGCCAAATGATGATTTTCTAACTCTTGTCATTTCTGTATTTATGAAGTGGCAATTTATTATAAGGAGTAGCATTGCCTGCTTTCTCATTTATTTAATTATATTAGAATGGATGCATGGACTTTTTAAAAAATTATTTGATTATAATCATTATTTTGATCCTCGAATTGTCCCAGATTTGGCCAGTGAGCAGGTTTTATGTATATAAGTTTTTAAGGCTTTGCGTTTCCTCTCATCACTGTTTCAAAAGTATCCTATAGATGCTGACATGTAGTCTTGTCACCACCTTTCTTAGAAGCTATATGATGTCAATTTACTATGCACCTTAATAGGTTTTAAAAATTTTCTCGTGGAACGTCCTTTTTGGTTTTTAGTTTTGTTGCTGATTTCTAATTTTTCTTGTATTGTAATTAGACAGTATTGTTTATAAAAAAAAAAAGTCTCCATGGAAGTTACTGGTATTTTTTCCTGTGACCTAATATATAATCAGGTTTAGGTGTTGTCTCTATTACCAGATTTTCTCTTTCCTTTGAGTGAGCTTTGGTAGTTTGTGTCTTTCAATGAATTTGTTAGTTTCATCTAGGTTTCTGATTTTATTGGCTTAAAGTTATTTATAATAGTCCCTTATTATCCTTTTAATGTCTTTAGGGTCTGTAATGATGCTCTCTATGTTGGTTGTCTTTTGCTGCTATTTACTTCAAACCTTAGTGGCTTAAAACAAAAACAATTATTGTCTCACCATTTCTGTGGATTTGAAATTTGAGAACAACTTGGATGGTAGTTCTTGATCAAAATCTCTCATGATTTTGCAATCAAGATATTTGCCAAGACTTTGATGATCTAAAACAGGGTGTCCAATCTTTTGGCTTCCCTGGGTCATATTGGAAGAAGAAGAATTGTCTTGGGCACACATAAAATACATTAATGATAGCTGATAAGCTAAAAAAAAAAATCACAAAAAATCCCATAATGTTTTAAGAAAGTTCACGAATTTGTGTTGGGCTGCGTTCAGAGCTGTCCTGGGCTGCCAGCTGGTCAAGCTAGAGGTGAAGGATTTGCTTCCAAGATTGCTCATTCACGTAGCTATTAGCCATGAGGCCTCAGTTTGCTACTGCTCTTAACAGGAGGCCTTAGTTGCTCACTACATGGATCTTTATAGTGTTGCTTGGCTGTTATCACAACATGGCAGCTAGCTTTCCCTGAGTGTGTGATACAACAGAGAGATCAATAAAGATGCACATTGTCTTTAATCCCTTAGCCTCTGAAGTCACGCATATTTACTTCTGCTTTATTCTTTTAGACGCAAGTTTCTTAGTCTGTGTTCAAAAGAAGGGAAATTAGGCACCAACTCCTAGAGGTAGGAGTGTCAGATAGTTTAGGGATATAAGTTAAAAATACCTTTCATCCTCATCTGATATAGGTAATTTATGTCTCCTTTTTTTCCCCCGATACATCTAGATAGAGGTTTATAAATTTTACTGATTTCTTTAAAGAAGCTGCCTTTAATTTCGTTGATTTTTTTTCTATTATTTTTATGTTTCTATCTGGATAGTTTTTTGATCTTAAGTTTCCTGATTTCTTCAGATGGAAGATAATTGATCTTTCTTCTGTTCTAGTACAGATATTCAGTGCTTTAAATTTTCCTTTGAATACTGGTTTAGCTATGTCACACAAATTTTGGTGTGCTATAGTTTTGTTTTTATTCAGTTCCAAATGCCTTTTAATTTCTTCTTTGATCTATGGCTTACTGAGAAATATGATTATCTTTCTCAATATTGAGGATTTTCTAGATATCCTTTTGTTATTGATTTATAATTTAGTTTCATTTTGGTCACAGAATATAACTTGTATGATTTGAATTTTTAAAATACTTATTGAGCCTTAATTTTATGACCAATAATATAGTCTGTCTTGGTGAATATACTGTGTGTACTCTAAAGAATGAATATTCTGTTGCTATTGGGTAGAGAATTATATAAATGCCAGTTAGGTCAAATTGTTTCAGAGTGCTACCCAGGCCCTCACTGGGTAGCCCTATGCTCACTGACTTTTTGTCTGCTTTTTCTATCAGTTAGTGAGAGGGGATGTTGAAATCTCCAACAATTGTTGTTGATTTTTCAATTTCTATTTAACTTCTATCAGTTTTGCTTCATATATTTTGAAGTTCTTTTATTAGGTGCATAAACTTTTAGAACCGTTAGGCACTCTTGATGAATTGACTCCTTTAGGATTATGAAATGACCTTTCTTATCTTTAGTAATAATGTTTTCTCTGAAATCTGTATTTTCCAATATTACATATAGATTCCATCTTTCTTTTGATTGATGTTACCATAGTTTATCTTTACTTCATTGTTTTAAACTTATTTGTGTTTTACTATTTGAAGTGTGTTTCTTCTGTGCTTTGCTTTGTTATGCAATGTGATAGTCACTGCCTTTTACTTGGGGGTATTTAGACTATTTACATTTAACATGGTTATTCATGTGGTTGGATTTAAATCTACTCTTGCTGTGTGTTTTCTGTTTGTCTTACATGTTTTTAATTTTTTCCTATTTTTCTGTATTTTGTATTATTGGAATTCTTTTTTATAATTCTGTTTTATCTCCTTTGCCAGTTTATTGGCTGTGTGTTTGTTTTTTGTTTTTTAACTAGTTGCTTAAAGGGTTTATAATACACATATTAAATCTATCATGATCTGCCTTCAAATAGTATTAGGATTCCATTTTTTATGCACTATTGGTTTATCAGCTATACAATTTTGTCTCTTTTGATACTGTAAACATGTTACTTCACTGTCTTGCACTGTTTTCTATGAGAAATCTCTGCTCTTTTCTTTGTTCCTATGTAAATAGAATATTTTTTTCCTCTGGCTGCTTTTAAGATTTTTCTTTTTGTCATTGGTTTCAGTCACTTTGATGTGTGTTGTACCTTGGTGTAGCTTTTTTCATGTTTTTCCTCCATAAGGTCTGTGGAGCTTCTTGGATCTGTGAGTATATATTTTCATTTAATTTGGAAAAACATCTGCCGTTATTTTTTCTTTCTTTTCTATTCTTTTTTTTTTTTGTTCCTCCTTTTCTGTCCTCTGTGTTGGGGACTCCAAACATGTGCATTTAGGTCACTTTAAGTTTTCACAACTCACTCATGGTCTGTTCACTTTTTTTTCCCTCAGTGTCTTTCTCTTTATTTGGGATATGTCTTCAGGTATACTAATACCTTCTTTTGTAAGGTGGAATCTGCTGTTGATACTATATTAAAAAAAAAATCTCAAACATTGTGTTTTTTGAGGGAGTCTTTAAATTTTTTCTGTCTCTATTTAGTACACTTGTTTTCCTTTACCTTCTTGAATGTATGAAATATAATTGTTTTAATTTTTAAGATCAGATTTATTATTGCAGCCATTTTTAGGTCTGTTTCTCTTGATTTTTCTCTTCATTGTGGGTATTGCCTTGCTTCTTTGCAGGAAATGTATTTGCTTGGTATATCTTGATTGTATACTAGACATAATTCTACCTGTTGCATGCTAGATCTTTTCATTCTGTAAGTATTCTTGAGATTTGTTGTGAGCTACAGTTAAATTACTTGGAAACAGTTTGATCTTTCCAAGTAATTTTAAGCTTTAAGCTTTTAAGCATTGCTAGGTAGACCCAGAGCAGACTTTATTCTAAGGTAATTAAGCTCTACAAGTGAAGCAACACCTTCTGAGCACTCTATTTAATGGCTCATATATTACAAGGTTTCCACGCTGGCTGGTTGGAACATGGCTATACCCAGCCTTGTATGAGCTTAGAGATTGTTTTGCAGACTCTGTTCCTGTACGTTCCCACCTTTGGGTGTTTTCCTCATATCCATGGAGCAAGCAGTACTCAGCTGAAGACTCCTTGATGAAGACTCCTTGTCAGGAATCCTCTGAAATTCGCTGGAGTTTCTCTGTATTTTTCTGTACTCTACATGCATTTCTCTCCTGCTTGGTACTATACCTTGTGAATTGTACAATTGTTGGCCTCCGCTTGATCACCTGTTTCTTCCCAAATCAGGGAGAATATTATGCTCTTATTTGTTTGTCCATCCCTATCTTGCAGCCTGAAAATACTCACATCATAGACAGATAATTTTAGGCATTTTTACGTTTGTTTCCCTTCTTTCAAGGATCACTGTCTGTTTAATATCTGAAAATCATTGTTTCATATGTTTTGTCCCATTTTTAAATAAGGAGGGAAGATAAATCCTGCCCCCTTTACTCCATAATGGCTAGAAGCAGTTCTCTTCAGTTTCTTAACATTTTCTATTTCATTCTTGCTTCATTTTTTAATTTGCTTTAAGAAGTCTGTTTCCAATTATATTCTGTTTCCTATATATTCGATCTTTTACCTGGAGACTTTGGACTTTTTTCTTATTTTGAAAGTCTGTTAATTAAGATATATCTCAGAGTTGATCATTGTGAGTCACTTTTATCATGTGGCCACTTACCCTTTTGGTATGTGGATCTCTAGGAAGTGTACTTGGATTATATTTTAAAATATTTTTTTCTACTATTTTATTTTTCTTTCCAAGATCTCCAATTATATGTAGTCTGGACTTTTTTGGGTCTGTTTTCCACTTCAACTCCTTTTCTCTGATGGTCTTTAGTTTTTTTCTCATTTTCTCATTTGGTAATTTTCTTGCTTTTTCTTTGCCCTTTATGACATTTGTATTTAATTTTGTTCTTCCTTGGACTCTTTTAAAATTTATTCCTTCACTTTCACATAATTTTGTCTTTTTCTTTATTTTCATTCCACTCTGAGTTTATTCAGCTCATTCATTTCTTCCTTTTCATTTTTAAAAATATAATTTCTCATTTTCATTTTAAAATGTCTGATACAAATGCTCATTTATTTCATTTATTATTATTATTTATTTATGGTTTCTGGGTTTTGTTTGCATGGGATCTGTTATCACCTGAAATGTTGTGAGTGTCTTTTTCTTTCTTTGTCTCATAGTAGCTTTGCATTGATGAAGACAGTATCTTTGTATTCATGGACATTCTGGCTGTTTGCAATAGTTTATAAAATTCCTAGTTTAAGAATACCCTCTTCTGTTGGGGAAGCAAAGTGTAATTTATTTATTGGATGACATATTGGCGAGTGCTGGGTGGGAAGGAGTTGTTTTTTTATTTACTCATATAAGAGCCTAAGTTTCCTACTCTTCTTTTACCTCCTAGTACGCAGTTTCCAAAAGGTGTCTCTACCTATTTTTTCTCCTATCTTCTACCGCTAGAGCATTCTTTCCCAGGACTGGCTCCTTGACTTTTGTGTTCACATTAAGTCTTCTCTTTGTAGGTCAGTGTTCTGATTTACCAGAGCTTGTTATTTATTTATTTATTTATTTTTTTACACTTGTTCATTCCTCCCAGTCTCTCTCCCATGCATTTTTTTTCCCTGACCTTCCTAGCAGTCTAAAAATAGTTGCTGTGGGAGTCCTAGAGTAGGTTCTGTTGGAAAGTGCTTTATATTTTTCTTCCCATAGCTAATTTGAGGCTTATAGTGTACCCTGTCTTTTGGCTGAAAACATGGGATTTTTGTGGTTTTATTTATTCTTAATATGTCAATTAATGTAGCTTTTCTGCATGATGTGTGGGGAGATGGAGGTTTAGGCAACTGTTGGTATTTCTGTTCCCTGAAAGCCTGGAAAATCTGTCTTTTGAGAACAATTAATATTTCTAGATGCTTTAACTAAAAGGCTAATTTTGGACATTTTCTTGAATCAGGAAAGTATTGTGGCATGTGACATGTTATTTGACCTTTTAAAATGGCTGGGCTTTGCAAATAAGGGACTTTGGAATTTTATTCTTTCAGATAACAGCACGGATTTCTATAGTAGAATAGTTCTTTTATTTTTCATGTAAAGTGTGAATTCCAAATTGTTCTTACACCTATGTGTGGGATGTCTATAACGTTAGGTTAAAGTTACTACATAATACCTTTTAGTGCTTTAATGAAGTAGTGAATTATTGTTACTTGACCTTTTGAAAAGGTCAGTAGTAAATTTTGTTTCATTTTTTTTAAAGGACATTTAAATGTAATGAAAGTCAGAACTGTAATATTACCATGAAAGTAAAGGTTATGGGGTACATTTAATTGTGTTCCTCTGTTTTTGAAACTGCTTTGAGGGAGACTGTGCTAAAATTCCACATGGTAATTGTTTTTTTTGAGAATTTTATTACTCTTTTCCATTTTATTCTGTTGGAGGAAAAGATTACATTTCTGTTTGTCTTTTTCTGCTATTTTTGCTCAAATTTCATGTGTATTGTCCTATTTAAGTTACAAAGTTTAAACTACTTACCTGTTCACTTTTCCAAGAAAGTAAAATGGAGTAAATGTCTCAGAGGTCTTTCTTAGACTCTTGAGTAAAATTCTGTTTGTTCAGATACATAGTTAATATGTTAAGGATTTCAGAAAAATTAGAGGCCCACTAATGGGAGAATTAAATATACTCTGATTTATGAAAGTATTTCACTTATGTCTATATAGATTGTGTAACTAAATATATTTTCATTTTATTAAAATTTAGAAACTAAGCTGTAAACATGAAGACTATATTATGTTATATATCCTTATTTTATATTGTGATGTTTTTCTTCCATTTTAAAGCAGTTTGAAGGAATTTTTTTTTTTCATAAATTTATTTCCTAAGAAATAACACTGAAATTTCTTCTATGGGCCTGTATTAATAATTTTGTATTAGTTCTTATATTTATGAGTGACTTTCTCTTTAAAAAGAAAGTCTTACCTGAGTGTTTTGATTTCCCAGTAACTACAAAGCTTCCGTAAGACAGTTTTGAATTATTTTCCCTCAAATGCAATATTCTGTTGCATATATTTTAACAATTATAAAGATGTGGATAAAGTTGATACCTTTTAGAAAATAAAGGAAAGCATTGTCTTTTCTATGTGATTCTGTTTAACTTCTCTTAGCATTAAGTGAAAGATAAAAATTTGAGTGATCCTTTTCAATATTTTCCACAGGGAAGAGACTTCCACCTTAAAGTAGTGTTGCCTGAAGATTTACAACTGAAGAATGCAAGGTGATACGGTGTTTAGTTATAAACGTGCATTTTTGCATTTTGGTGGTACAGGCAGTACATTTGGTATAAATTGATTCTAGTGACTAGAGTTTTGCCTAAAATGCTTATTAGTCATTTGCCCCAAAAGAAACATCTCTGATTTTTCCAAACCAATGTGGCATTTGTAAATATTTACCTGTTACTAAAGTGCTTTTAAACATTAGTTCTCTCATTTTTTTTTTTTTTTAATTTAAAGCAGTAAACAGCAACTGTGTATACTTCCCAAACAAATACTGAACAAGTATATAAAGGGAGAGTACAAAAGGATTAGAAAACATTTTTTTCCAACTTTTGACTGATATTATTAATGTGTATATTCATGGGAAGACTCACATCAGTTCAGTCCTGGCATAAATTAGGCACCAACATTGGGTGTTGGTAGATACAACTAGTCAGGATATGAGACTGAAAATTTAGGTACCACCCCAAATCTCAATTCTTCCTCTAAATATTTCTGAAGAAGAATGGAGGAAAAGGAATCCAGAGATATTTGTGAGTAGAATTGAGAGGATTTTGTGACCACTAGAAGTGTAGGTAAGAGGGAAAAAGGAATAGAGGATGCTTTTCAAATTCCTGCAAAGATCACTAAGCTAGAGAAGAGGTCACAGATGGAAAAGTAGAAGAGAGATTGTTTTAAGTCATACTGGGTGTGAAATATCAAGAGGAGCTATTTAGTAGGTAGTAATATGGTGGTGTGGAACTAGAGTATGAGACCTGGAGTGCAGATGTATGTGGAAGTTACAACAGATGAAGGATTTGGGACCTTGATTATGAATAGGCTTTTTGGTGCTGTGTCTGGCGGGGAGTTTTGGTGGGGGGCGTAGAAGAGAAAGCCAGTGACGAGACCTTGGGGCATACCAACATTTAAAGTACTGGTCACTAAAGAGGAACTTAGAAGGAGACTAAGGATTGACCAGAAAAGAGGAAAATTTGGACAGCAGAGTCTTTCAAGCCAAATAAAGAAGGCTTAAGCAAGGCATGGTTAGCATTGCTGAGGACTGCAGAGAGATAGGTTAGATGCAAGTAAGTTTTGTGTGGTGACAGAAGCCATTTGTGTTGGATTTTGGACTGGATGAGTGGGAGGAAAGTATAAAGTGTTTTGAAGAAAAAGAGGTGGTTAGAGAATGGTATGCATTCGAGGAGGAGTTACAGTGTTCTTTAAAGATACATGTATTTGAACAAGTTAATTCATTAAGTAGAAAAAACTAGCAGAACATAAATTAAGGATACCACAATAAAGGGATAATTAATTGAAGTCACCAAGTTGATAGCAAGGGAGAGAAAGCACATTTCGTGCAGGGGTTACCAATGGACATTTGAATGAACTACCAAGAATGGAGAGAGTTGTGCTGATTTGAAAAGGCCATGTTGGGGAAAACTCAGAGAGGCTTCCTACTTGTAGGTAAGTAAAAGTAATTCCTTAGAAGAAGAGTTACTTAATAGTATCAGGAGCACAGCAGACGTTAGCCAGTAAGTGGATGAACATTAACTTATCACTTCTTATACAATTAATTAAAAGTATGTATCTTTATAGCCGGGCTTGGTGGTGGATGTCTGTAGTCCCAGCTACTTGAGAGGCTAAGGTGGGAGGGTTTCTTGAACCCAGGAGTTCAGGTTGCAATGAGCTGTTCTTCTACTGCACTTCAGCTAGCCTGCCTGACAGAGCGAGACCCTGTCTCTAAAAAATAAAAAATAAAAATAAAATGTATCATTTTAGTTATATTAATCAGGAATTTGAAGGTAATACTGCTACACATGCTTTTTCAAATACATGTTTGATACATTATATTGGATGATACATTGTTATCAAAACTGTTGGTTTTATTTAACCTATCTTGGAAAAGAATCTACTTCAGTGGAAAACTTTGCTTGGGATGTGTTAAAGTTAAAAAACAGGATGTACTGTTTGCCTGTCATTTACTGATTGCAGTTATTTATATTTTGGAATAAAATTAGTACTGACAGTTTGAAGAAAAGACTTTGAACAGTATCAATGGTAAAAATTTTATTAACTTGTCAAAATTATATTTGTCCTTCTTTTGTATTTACATGCATATTTGTGTTAACATACAAATATGTTTTTCCTTTTAATTCTGAACAATGAACAAACCATTTTGTCTCATTAAAATTTTAGATTATTATGTAGTTGGCAGCTGAGAACAATACTTAATGGATACCATCAAATAGTACAGCAGGTAAGTCCTTTTTAGAAGGTTTATATTTTAAGTGAAGATAAGAAATTACTAAATTTATTGTTCTTCAAAGACCTACTTTGTAGAATGTGGTAACAAACTGGTTTAATAGTTGTTGAGTTTTGTAGGTTTCATCTCTGTGTGTTTTTAAATCTCAGTGTCCTCAGGAGATCTCCAGGTAGCCTTTGTGTTGAAACCGATTTCCATCCTTGAGACTTTAGGTTCTTCAAGTGAATTCACCCTTATCCATATCCATCACTACTTGAGTGATTTTTCTTCTGAGACTGAATGGTGGTGATAGGGGAAAAAAAAAATCAGACCCATTTAGAGCTGTGGGATATCTGTGGCAAAAATGGGATTTTAGTCCTAGATTAGCAACAGAAAAGATGTAGTAGAAATAATTTAGGATCATGTGTACTTGCATAATGAGGGGAGATAAAGGTTGCTTAGTGTGTTAATAGGCAGGATTAATTTCTTTATTCTTAATGTTTAGGTTCCTCTACCTGAAAATTCCTTTAAAGAGTAGAAAAAAAATCAGTTACTGAAGCAAAATAATGACATAATACAATTCTTCTTTTAGGAAAATAGTTGTTAGAATTGCGTTTCTTTTGATCCTTTATGCGTTTATGTGTTTTTTTTTCCTGATTTTCTATACTTCTGTGTTTTAAAGGCAGGTTATTATCTATGATAACTGATAGTCACAGTCACTTTCCCATAAAGCATTAAAGCTACAAAGAAGTATAGGAGATAAACTATTTGATTTATAGAATGAAGGTTGTCATCCTGGCAATATAATTACAGAAGTTTTTTAAGGATATGTTCAAATTATTTGTCTGTTTTCTTTCTATCCCTGTCTCCATCCCCTTTACTTTTTATATTGTACACTAAACTTTAAGAAATGCATGTATTGACATATTGAGATAGCATGGGAAAAAATGGTTTATGTAGTCTAATATTAAGATCTATTACTCTGTTTTTCTCCAGCAAGTTATCAAGAGGATTCCTAGACAAAAATCCCAATTATTTATTCTTCCTTGCCCTCTGATTGGTTAGGTAGAACCCAGTGTTAGTTTAAGTCTTCTTTTTATTTTACAGTCCCACTGAATATTACTATTCTTTTCTTGTATCATGTTTAATTTTAGTAAATATGGGCCAGGGAGTCAACAGACTTTTTCTGTAAAGAACCAGATAATAAATTTTTCCGGCTTAGTAGGCTGTAAGATCTCTGTTGCAACTACTCAACTCTGCCCTTATGGCAACCATAGACGAGGTAAGTGAATGGGTATGGCTACATGCCAATAAAACTTTGTTTACAAAAACAGTATTGAGCTGGATTTGGCCTCTGGGCTTTAGTTTCCAGACCTTTCCAGACCCTGTCATTTATTGATCATCTGTAATAAACTAAGCGGGGCGGGGGGAATACAATGTAGAAGAAGGGATAGTGAAGAATTTGCTCTACATAGACCCACTCAAAGCTGAGTTAAGATGTGAATCATAATGTGTTCATGCATTGTTGAAAACAGTGTAAAACTTGAGAATTTTTTTTCTGTAGTTATTTTAAGAATGAAGGATTTCTAGGAAATGGAATCGTAACTCTTAAATATTTATTCTACTTTAGAGATTATTTCCTTTTTGCCATTTTATTATAACAGGTTTTACTTTAATGAGTGACTGTCTCCGTTTTGACTAATACGGATTAGTTGTGAGAGGACAAAAATCACGATTGTAGGTAGTCTTTAAGGTCAAGGGAAAAATAAAAAAAGACCGTATTGTTAATTAATAATTGTTAATTTATTGCTCTAACTAGATTTTAAAAATTATATAGAGTTGCCTGATTTTTATATTTTATGCTCTTCCCACTCACATCACTCCTATACCTCTTCTTTCTCTTTTTTTTCTCTTCCTCCTCCTCTTCCTCTTTCTCCTCTTCTTTAAAAAAAGTTATGATTAGGTTGCTAGATTTGCTAGACATGGTAGTGACACAGAAGGGCGGCAGAGAAGTGCTGGGTAGAGAAGGATGGGTCCTTGGTGAGGGCTCCACCCCCGGGCCTGTGCCCATGGACCTAGGTGAGGACAGGCACCCCTGCCTTCACGCTCAAATGTTGCATTTCCCAAGACCACCATGGCCTGCCATACCCCCATCTTGTGCCTATAAAAACCCGAGACCCTAGCAGGCACACACACACAAGCGGCTGGACGTCGAGAGAAATATATCAGTGGAGGAACACACAAGTGTCCGGACATCGAGAGGACATCGAGATCATGTCAAGAGCACACCGATAGGCTCCAGCAGGCCGGCAGGCCATTCACCGGCAGAATGACGTGGAGTTTGGCCGGGGTGGTTGTAGGAGAGCCTGGGCCACTGAACAGCCCGACTCCACGGGAAAACCATTTCCCTTCTGGCTCCCACATCTGCTAAGAGCTACTTCCACTCAATAAAATCTTGCAGTCATTCTCCAAGCCCACATGTGATCCAATTCTTCCAGTACATCAAGGCAGGAACCCTGGGATACAGAAAGTTCTCTGTCCTTGCAATAAGGCAGGGGTCTAATTGAGCTGGTTAACACAAGCTGCCAATGGATGGCTAAAATAAAAGAGCACCTTGTAACACACACCCACTGGGGTTTAAGTAGCTGTAAACATTCACACCTAGACACTGCTGTGGGGTTGGAGCCCCACAGCCTGCCTGTCTGTCTGTTCCCCTAGAGGTTTGAGCAACAGGGCACTGAAGAAGCAAGCCAGACTCCCATCGCATGCCCTGCAAGGGGGACAAGGGATTCAGTAGTATACAGTGCTCAAGAAACAGAGTAGTGTGAGGTTTTAAGTGATATTCTAACACAGTTTAATATATCTCAACAAAGTAGATTTGAGGACATTAATTACTCTTTCAAAATGAAATTGATAGGAGTAGTAAGGTTGATGACCAATACTTTTTATACTTTTCAGATGTAGATATAGCTAATCTTTTTTTCACTTCACTTAGGCCTACATTTTATTACAGTTTTAGTGGATGGAATAATTATTGTGCAAATGAAATTAATTGGAAATGTTTTGATCTAGAGGATGCAGCACTCTCCTGATCTAATGAGCTTTATGATGGAGTTGAAGATGCTTTTGGTAAGAATTTTTTTTTTCTGACGCTGTTACCATACTGGAAGTCTTTATTTCTTTTCTGTAACTCCTTTAAATACTGACATTATTAGAATTTGTCTTCTTAACTCCCAGTCATTTAATGTTTTCTTTTACTGTGTACATAAATATAGGTGATGCATTTCTTGAACTGCATGAGGGACATAACTTTGTGAAGGAACCACTTTGATTGTATCATAAACTAGGTATTCTTGACACTAGTTTTGGGCAGGTGGTGAAGAAATAAAATGCACTCCTGGCCTGTCAGCAGGGAGTTTAACATCTAAGAAGAGATTTGGTAGTCCTACTTAAAGATATAATATGATGTATAAATAGTTTTGTCTATAGCTACAGATATCTGAAAAAACGTTTTACGTTTCACTTTATGTGTACTGTTACATATATACTTTTAATCAGCATTGTATAAAATACTTGATTATTTAGTTTATCCTGTAGACATTTTTCTTAAAACCCAAGTTCATTTTATTACCCAATTTTCAACATAAACAAAAGAAGAGGGAAGATTATAGTAAATACTGCTGGGCCTGACCAAATTTTAACATTTTGCCAGTCATAGTTCCTCTTCTACTTTTTTAGAAGAAAGACACTGTAATATTTTAAAGGAAATTCTGGACATTGTATGTATCCCTCTGTAAATAGGTCAGTGTGTGTCTCTTTAACAGCTAAGTGCTTTTTATCTGTTTTTAAATATGCTGTTATAACCTCAACAAAGTTAATATTTCTTATAGCTGCTTTGTTTGTATTAGTATGCAAACAAGGTCCACACAGTATATTTAGTTAATATGTCTCTTAAGCCTTATATAAGACTTACAAGGTACTTATGTATAACAGCATCTCCTCTTTACCTCACCCTTTTTATTCATGCCATGTATTTGTTGAATAAAACAAATTAGGTGTCCTGTAAAATCTACATTCTGGATCTGGCTTGTAAGATATTCCTGGTTTATCTTTTAACATACTCTACTTTCTTTGTAATCTGGCATTTAGATCTAGAGGCTTCAGCAGATTCGGATTCATTTGTTCTTACGAGATTACTTGGTGCTCTGTATTTATTATATTACAAGAGGATGCACGTGATGTCTGATGGTTCCTTGGTTCCTCTTTTAATAAATTTAAGATTGATCAATATGTTTAAATCCATTCAATATAAAGTTCCCCATCAGCCTATCACCTAATGATTTTAGCCTCTAATAATAATAATTGCCTATATCTAATGTTTCATTAGGATTTACAAATGGTAATTTAAAAAATTCCATCATCTGCATTTCTTAGTTGAAAATCTTCTGTAGAGAACTTCTCATCAGTTGTTTGGTTAATTTGAGGTACAGCTTATAATGGAGAGACTGGATAAGTGCTTGTTTCTTTTCCTTTTAAAACAGAAACCAATTTTTAGAATAATGAGTTGGTGCCTAGCAACTGTCACAGAGATCTAAAGTGATTTTTTTTTTAAGTATCTTTATGAACTCATAGATTTTTATATATTTAGTTAATTTTTATTTATCGTAGTCATTTTCTTTTTGATGCTTAAATTGTCCCATTTTTTGGTCAGTACAAGCCCCCTCATGTTGGCTCCTGAGTTCTTTTAATATAACCCAAGCTTCTTTGCCTTCTGATACCAGTTGCTCCAGGCTCATTTATTCATTTTATCCCATAACTGTAATCAGCCATTTCTCCAAAGAATCATGATTTCTTTGTAGGAAATAGTATTTGGATGCCTCAATCTGGAAACTTGAGTGTTTATTGCTGTTACTTCTAGGTTTTTTTCAGTGGACAAAGCTAGAAAAAAATGCTTTTTGGAAAGAATGTAATTACGAGTTTGTATTGATATTTACAATTCAAATGGGCATTATAGGGTTTTTACTTCTTTGCTTATATCACTTTTACTCTGAAAATGCTGTTTTCTAATGTTAACATCATTGTAGTATGGTTTTTTGTTATGTTCTACTTGTTATATTTCACTTATGCTTTTCCTGTCTACATGTTTATGTTAGTTTATATAAAAATTACAATACTAATATTGCTAACAATGGAAAGTTTTGATATTTCTTTGTAGTTCTTGTTGAGACCATTTTGTTCTTAGCAGCAACTACTACATATTGATAACTTAGTTGCTAGATTTTTTTCTTGAGTCCCTTTTCAATGCTAATAAGAACCTTTTAAGGTAGGACTTTGATTAAATATGTGAGATTAGAATAATAGTTTAAAATTAATTTCTAAAGTTTGAATTTTGATTTATGAGTTTATAAATCCTAATTAATAAGGGTTATCAAAAATTGATTACAAATTACATCAAAGGACTTAATGTAATAACCCTAAAAACGTAAAGTGAACAAGTGAAGCATATTTGGTTTACATCTCCTTGACATTGGGGAAAAGTTTGAAACATTTATCTTTTTATTATAATTTTAATAAACCATACAAATACAAGGAGAGACTAAGGGAACCAGAGTAAAAGTGTAGGTATCATGTCCCATTAAACTCTTCCTATCAAAAATAACTTTATACATTGTAAGTCACAGCTCTCTTGGCCATTTAATTTTGAACAAACACTTACTAGTTTAAAACTAAAATGAAATTTTGAGATCTCTGATTTACAGTATCTATTTAGTACATTTATTCCATTTCTGAATAAAAATGAAATCCTATATTTTAGCTTTCTTCAGAAATTACGGACAAAGTTGGTGATTTTATTGCTCATTTAAGATAGTATACCTAAAAATATAAGAATTACTAGTGTACTGTTAGGCTGTATTGTTAGTAATAGGGTTCCTATACTATAATCACCAATAACTATGTTGAGAGTGATGCTCACATGAAATCAGTAGTTATTGAACTTTTTCAGGAAATGTGTAAATCTTCCATGGAGTTGCCTAGTAATAACTGCATATAGTGGGAGTTCAGTATATATTTAATAGGTGAACAATTACCTATATTTTAAAATAATCCTATGTGGTAGGTTATTTTATTTCTATTTTGGAGCTGAGCCACTGAACCCTAAGGCCTCAAAATAGGAATTGTTAAAGTCAGGATTTAAAACTTCTGTTTGTGAAGCCTTTCTGCTATGTACCTTTCCCTCTTTTCTGTGAAGAATGTGTTGCTTCTCTGCTTTTGCCTTTTTACCTGTTATGGTACTAGAGTAGGAGTAACTTGTCTGACTCAGAATAGAAGGTAGAGTGTATAAATGTCATAAACCTAGGATTGAAAAATGTTTTTACTATTATCCAGGTTTATTTTTACCTTCAATTTTTGTGGATAGCAATAATTAATATTTCAGAATAAAAACAAATTTTGAAAGAAGTACTATACTACATTAACGCATTTTATTTAATAACTAGTAGAGCACAATCTTCATAGTATTAGGTTGGTGTACAACCTAAATACGAGTTTATTTTGGTGGACCATCAGTCTATTTTTAGGCAACATTAAGCATTTATATTATAAAAAAGGCAGCATATACCTTGTCTTCTAGGAGCTTACCCTCTAATTAAATCCATATTGATATTCTCAGCTATATGGATCTACTTTCACAGTTTTGTTTTCATCATAAAGCAGATTCAGAACTAAATTGAAGTAGTTCCAGTTAATAGTTTTGATTTTGAAGTGCTGTTTTGTAGTATATATTCTTTTTAATATGATCTCAATTTAATAGTATCCTATCCTTGTTAAAAAAATTAATATATACTTTAAAAATAAGATTAAACATATACTTAAAAGAATAAAAATTGCAACCTTTTATTAGGATTATATTTGTCAGAAGTGTTTATAATTTTCAACTTGTCCCTATCTACTTCCATGATTTATTGTGGCTTATTTATTTATTTAATTATTTATTTACTTACTTACTTTTTGTAATACCGTTTGATACTTCAGACCATATGAACATCTAAGTAATTTGTAGATACATTTATTTTTACTTTCCATATAAGCTGTTTGTCTAGGTTAGTAACTTCAAAATAATGGTAATTTTAGCTTCAGCAATTCTAGTGATATTTTTATATATCTTGTAAAAGAATTTAGTTTTGGTTGGGAGAACATAAACATTGTAAAGCCGTCATAGATAGGCCTAGCAAGGAACGGGACTGTAATCTAGCCAGATGGATGGCATAGTACTCCAACGTACCTGGTTGAAGAATAGTACAGAGTGTAAGTCAGTAAAAGAAATTAGCATGTAGATATTTGTTCTGATAATGAGGGGTTTTTGTTTGTTAAGATGTGGTTCATAATGGTGTACAAATATGTTAGTTTAGGTAATGTACTTAGAGTTCAGGCCTTTCTTTAGAGGTACTTTTTGAAAAACGTATATATCAAACATCATATTCATGGGAGTAGAGAGAGAGTGAAGCCTTGAGGATGAATGTAATAAAAAGTTTTTTTTTTTTTAATCTCCAGTAGGCATAATAGTCCAGGAAAATATTAAAATCGTAAGTTCTTTTCATGGCATAAAAATTGACATTTTGCATGACCTTCAGTGCAGTCCTTTTAACTTTTTCTTGTTTCTTTTTCATGAGCAGGGGAATGAGTCAGCCAGATTTTCTTTAAAACAATGGATACTTTTATTAGGCACTAAGAAGATAATGAAATTATGTTTTGCAATCAGGTATTAACAGTTCATTGTCTTGCATTCCACAGCCAATTCAGGTTTTCTTCTTTTAAACAGGAAGTTGCCTTAAAGAATAGACAAGAGCTATATGCACCACCTCCTCCTCCCCAGTTCTACTCAAGCCTTATTGAAGAGATAGGAACTCTTGGTTGGGACAGGTATGTCTGTTTTAAAATATATTTTAAATGCCTTTGTTTTATACATTTTAACTGAATATATTTCTAGTTTTAGCAATTTATACCTGATTTTAGTCAAAGTGTTTCATTGTAACTAGAGTATTTGATCCTTATTGTTGCTGTGAATTAAAGAGGAATATCATCATAAAAAATTGACTTACAAAGTAAAATGCTAAATATAATTTGGAGAAAATGACATTTTTATGTACACAGTAAGATGTTACCGTAATAGATACTTTCACTGAACATACAACTGTATTCTAAATTTTCCATATTTGAAGAGTAGTGCTTGGACACATGAAAGAGACTGGAAAAATTGCAGTATTTTTGAAATAATTGTAGTTATTTTGGTTAATATACAATTTGGCATGTCTAAATTTACATATATATAACATTATAAGTGCTTTTGTAATTTGAGTAGTAAATTTTAGCCACTAGGGTTTGGAAGAATCATCTAGCTTTCTTTGAAAAAAATGATTTTTTTAAAAAAAACTGATGCATAAAGAAACTTAAGTTCAGTAGACATGTAAGAAGGTTGTTAAAACTTAATCCACATACCACCTGGAAAAAGTATGTGATGATTTGCTTGCTATTCAGTTTCTGAATTTAGCTTCCTTCTTAGTGTGGATACTTTGAAACAGTACATTTATTATTAGGTGTATTATAACCTTTCTACTTTGAGCTAAAGCAGCAGTAAAGATATGTCAATTTAGTTCTTATCACTTCTTAACCAGTATCAATAGTATTTTAGTATTCATTTGTTATTTCCATTTAGGTTGCTCTATTACTAAGATAAATCAAGGGCTAACTTAGGTACAATGTGAAAGGAATGTGCAATTGTTCACCACTAAGTTTTTCTTATTGTGTTTAAACATCTTATTATTCATCTGTTTTTTAGCTATTTTCAATGAGTTGGCCTTTTGATAACTAACGTAAAAAACCAGAAAGTCAAATCGCCATTTGAAAGAGAACAAGGAACATATCTTAAGTGCAGAATATATGTCCTTTAATATGTTTTATACCATTACTGATAACTAAAGAAAAACTAAAGACTTAAACATATTTTAGAGTTCCAAATTATTCCCATGTAAATAGTCTAAAATCGCCATTAGTTACGTGATTATTAGAGAAAGAAGAATTATTTTATTTGCCTTTGCCTTCTACTTTCCTTTATATTCCTTAAAAGGCTTTTATTTAGAAAGTTTCTCTTCTTATGTATAGATCAATATTTTCCCTTTTGTTTTAACCACTAAAATTTGACTGAGTAGGCCATACCGCTTTTGGTGCACTTATGTGCAGAGATAGGTTAGCCATTCCTTCAGTCGTGACTTTATTTATGTAGACTTAATTTTTTATAAATACTTCTTTATCTTACCACCTCCCTGATTAAGAGTCAAAGTGTGTACGATCTGTACTTGAGCCAAGTTATTTAAATACTGGTCTTGATAAAAATTACAGCCTCAGATTTCAACTTAAAACCTTACTAAAATCCTGATTGCACGTAATAGTGTTTCACTGTAGATGGACTGCTTAAAGTCTCTAATCTTATTTTATATATTTTCTCAATTTTACCCATCGATCTTAGAACCTAACTACTTTCTTTTGCTCTCTTGTATAGTTGCTCTTGAGGATGCCACTGACTTGGATTAAAGGATGTTGTATGAAATAGCCCTAAGAAATGCAGTAGGAATTTTAATTTTGGATGTCTTCCATTTTATGATATAGCACTATCTTTATGAGAAGCCATGAAAGAAGTTTTATTCTGTTTCAGATGCTAGAAAAGTCGTGCTTTGCCTGACTATCCAACCTGCCACTTAAAGTATAATGTGAACTGTGTAATTGACTATGTTCTCTTTGACTTGGCCTCTAGGAAAGTTAGAGTCAAATTTTTGACATACTTTTTAGAGCCATGCTGGATATAGTATTTATATTTCTGTATGCTAATCTTATCCTGACTTTTGTTCTCCTATGATTCTTCTCTTCATATCAAGGGTACATGTTATCTATGTGACTCATCACTGTTGATTTTGATCTTGATTACCTTGTTGAGGTAGTATTTGTCAGGTTTCTGCACTGTAAAGTTACTGTTTTTTTCCCTCTCACTATACTGTACTCTCTGGAAGTCACTATGCGTAGCCCACACTTAAGGAGTGGGCAGTTACACTCACACCTCCTTTAGGGCAGAGTATTTAATAGATTTGGAATTTTTCTGCTCAGATTTTGTTCTCTCTCATTTATTTTTTCAGTCATTTATTTGAAATACTATGGACTCAGGGATATTTATTTTATACTTTGGGTTATAATCTAATACTCTTTTACTTTCTTGTTCAATTTGTTCTAGCTTTGGCCATTGAAAGCTCTTTCAGTTGGCTCCTGTGTGCTTTTGACAGGCCCCATCATTGTGGATATATTTATATTTTTGAGCATTTCCTTACTTTCTAGCACTGAAAGAAATTTTGTGTATTTCCTGCCCTTGTCCTAGAATCGACGATTTTTCCAAGGAGTCCTGGTTGCTTTTATTAGTGAGTGGTATTAGAAACCAGGATGTGGGCACTATGGGTGCTTGTTGCTATTGGTGTGTTGTTGTTTCTAGACCTTCTTAGCTGAAAAACGGAAAAAAAAATGTGTTTATACTAACTTGTGCGTACATATCTGTGAATGTTTTTGTATATTACCATTTGTGTCTCTATTAAGGTAAACATGATTTTATACTGATGTCTGCAACTCCAGTCCATTACCATATGTAGTTTTCTAGCCCACTCACTTGGTATATCTGAAATCTCATATTCCAACAGGGAGAAACCGAGCTCCCATTATCTGTTATCGATTTATTTACTTGTTCAGTTACAGTATACATGGAGAGCACTATCAGAATTATTAATCTGTACCCCCATGGGTAACAACTTTATCAACTATGCAGTGCTTATTTTTATAAATTTTTTTTTGTTTGTTTTTTGCTTTTATAGGCTTCACTCATTTTCACAGTTACTTTGGTTAGAACCATTTCCTCCACCCTCTTCAATGTACTTCTTTCCTGTATTTGTAACACAGATTGTTTTGTCACGTTCTCCGTTTCATCCTGCATTCATTTTAAAAAATGATTTTAGGATCTATAGTGATGCTGCCTTTTTCTTTCCAGATGAATTTTTTGTGCCTTTTTAATTTTTCTTAATCAGTTTTGCAAGAGCCATGTGAATTTTTTTTTCAAAGACCCAACTTTTAGCGTTGTTAATTTTCTCTATTGTATGTTTTTTATCATTAATATCTACTTATTAAGAATTTATTTATTTATTTTTTTTAGTTTTGCTTCCTTTGTAATTTCTTGAGATGGATATGTAGGTCATTGATTTTTTTCCCAATTTATCTTATGTTATTATATATTAATTTAAGGCTGTAAATTTGTAAGCAATCTTAGCTAGATTCCATAAGTTTTGATGTTACATTTTTATTACTGTCAGTTAAAAATGTTAATTTTCATTGTGATTTCTTTTGGCTTATTTAGTATATCTCTTAATTTTCAAACAACTGGAGGTTTTTGGGTTATTGAGTTCCAGTTTAAGTCTGCTTTTATCAGAAATTATCCTTTTAATTATCTCAATACTTTGAAGTTTACTGAGGCTTGCTTTATCACCCAGCATCTTGTCAATTTTGGTATGTGTTCTGTTTCCACTCAAAAAGAGTATGTAATCTCTTGTTGGGTATAGTGCTTTACTTTTATTCATTCCTCACATTTATTATGTGTGTCAGATATCCTATATGTTTAATGATTTATTTGTTTTTTTGTCTGCTTGTCCTAAGATCTCTGGAGAGAGCTGTGTTAAATTTTCCCAATATGATTGTGAATTTTTGGAATTGTTTTTGTTCCCCAGAATATGCTTTATGTCTGTTTGCAGTCATGTTATTGGGTGCATACAGATTTATAATTGCTCTATCTTCCTTGTTGGTTTTCCCTTTTATTATTAGAACATGTTTTTTTTCTTTTCTGGAAATATTATTGTTTTAATGTCTACTTTGTTATAACTTCACAAGCTAATTAATTGCATATTTTAAAACTACTCTTTACCATTTGCATCTTTTAAAACAGATTTTAATGCTTTGTTGAAATTCTTTGTCTTTTTCTCTATTTTCTTTCATAGTTTTAAAATATTTTTCTTGCTGGCAGCCACCAGAAACTGGAAGAGGCAAGGAATAGATTCTCTCCTAGAGCCTCCAGAGGGAGCACATCTTTGCTGACATCTTGATGAGAGAATAAGTTCCTATTGTTTTAGCCAAATATATATATATGTGTGTGTGTGTGTGTGTATTTTTTTCTTAAGTCCTATCTTCTGGATTCCTTTTTGTTGTTTTTATTTCTCTTTATTTCAGTCCTACAGAGTCTGCAATTCTTTATTCCCCTCCTTAGTCTCTGCTGCCAAGGGTTAAATAATTTTTTTTTTTTTAAATACTTTAAGTTCTAGGGTACATGTGCACAACGTGTGGGTTTGTTACATATGTATACTTGTGCCGTGTTGGTGTGCTGCACCCAACAACTCATCAGCACCCATCAACTCGTCATTTACATCAGGTATAACTCCCAATGCCACTCCTCCCCCCTCCCCATAATAGGCCCCGGTATGTGATGTTCCCCTTCCCAAGTCCAAGTGATCTCATTGTTCAATTCCGACCTATGAGTAAGAACATGTGGTGTTTGGTTTTTTGTTCTTGCGATAGTTTGCTGAGAATGATGGTTTCCGGCTGCATCCATGTCCCTACAAAGGACGCAAACTCATCCTTTTTTATGGCTGCATAATATTCCATGGTGTATATGTGCCACATTTTCTTAATCCAGTCTGTCACTGATGGACATTTGGGTTGATTCCAAGTCTTTGCTATTGTGAATAGTGCCGCAGTAAACATACGTGTGCATGTGTCTTTATAGCAGCATGATTTATAATCCTTTGGGTATATCCCCAGTAATGGGATGGCTGGGTCATATGGTATTTCTAGTTCTAGATCCTTGAGGTATCACCATACTGTTTTCCACAATGGTTGAACTAGTTTAAAATCCCACCAACAGTGTAAAAGTAAAAGTGTTCCTATTTCTCCACATCCTCTCCAGCACCTGTTGTTTCCTGACTTTTTAATGATTGCCATTCTAACTGGTATGAGATGGTATCTCTTTGTGGTTTTGATGTGCATTTCTCTGATGGCCAGTGATGACAAGCATTTTTTCATGTGTCTGTTGGCTGTATGAATGTCTTCTTTTTTTTTTTTTTTTTTTTTTGAGACGGAGTCTTGCTTTGTCGCCCAGGCTGGAGTGCAGTGGCGCGATCTCGGCTCACTGCAAGCTCCGCCTCCCGGGTTCACGCCATTCTCCTGCCTCAGCCTCCCGAGTAGCTGGGACTACAGGCGCCCACAACCGCGCCCGGCTAATTTTTTTGTATTTTTAGTAGAGACGGGGTTTCACCGTGGTCTCGATCTCCTGACCTTGTGATCCACCCGCCTCGGCCTCCCAAAGTGCTGGGATTACAGGCGTGAGCCACCGCGCCCGGCATGAATGTCTTCTTTTGAGAAATGTCTGTTCATATCCTTTGCCCACTTTTTGATGGGGTTGTTTGTTTTTTTCTGGTAAGTTTGTTTGAGTTCTTTGTAGGTTCTGGATATCAGCCCTTTGTCAGATGAGTAGATTGCAAAAATTTTCTCCCATTCTGTAAGTTGCCTGTTCACTCTGATGGTAGTTTCTTTTGCTGTGCAGAAGCTCTTTAGTTTAATTAGATCCCATTGATCAATTTTGGCTTTTGTTGCCATTGCTTTTGGTGTTTTAGACTTGAAGTCCTTGCCCAGGTCTATGTCCTGAATGGTATTACCTAAGTTTTCTTCTAGGGTTTTTATGGTATTAGGTCTAACATTTAAGTCTCTAATCCATCTTGAATTAATTTTCGTATAAGGAGTAAGGAAAGAATCCAGTTTTAGCTTTCTACTTATGGCTAGCCAATTTTCCCAGCACCATTTATTAAATAGGGAATCCTTTCCCCATTTCTTGTTTTTGTCAGGGTTGTCAAAGATCAGATGGCTGTAGCTGTGTGGTATTATTTCTGAGGACTCTGTTCTGTTCCATTGGTTTATATCTCTGTTTTGGTACCAGTACCATGCTGTTTTGGTTACTGTAGCCTTGTAGTATAGTTTGAAGTCAGGTAGCATGATCCCTCCAGCTTTGTTCTTTTGACTTAGGACTGTCTTGGCAATGCGGGCTCTTTTTTGGTTCCATATGAACTTTAAAACAGTTTTTTCCAATTCTGTGAAGAAAGTCATTGGTAGCTTGATGGGAATGGCATTGAATCTATAAATTACCTTGGGCAGTATGGCCATTTTCACGATATTGATTCTTCCTATCCATGAGCATAGTATGTTCTTCCATTTGTTTGTGTCCTCTTTTATTTCAGTGAGCAGTGGTTTGTAGTTCTCCTTGAAGAGGTCCTTTACATCCCTTGTAAGTTGGATTCCTAGGCATTTTATTCTCTTTGAAGCAATTGTGAATGGAAGTTCATTCATGATTTGGCTCTCTGTCTGTCACTGGTGTATAAGAATGCTTGTGATTTTTGCACATTGATTTTGTATCCTGAGACTTTGCTGAAGTTGCTTATCAGCTTAAGGAGATTTTGGGCTGAGACAATGGGGTTTTCTAAATATACAATCATGTCATCTGCAAACAGGGACAATTTGACTTCCACTTTTCCTAACTGAATACCCTTGATTTCTTTCTCTTGCCTGATTGCTCTAGCTAGAACTTCCAACACTATGTTGAATAGAAGTGGTGAGAGAGGGCATCCCTGTCTTGTGCCGGTTTTCAAAGGGAATGCTTCCAGTTTTTGCCCATTCAGTATGATATTGGCTGTGGGTTTGTCATAAATAGCTCTTATTATTTTGAGATACGTTCCATCAATACCGAATTTATTGAGAGTTTTTAGCATGAAGGGCTGTTGAATTTTGTCAAAGGCCTTTTCTGCATCTATTGAGATAATCATGTAGTTTTTGTCTTTAGTTCTGTTAATAATTTTTAAAAATATTTAAAAAGCTGTAATAAAATAACCTCAAAGGAAATGGGAAGAAGGATTGGGGGTGGGTCAGGAATCATGAAGGAGGGTAGAGAAGAGAGCCTCTTCTCACCCCCTTTATCCCCATACTTGGATTCCAACCTGGGCAGTAGGGAGAACTACCCCATTATCTCTCTAGGTACATCCCAGTTGTAGGTGAGGTCAGAGGTCAGGGTATGAAAGTGCCTGTATGTGACTGGGAAGATGGACAATATGAGTTCTGTTTTCATTTTTTTGTGTATGGTTTATTGTCATATGATCTTATATTTTGGCATCCCTAATACTTTTTGAAAACTAAAGGGTTTTTCTCTACTTTTCTTTATTTTCATAACTGATTCAATACAAAATGGAAATTTTCTGTAACAAAAAATGTCAAAATCTTAAATCTTGTCTCTGCCCAATAAGGTAACTATTCTTTCTTTCGAAAGAAACTGGTGAAAGGAGATAAATGAGGAAACTGGCTTAATTTGCAGCCTTTCTAGTTAGTGCACCTTTTCTCATTGCCCCTGCTGGCTGTTCTTCAGCATTTGCCCTTGGCCATTCAGACGTCAGTGCTATGTAGTGGTATGTTGACTGTTGGATATTGCACATAAAATAGTTTAGAGGCCCCAGATGATATTATTTTCTTCTATACAGGGTTTAGCTTTTCTCTTCCTGGGAAGATAGAGTGGGAACAGATTGGCAAAGGGCCCAAGTGGGTTCAGGGTGGGTTGTGGTTTTCATAGAGGTCAGTCTACCTCTGATTGCTGCCCTTCCTGTCCCAAGCTATAACTCTTCAGAGCTTCTAAGCAAGAGCCAGGTATATTCATTGGGATTTTCCCCTTGGTAGATCCTAAACTCTAACCTTTGTGTCTCCACAAGACCTCTCAATTAGAATCTGGGGTTCATTTTTGACAAAGCTCTATCTACTTTTTGTTTGCCTTGCTTTTAGGAGCGCCTTTCAAGAGTTCCCACAGAGATCCTGGGGTATTCACTGAGACTTTGTGTCACTGGTAGGCCCTGAATTCCAATTAATTTCTCCTTGTATTATGAGATTTCTAAATAATCTTGTTTTTCATTACCTTTCTGCCTGACTTTTTATCTTCTTATTCCCTACAGTTTAAGGATTTAACAGAAGTTTTGAGGGAATATTGGCAGAATGTTAGGCCAGGTTCTGGGCCTACCTTTCCCCAGATTCTGGCCTTTCAAGTCTGTTATTTTTATCTCTCTATCCTCAAGAGATTGGCAGAAGTGCTGCTTTTTTTTTGCCACTTAATAGCAGCTCTCTCTCTGGGCTCTTTGCCCAGATCCTTCTCTTGCCCTGTGCCAGAATTGATAAATATGTTGAGGAAAATGGCTTCAGAATGTTGGCTTACTTCACTTCTGTTCCCTCTTCTTTAGGACTTTGGCCCTTCAGGGCCTGGTCAGTTTAGCAATTCTTTGATGCTTTCAACTTTTTTTCCCCCATTTTCCTTTTATCAGCCTACTTTAGTTGTTCACTGTAGAAGTGTTGGTCTTTAGCAAGCTATTCCATTTAGGCTAGAAATAGATGTTACATATAATTTTAAGAGTACTATATTATGATATTCAAGACTGGTTGATATTTATTAATGAGATCAGGCTTTATTTGTTAAGACATTAGTCTTGAGTAGGATTTGGGATGGTTGGAGGCTTTTAAATAAAATTAAGCTTAACAATGGTGAGGAGAGACAGGGAAGACAAGCAAAAAGTTGAGATGGACTAGCAGCAGTTCCCGCTGAGGTTGTGATTAGTTTTGAGACATTGATGTCATGGACCTAGTTGTTCTTTAGGTATAGATTGATGGAATAAAGAAATATTATTTTGACTTATTTTCAGATGCTTAATGTTAATATTTGGTTTTTAGAGCATAGTTGGAAATGTAGAAAGGATTTGGCAAGGACAGAGGACAGTTTTATTTCTGTTGTATTGAGATAGTGAGTTTGAGGCAGTCTACCTAGTGGATCTCACATTGTTGAGAGAAGTCCAATAACAAAAATTAGTTAAAGCATTAAGGATGTGATATGAGATTTTTTAATCACTCATTTTTTTACCCAGCTAATAATATTTATGGACTTCCTATAATATAAGGCAGGAAGGATACATAAGGCAAGACTTAAGATTCCTCATGAGCCAGGTGTGGTGGCTCATGCCTGTGATCCCAGTGCTTTGGGAGGCTGAGGTGGGGCAGATCACTTGAGCTCAGGCATTTGAGACCAACCTGGGCAACATGGTGAAACCCCCTGTCTACAAAGTGCAGAAATAAATAAATAAATAAATAAATAAATAAATAAATAAATAAATAAGCAAGCAAGCCAGGCGTGGTGGTATGCATCTGTAGTCCTAGCTACTCGGGAGGCTGAGGTGGCGGAGCCTGGGTAGGTCGAGGCTGCAGGGAGCTGAGATCACACCACTGCACTTCAGTCTAGGTGACAGTGCGACCCTGTCAACAAGAACAACAACAAAGATTCCTCATGGAACTTATATCTAGTGGAAGAGTCAGAATTTAGGTAGACGATCATAGTACTGAATTATGACCACGATAAGAAGGGTAGAGTATAATTATAGGATTCTTGAGAGTTAGAAATAGTGCAAGTATATAAAATGTTTTATGGAGTAAGTGTTTTGTGAGATAAATAGGAAGTATTGTCCTTTGCTTTGTATTATACCCATTGTTCTAATGTAGGAGAAAAAGGAATAGATTTCTAACTTTGATAATAGATGAAAACCAAAAATGAGGGTGTGAATGTCTCTCTACCATATGTCATTTATCACAATATTATTGCCTCCTTTTTTCACTAAGATTGTTAAATACAGGGACTGTCGTTCACGAAGTTTCTGTTGTGTGCCACTGACTGTGCTAGGTGCTTCATGTATTCTTATTTAATTTCTCAGGACAAATTTTAAGATAAATATTTTTATTTCCAAATTTTTCTGTAAAACAAGTGTGTATAGACAGGGCTGGGTACATAACACCACTCAGGCATTCTGTGTGAATGATGCTCCCTGGAGTTGTCCCATAGCGTGGCTCCGATATGGAGCCTTTAATGGAGCCTTTAATAAATTCTCCCCAACTACTTGGAGATAGTCACACATTGAGGGTGAAACTAATAAAAAGTATCTTACCACGAATAAAATGGACGATTTGCAAAATTAACACACCCTTGGAGAATTTCAAAATCTGTTGCATAGATTTGTGAAAGATTATAGTTTAATTATAGTTACTAAGGTGGATGAATGACTTTTTTTTCCCTCCCTTTTTTTTTTTTCCCCTCTTTTTTTTTTTTTTTTTTTCTTTTTTTGGAGATGAGGTTTTACTGTATTGCCCAGGCTAGTCTCACACTCCTGGGCTCAAATGATTCTCCTGTCTCAGCCTCCCAAAATGCTGGGATTAACAGGTGTGAGCTGCCATGCCTGGCCTAGAATGGATAAATTACTTTTGATTTAGCTGCTGTTACTTAATCATTTGTTTTATACTGTTTAAAAATAAAGAATGTGTTAGCAGAAGAGAAGTGGTGTGTATGGATTGTGAGAAGCCAAAGAAGATAATTCTGTTAGTGTTAATCCTTTACTGTCTGGTAGAGTGACAAAACCTATCAACTTTATTTTTATGACTTAACTCTTAAATTAGGTCTGGTACACAGATACACTGATAAAATTGGGTTTCAGAACCTGCTGATCTAAAGCTGAGAGACCTGAACTGTGCTGTCCACATACTAGAATTGCTACTGTTTAAGGCCCTGCCTGAGGAGCTGGCTAAATTCTTAATTTAAAATATCTTTTGAAATGACACACACAATGATTTGCATGACAGATTGATTTAAATGTATTTTCAGAATCTTAATGATTTCTAGACTCTGTCAATAAGTCTGTATTTTCCTTACATTCTAAGTAATAATCTTGTAGATTTGTCGGTATAATCATAAAATCTGATAAAGAAAAATCGTTGTTAGGTAATGCTGGCCTTGCTGTGTTTCTTAATTTCATGTTTGGCATTTCTAATCAACTCTATAAGATTAGACGTTGTAAAAGTTCTAAATTAGAAAAGAAAAAAATATTTAAAATAAGATCAAAGCTTCCCTTTCTTTCCTTAGAAAGAAATATGGAAATAATATTGAGAATGAGTAGCTGACCTTAAGTTTGATTGCTATTGTTATAATTTCTGTTCTTGTTTCAAGTTCTATAAAAATACAGTCAAAATAGCAACTTCCCCAAAGGTTAAGATGAAGATGGTATGACAGGTCTGGTTATTTTGGGTATAACACTGACTCACAAAGGTAAGTGATACAAAATGATGTCTTGGTGGGTTTCTGTTAACTTCTGCCCATGTTTTTTTACAGACTGGCCTATTAAAAAAATAAGAATTAAACAGTCCTTTGTATTTAACAAGATTTTCTATTTCGTATTAAGAGTATCCTAGAGTTGAAAGTACCAAATATTTTTGCTTTAAGTAGCTTATCATGCCTCCCATTTTGCCTAGGACAGCCCTAATTTATTCTTTTTATCTTGGCCTCTGTCAGTCTCAAAAATGTCCCAGTTTGAGAGAAATGCATATCACTTTATGATATGGTTTGGTTCTGTGTTCCCGGTGTCCCCACCCAAATCTCATCTTGCATTGTACTCCCACAATTCCCATGTGTTGCAGGAGGGACCCGGCAGAAGATAATTTAATCATGGGGGCAGTTTCTCCCATACTGTTCTCATGGTAATGAATAAGTCTCAGGAGATCTGATGGTTTTATCAGGGGTTTCTGCTTTTGCATTTTCCTCATTCTCTCTTTGCCTGCTGCCATCCATGTAAGACAGGACTTGCTCCTCCTTGCCTTTCACCATGATTGTGAGGCTTCCCCAGCCACGTGGAACTGTTAAGTCCAATTAAACCTCTTTCTTTTGTAAATTGCCCAGTCTTGGGTATATCTTTATCAGCAGCATGAAAACAGACTAATACAGTAAATTGGTACCAGTAGAGTGAGGAACTGCGGAGAAAATACCTGAAAATGTGGAAGTGACTTTGGAACTGGGTAGCAGGCAGAGGTTGGAACAGTTTGGAAGGCTCAGAAGATAGGAAAATGGGGGAGAGTTTGGAACTTGCTAGAGACTTGTTGAATGACTTTGCCAGAAATGCTGATAGTGATATGGACAGTAAGGTCCAGACTAAGGTGGTCTCAGAAGGAGATGAGGAACTTATTGGGAACTGGAGCAAAGGTTACTCTTGTTATGTTTTAGCAAAGAGACTGGTGGCATTTTGCCCCTGCCCTAGGGATTTGTGGAACTTTGAACTTGAGAGAGATGATTTAGGGTATCTGGTGGAAGAAATTTCTAAGCAGTAAAACTTTCAAGATGTGACTTGGGTGCTGTTAAAAGCATTTAGTTTTAAAAGGGAAACAGAGCATAAAAGTTTGAAAAATTTGCAGCCTGACAATGTGCTAGAAATGAAAATCCCGTTTTCTGAGCAGAAATTCAAGCCAGCTGCAGAAATTTGCATAAGTAACAAGGAGCCAAGTGTTAATCCCCAAGACAATGGGGAAAATGTCTCCAGGGCATGCCAAAGGTCTTCATGGCAGCCCCCCCCCACCCCTGCATCACAGGCCCTGAGCCCTAGGAGGGAAAAGTGGGTCCAGGGTCCCAGAGCTGTGTGTAGCCTAGGGAGTTGGTGCCCTGTATTCCAGCTGCTCTAGCTGTGGCTGAAAGAGGCCAATGTAGAGCTTGGGCCATGGCTGCAGATGGTGCAAACCCCAAGCCTTAGCAGCTTCCACGTGATGTTGAGCCTGTGGGTGCACAGAAGTCCAGAATTGAGGTTTGGGAACCTCTGCCTAGGTTTCAGAAGATGTATGGAAATGCCTGGATGCCAGGCAGAAGTTTGCTGCAGGGGTGGGGCCCTCATGGAGAACCTCTGTTAGGACAATGTGGAAGGGAAATGTGGGGTTGGAACCCCCACACAGAGTCCCTACTGAGGCACTGCCTAGTGGAGCTGTGAGAAGAGGGCCACCATCTTCCAGACCCCAGAATGGTATATCCACTGACAGCTTGCACACTGTGCCTGGAAAAACTGCAGGCACTCAATGCCAGCCCATGAACTCAGCCAGGGCAGGGGTGCCATGCCCTGTAAAATCACAGGGGTGGAGCTGCCCAAGGCTGTGGGAACTCAACTCTTGTATCAGTATGACCTGGATGTGAGACATGGAGTCAAAGGAGATCATTTTGGAGCTTTAAGATTTGACTGCCCTGCTGGATTTTGGACTTGCATGGGGCCTGTAGCTCCTTTGTTTTGGCCAATTCTTCCCATTTGGAATAGCTGTATTTATCCAATGCCTATACCCCTGTTGTATCTAGGAAGTAACTAACTTGCTTTTGATTTTATAGACTCATTGGTGGAAGAGACTTGCCTTGTCTTAGATAAGACTTTGGACTGTGGACTTTTGAGTTAATGATGAAATGAGTTAAGACTTTGGGGGACTGTTTGGAAGGCACGATTGGTTTTGAAATGTGAGGACATTTGGGAAGGGGTCAGGGGTGGAATGATATGGTTTGGCTCTGTGTCCCCAACCGAGTCTTATCTTGAATTGTACTCCCATAGTTCTCATGTATTGTGGGATGAACCCAGTGGGTGATAATTTAATCATGAGGGGTTCCCCCATACTGTTCTCCTGGTGATGAGTAAGTGTCATGAGATGTGATGGTTTTATTAGGGGTTTCTGCTTTTGCATCTTCCTCATTCTGTCTTTGCTGCCATCCATGTAAGATGGAACTTGTTCTCCTTGCATTGCATCATGATTGTGAGCCTTCTCCAGCCACATGGAACTGTGAGTCCAATTAAGCCTCTTTCTTTTGTAAATTGCCAAGTCTTGGGTATGTCTTAGCAGCTTGAAAACAGACTAATACACTTTGTAAGATACATTTATTTTAATAATCATATGTTCCTAGATAATTCAGAAGTTAAATGGTTCTAGTAGAAATGTGCTGATACTTTTGTCCTTTTTAGACAACATATATTATTTATCATTTAGAGTGAGTACCATTCAACTAGTTGAACTTTTCAAGTTTGTCTTGGGAAAGAGCTGAGTTTTATTAAATCTGATGTGCAGACTGGGAGATTGTCAACATATATCGTTAGGTTTTTGATTAAGCCCACTATCTTAGAAGCTGATTAATGGTGATATTTTGTATAATTGTTAATGCACTTTGAAGATTTATAACATATTGGGGAAATGGAGATTTCTTGTTCATACTAAATTCATTCCAGTAATTATACCAGAGCTTTAATTCTGGCTTATCTGCTGTGTGATCTTGGGCAAACTTAATCTCTTTAAGTCACATTTTTTCATTTTTTAAAGGAAGCTAATAATGCCTAATAATAAAGATTTCAAAGAGGCATGTTATGTGACTCATACAGTTCCTAGTGTAAAGTAGGTGTATCAGGTTGTTGAGATACTAGTTCAACTAACAGTGTCAGATTGTGTCTGAGTTTTATAGTACTTAATTAGTGTTATGACTTAATTACAACCAATAATGATAATTTTGGTTGTGTAAAACCTTAGAGCATAGACATTAAACTGAAAACCTTTATAAATAGGATGATTTTTCTTCATACATAAATCCATGTCATTGAATAACTGCAAATTATCTAGTAGTAAAAAGAAATCATGTTTTTATAGGTTGGTAATATGTTTACAGTATTTAATTAAAACAGTTTGCATTCAGCTATTGTTTAAAACTTACACATGATTCACTAAACGTGAACCAGTCTGACAACATCTTCTACATTTTCATGTATACATGGAACATGGTATACTGACACATACATAGAAATATAAAACTTTCATATTATTAAAAAGTTTATTATGTGCTTGGCAAGCTAAAACTTACATGAAAAGGAGCAATATGAGTTTGGAGAAATTTGAAGTATTTTGGGCTACAAATAATTTAGGAGTGTTCTTAGAGAAAATGAATGTTGGGATAAGCTTTGAAGGAATATACAGAGCCTTTAAAGGGAAGGAATGGTGAAGGCAAGGTTGTAGCAATAGAAATGTGCAATTTATTTTTTGACTTTGGAGTATATCAGTTGCTCACGTAAGGGGATTAACATATTAGGGCTAATCTGAGGGGTCTTCACTGCTAGGCTAATGATTCTCTATGTGCAGGTGGTAGGGACTCATTGAATATGTTTGAGCAAGGGATTGATATGATTAAACAGGTATTTAGGAAGATTAATCTAGACACAGAAGGCAGAATGGATTCGTGTACAGAGAGGAAGTAAAGACACCCATTAGGAAGATTGTTTCTAGTAATCTAGATATGAAGTAGTTAATGCTTAAACTTGAGAGTGGCAATAAAAATGGAAACTTGGATGCTTTATTAAAACACAGAGGTCTTCGGTCTGTCTTTTGAAGCAGTCTGCCTGTTGATGTTAATACTACTTAAATGCATCTAGTTGACTAAAGAAAATAAAAGCTAAATAACTTAAACTCTTGGTCAATATTAGTATTTTAAGAGCTATAAAACACACTTCTTCTGCTTTGTTATACTTGATAACATTCAGCTATTAACAGGACAACAACAAAACATCACTGAAGCTTTATTATTAACAAATATTTTAAATGTTTAAAAAGCTATTTTATAAAGTATAGCAAATGATAAATACAAAGTGGAGTGCCAAAAGTAAAATATTTTATTTCTTTAGATTTTATACTTCAGTTTTATATTTTCTTTGTCAATTTTAGAATATGCTTAACTTAGTGATAATATCTAAACTCCTTCTAAATACAAATCTTAATTCTTATTTTGTGGGCTTTTTGCTAGCATTTTATTTAAAAGTTTGAGCTTTCCACTGGATAGTTTCCTAAATCATTATTTGAATGATTTATATTTTATTTAAATGAATAAAAGTTATTTATTCCCTGTTGTCTAAAGTGAGATGTCCAACTTAAAATAGACTGAAAAAACATTTAGTGACATGGTCTCTCTCTTTTACCAAAGAGTGCAGTGATGCCATCCTAGCTCAGTGCAACCTCAAACTTTTGGGATCAAGCAATCCTTCTGCCTCAGCCTCCTGAATAGCTGGAACTACAGGTGCATGCCACCATGACGAGTTAGTTTAAAAAAATTTTTTTGTAAAGATGAGGTCTTGCCGTGTTGCCCAGGCTGGTCTTGAACTCTTGGGTTCGAGTGATCCTCCCCTCAGCTTCCCAAAGTGCTGGGATTATAGGCATGAGTCACTGTGCCCGACATGAAATAGATTTTCTTAGACAAACTGATTTGATATCACTTGTAAGAGTTTGTCACTTTTTTTTCCTTTAAGATCTCATCCATACACCAAACACCAAGATACTTTTTTCTGTCATAAATTGATATAAATAGTCTCTATTAGTTATATCATATGCTAGGCTGCTATTAACAAAGAGAAATGTAAATCCTCAGTAGTTGAAACAAGGTAGAATTTTATTCATCTCTCATGTAACAATTCAGAGGTAGGCAGATGGTCAAGAGTGGGTTGGTGCCTTCGTTCCACAAGGACATTCAAGAATCCAGGTTTTGTTTTGTTTCTCAACCATCCGTTGTGACTGCATTGTTCAGTAGCCACGTGCATCTATTGACATTTACATTTAAGTTAACTTAAATAAAATAAAAAAACCCACTAGCCACATTTTAAGTCCGTTATAGACACGTGGCTGGTGGCTACCATTTTAAACAGTGCAGATACCTCATACCTCCATCATCACAGAGTGTTTTGTTGGTTAGTGCTTTATAGAGTGTTGTTCCTGTCCTCATGATCTTTGCTAGCTCGTATTGGCCTGTCCAAGTTCTAGTCTAAGGGAAAGGGGAATAAGAGGAGGGAAGAGAGGATAGCATAGTTCTGTTATAAATGATCCCCCAAAAGCTCACATCACTTGTGCTTGTAGTCCACTGGCCAAAATGTAGTTATATGCCAACACCTCCCTGCAAGGGCAGCTAGGACAAGTCACTAGCTGGGTGAAGTGGATCCTGCTAAAACTTGGTTTTGTTGGTAGTTGGTTGGGGGTAGGGATCCTGTTACCAAACTGGAGAAGTTGAGTTAAATATTAGAGGGCAATTGACAATCAAGGTCACATATACTCCATCTATTAATAATCACAGCAAGGTTTCTTTCCATCCCCCAAACAAAGTGACCAAGAAGCACGCTGAGTAAAATGTACTTTGATTTTAAATGGCCATGCTGATATTAACCTGGAATTATAAATGTTTTTTACTGCTTTATTTAAATTACGTCTTAAAGTGTAACAAAATCTACCTCATGGCCAATGTGGCTTACAGGCCATATTTTTGAGTGTGACACTTTTTCTGTAATGTATTACCTCTCTGACTTACATTGTGGGATGATGATAATTTTATGTTATGTGATTACAAAGAACTTAAGAGCTTTTATTTCTGTGTTATTTTATAGATGTTAAAAAATGATTTTAAACATTGTGAAGGTGAGCAACAATGTGAAGTACAGAAAGTAGTAGGTGGTGGTTTAGTTTTTTCTTCCACCCATCTTAAACATGCATGCCTTCTCTCTCCCTCTGTATGTGTTCATCATGGTTATGAACTATTTAAGGCTTGTAATGAAAAACAGTCTCCCATATCATTTTCTATCCCCAGTCTTATTCTTTGAGACAAATACTTTGAAATATTCATATTTACAACTTCCATGTTTCAAAATAATCTGCCTACATGCAATATTTCTTTATTTTTTAGGAATTATGAACTGATTACTATAATGAAAAAGAATTTAGCTAATGTATTATTTCTTCTTTCCTACTTTTTTTTTTAATTTTTCCATAGCTTTACTGTTTCTTAAACCTCTTTCACATCCATTCAATTAAAGATGGTGTCTCTTGACTTTCAAATTAGCAATTACAGATTTTATTGTTTCTAATTTTCCATTCTGGTATCTTTCCCATTTCTATTTCCCAATTTTTGTCAGTTCTTCATTTTAAATTGCAGTAGTCAAATATATTTACATTAGTCTCTATAACTATAATTAAGTCTTTTAGCTTTGTGTATTCCTGGATTCTAAAAATCGTAACTAGTAACAGTTTAATTTTTTACTACTACATAAATATTTTTAACTGAAAAGTTAGTGGCAGAGTAATTACAATTTTTTTAACGCAGTTTTATTATTGATAATTTGGTTTAAAATTTCTTCTTCCCCCTTTTATCATGCACTTAAAAATTCCTGTAATTTCTGCCAGTATGTCAGTCATACTGTCTATCCTGAACACTGCATTTTTGCAAGCTGTTTCTGCCTGGAGTCCTTGTTCTCTCCCTTCTTTTCTGTTTTGTCAGCCAGTGCTCTTTTAACTACTCTACATTTTCCTAAAAGTTGTTGAAAATTTGCTTTAATTAATACTATTCCTTTTTTTTTTTGTAACTGTAGTTTATACCTTTTAAATATTAATTTTTTTAAGTGATTAATTTTTTAGGAAGTAGAGAATATAAATGCATGTGCTTAACATCTTGAATCTGAAGTGTAGAAGTTTTAAGAGTCTGATGATATATCTGAACTTTAGAGACATATGGTAAAACATGTGATAAAGACTCATGCTAATTTTTTTTGTAGGTGAAGTGTTTACAGATACAGCTGAAAGAAAATATACTCATTGTTATTTTAATGTGTATAAAACACTTTCTAGAATAGTTTTACTTTTGTTTTCTAAGACCCAGACTTTTTACAGATTAGGATAAAATTTCCATTCTGTTATTGAAGATAGATGTCTTCAGATTTAGATATATTTTTGTTGCAGTGTTTCAAAACTTCATTGTGCATTTCTTGAAATTAGCCCATTTTATCATCATATAGTACCTGGTCAGTATCTAAATGGCATATAGTGATATTAAAAAATATATTTCCTAAGTTAGGAGGCTTATATTCTGAACGCCTATGGGTCTTAGTATCAGCCTGGGTGATAAGTTTTGCAATGCTCCTAGACTGCTTTTTATCTTTTTTTTTTTTTTTTTTTTTTGAGATGGAGTTTCACTCTTGTTGCCCAGGCTGGAGTGCAATGGCGCAATCTGGACTCACCACAACCTCCACCTCCCGGGTTCAAGCGATTCTCCTTCCTCAGCCTCCCTAGTAGCTAGGATTATAGGTCTGTGCCACCACGCTGGCTAGTTTTGTATTTTTAGTAGAGACGGGGTTTCTTTTTGTTGGTCAGGCTGGTCTCGATCTCCCGATCTCAGGTAATCTGCCCACCTCGGCCTCCCAAAGTGCTGGGATTATAGGCATGAACCACTGCGCCCGGTTGGCTACTTTTTATCTTTACAAGAAAATAGTATTGTAAAAATGTCAAAAATATCCATATACCCAGTTCACTAGTAAATATACTGCTAAATTTGAACCGTTTTGGCAGTAGTTTATGCTACTCGGGACGATATTTTTACGGAATGATATATTTCAAAGGGTATTGGTTTCCATTGTAGAAAATTCATGCATTTAGAGTAACTTAAAGCCAAAACAGTTGTGCTTGTGCTATATGTTTAGAATATTAGTCATCTTGAATACATGCATAGGTTAAGTGTCAGAAGCTATATATCGTGCAAAAAGAAAATTTATTTTTAGGAGACCAGGCTGTACCTGTGCTTATACAGGATTTTCCTTAGAGGATCAATTTGAGTATATGAACAAATATCAGCTAGATTTTTGTATGGTAACATTATTGATAATATAGGAGAAATTCATTGAGGAGAAAAACAAAGGAAGCATAAAAGTCTCATACTGTATGAAACTACAGAAATGGATCAAAGAGTTTGACAGGAAGTTTAATGTGTACATAAGTAGAGGCTGACAGGAACATGCTGTGTGTGCCAAAGGTTCCAGTGATGGAAAACTGAAACATAGTGCTCACTGACCACAGCATGAGTCTTGACACACATTGTAAATAATCCAGAGATATATGACTGCATTAAGTGCTAGGCTGGTGTATGAACGGCAGTAAATCTATAGCAGCAGAAAGGGTTGGCATGCAGAAATTCTTCTGATTAATTTTTATAATGGATAAATAGGAATATAGCAAATATTTTCATTTCAAATTCTGCCTTCTCCAGTTCCCCTCTCCAGCTCTCCCCGGTGTGATCATTTTTTATTCTCCTCTACTCACCAGACTTGTGTATGTGGATACCTGCTTCAGTACCATCAAGTTAAAAGCAGAAGATGCTTCTGGTAGAGAGCATTTAATAACTCTCAAGTTGAAGGCAAAGGTATGTGCCTTGTTAAACTGTTATTGTGATCAGGAAATACTTTGTGAAATGAACTCTGTGAATGCTCTCAATGTAAAGAAGTGCTAGTTGCATCTAAAAATACATATATCATGCTTTAAAACATTGATTTTGGAAAGCCTCAAAGAATTTATTCACCACGTTTCCAAAAGCCTAGACAGTTTCATGTCATATTTTAGTCCAAATTTGATCAAAATATAGACTTTATGACAAATATTACAAATACAATTTTATAGCCTCAGAGTACCATGATGTTAATTTTGTAACATCCTGTGTAGAAGACAGTGGACACTTCCACTATCCCAAGTTGTACTGAGAAAATCTTTTGCATTCAACTGTTAGTATAAATTTCTTTTGTAGTTCTTATTCTTACCTATGATTCCCACTCCCTAACACAGACAACATATATGCATACTTTTTTATAGTTTGTTTGCTTTGGCTGGGTTTTTTTGACTTAAGTATTTTAAGAATTTGCAGAGGTTATGCCTCTGTTTATAGATCCCTTATAGGATAGTGATATATAATCACATATTTTATTGGCACAAAACATGGTTGTTTCATCTTTATTTTTTAGTTCTAAATTGTGAATTTGGACAAATAAGTAAAATAAACAAGTTCAGCATGTTGATCATTTACTTAGTAATCACTGGGGAAACATGAGAATTTGAAGAAAACCAGGACGTCCAACTTTTTTTTTTTATTGTTCCTAGGAATCATCAGTCAGCTCTTTCAGAAGATTGTAGTGATGAAAAAAGATCAATTGTGTTTGTCCTTTTTAAAAATGTGTCTGGCATTTAAGCTTTCCACAAGAGAAAATTAATATATAAAGCTGTACTGGATGACACAGAAAAGTTGATATCTTATAATGGTTCTATAACAGACAGGTTGAGAAATAACTAATTATCTCTTTCACACACAGAATGGGTAGGTCTAATTTTAAGTTCCATATGTGATAAGTCTTGGAGAAAATTAGTGGGATGGAAATCTTGTTATTTGTAAAATAAGTTAGATAATTATTTTTATTAAATTGAAAAGATTTTTATTTTCTTTTTTAGTTTGTAAAGGTATGCTTTTTTTTTTTTTAAGAGAAATTTGCCTTTATCCTTCCGAAGGGTCACATGTTGCCAGTGGCAAGGGTTCTGTCATTTCCTTCAAAGCTCTATTTGTTTATATTTTGTACCTTAATAAAATTAGCCATTTTTCTATGAAGACCAAAACTAAAGATTTTAAATACATCCTGTCCTCATTTTTACAAGCTCTTCTACTTCCTAAGAAGATGATGCTGTAAATTTATGCTGCCTTTAACTATACCTACAAGATTATTAATCCAAGTTGATGACATTTAGTTCATTTATTGGTAGTATGCAGAGTGAAGATGTGACAATTTAATGTGGTCCATTTTGTCTGCTTTTTTCTATACTTTTTCAAGGTAGATAAGATGATGCTTTTAGTATTTCTCTGGAGAATATTTTCCAGGGTCAGTTTTGCAACATCTGTAGTTATGAAACACTTTTATGGATACTCTGGCAAAAGAGAAGAGAAAGCTTTATTTAAGCTGGGAAGGAATTTGGCAAAAAAAAAAAAAAAATCCGTTTTAGAAAAACAAAAAAAAGCATGTAACTGAATCTTATGTTGGTATGATTTATTTGAATTTTATTTCTCAATGTAGTTTAGCTTTATATGTATACCACAGTTGTCTTTGAGATGTGACAATTTTTTTTTTTTTTTTTTTTTTTTTAGGAAAAAAATGTTAGTTCTAGATTGTGAATTTGGACAAATAAGTAGAATAAACAAGTTCAGCATATTAATCATTTACCTAGTAATCACTGCGGAAATTTGAAGAAAACCAGGATGTCTTTTTCTCTTTAGGAAAAAGGTATAGGTATATATAAAACTACCACCAACTAATTGTCAAAATTTTTACTTTCAAAAGTAATGTACAACAACAAAAGCTCCACATATAGGAATATTAACTGAAAAATATTTTAGGAAAAAAAAATTTTAGGAAAAAAGAAAAAAAGAAATTGGGCCTGGGATTGTTAGTCAACTACGTTAATAGCTGAAACGTTAACTGTCTATTAAGAGTATATGATGCAAAATCTTAATCCAAACTAAGTTTTAAGTGGAATGCTGATTTTTTTTATTAATAACATACCTCAAAGCAGACTTTTTTCATAAATACACAAACCTTTATTTCTATTACTTGATTTTTTTAATATACAGTAAATAAATGCATTTGTTTTATTTATTCTGGAATACATACTCTCCCAATTCTACCACTTCCCCTCACCATCTCCAAGAAACTCACAAAGAAAACAAATACACATTTTGACTAGATGTCCTTTATTAAAAATATATATGTAAATAAAAAATAAGTAGAAGTAAACCAGATAAATTTTGTGGTTTTTATAGGTATATTTTTATGCACTACTTACAGTGCATTCTGTACTGAATTACCTTTGCTTTACAAAAGAAGTAGCCCAGGGCTTCCTCAGCTTTGGTCAAGATCACTACTACTTGAAAAACAAATTACAAATATGTGTCAGAGGGTGGGCACTCCGTCTCTGCTATAATTTGTATGTATTCACTTGGGGGTCAGCCTTACTGCTTAGGTAGTCCAATCGTAGAACAGACTTGGTTACAGTTTGTCTTAGAATATATTAATACTATAGAGTCTGAAAAATATTGTGTATGATAAAAATATATACTTATTATGTAATCATTGTATTTTTTTAGTTATTGATTTGATTTTCTGCAAATGAGATTTAGAGAACTATGTTTTACTTGAAAATAATTAAATACTATATTTATTTTTCAGTTAATACTCCTGTATATGGAGCTTTTGTTGTTGTAAATTACTTCTGGAAGTAAAAGTTTTGACAATTAGTTGCCAGTGGTTTTGTATATACCTATACAACTTACTATTGAAAAGTATCTTAATTTTGATCAAGTTACTTTGTTATATTGTAGTCCATCTACATTGTAGTTAATACTATTATAATTCAGAAGCTATTCTGAAAATGAATATCTAGTATGCTAGTTTATATTTTAATATTTATGATAAATCATCCAGACTTATATAATGTTCTTTTTAAGTTCTGTACTGTTATGTGAAGTTTGTTATATAAACAAAATTGATTTTGCGCATGAATGTAATTAACACATGTAACAAGTATTCATTTAACTCAGATATGAAGTAAAGCCACTTGCATGAAGATCAGTCTAATTTATTATATACATATTGTATTACAAATATAAAAATATATTTGAAAGATGTCATTATCTCAGAAACTACATACTGCACTCATTTATATATGTAGAATCATATATTTACTCTAACTTGCTTTTTTGTTTAACTATTTGTGGATCTCTTTCCATGTCAGTACACTGATACCATTTACTATTCTGAATCCTACTTGAAGGTAGTATCTTACTCTTTTAGCATAATGAGCTGTGTATGTACTTAATGGGGCCACAAATACTTTACTTTGTGTATCTACTCCAAATACAGTAAACATTTCATTAATTTCTCTATCTAGATTGATGAATCATTTAAGTTAGAGAGTTGATATTGTTCATTGTCAGCATCACCAAGATAAATAGCAGCAACTCAAACTGAACTGAATTTTCCATTTTTGACCCATAGAGGTTTCAAGTGAACATTATTATTTTTAAAGAATTCTGACATTTTAGAGGGAAAAGAGATTTTGTACACTTTAAGTTTTGTCATTTTTACATGTCAAACAGCCAGAGAAATTAAATGACTTGTTCAAGATCGTACAAGTTAATTAACAGAGGTGGAACCAAAGAAAGCTGAGGTCTTTGTCTACATTTACTTTGAGATAATCACGATTTTTAAATATGGTGTACAAATTGTTTCTCCAGTGATTACAGCAATGATACTCTGAAGTATATCATCTGATGTTTTTAATTGTCTGAAATAGAACTTCCTCTTTTAATTTCAGCATGATCTTTTTTTCTTTCTTTTTTTTTTCCCCAGAAGTAGATCACTGGAATATTTTTATATGATTTCTTATATATTTGCCTTTGTGTTTAGTTCTACATAGCCAGATACCATTAGTCAGAGTGTATATTGATAGTCTTTTTAGCCAACTGATCATTGTAGCTAAATGTTTGAAAGTGTTGATTTCAAGTGTTTGTTAAATACTATAGTGATTTTTTTGTTCCCTTTTGCTTACCCAGCAGAGTACTGAAAAATAAGAGGCTGAAAAAAGTGAAAGCCTAAAACTTGTTTTAAATATTTTGTCAAATGAAAGTTTTCCTAAAATTAATTTTCTTTCAGTGCATTTTAGCTTTTTAATGGAAAGAAATGGGTATTTTTAATTACATGTGACTTTGAATAATCAGAATTGGATTATAGAGAAATCATTAAGTATGATTCTCTAATAAGGAAACTGATTTTAAGAAATTTTACCTTTTGCCTTTGTTAACTTAAAAACTTGGTTTGTCCTCATGACTGCCACTTTTGTATGACTAGTTGAAGAAATAATTTTGTATTTACCAATCTTTCAAAGGTTTTTCTTGCTAGAAAGTATGTTTTATTTTTCCTTAATAAGCCAGAAGATATTTTATCTTCTTGCTAAAATTAATATCTTTAATGTAGAAAACAGTTTTTTACATTGACAGCTGTATGTATTCATTTTTGTGTGTTTCTTAATTCCTTTAACTGATACTGCCTATTTAAATAGTGACTGATGCTATTTGAAATTAAATTTAGGACTAGGAGAAAAGTAAATACCAACTAATTTAACCTCTTATTTTAAAGATAAACAGAGATCCAGTTTAGTTCATTCCTCAAATCATAACTTCAGTGGCTGACCCAACACTGACTTAATTCATTACCTTTTACTCAACACTGATTGCTTTGGCAATTCCAAATCACCAAAGTTGCACCTCCATAGGTTGACTATAAATAAGCTCTTAACATCACTATGAAAGTGGAGCAAAAATAATTATATGTAATACATTTGCAGTTACAATAATATGTTTTCCCCTAATATACCTGGTTTTTCTTTTCCCTTTCCGTTCCCCTTCCCCTTCCTTCTTCTCCTTTCCTTTTCCTTTTCCTTTTCTTGATCTCCTGACCTTATGATCCACCCGCCTCAGCCTCCCAAAGTGCTGAGATTACAGGTGTGAACCACTGCGCCCAGCCCCTAATGTATCTAGTTTTTCTAAAATACCTCATGTGATATTAACACGCAGAAGCAAAAATGGTCTAATTTTATGCTTTTTAAATAGTATCCTGCAGAATCACCAGATTGTTTTGTGGATTTTCCTGTTCCATTTTCTGCTTCCTGGACACCTCAGGTAAATTCTCCTCAGGTAAATTCTTAAATTTGTTTTAAGTAATTAAAAAGTACAGTTGTCCCAGATTATCCATGGGGGATTGTTTCTTGGACCCTGTGTAAATACCAAAATCCATGGATACCCAAGATATGAAATGAGACTTTGTTTATAGCCTGTGCACAATCTTCTGTATACTTTTAAGTTATCTCTAGATTATAATACCTAATACAATGCATATGCCATGTAAGTAGTTATTATACTGTATTTTTAAATAGTTTTATTGTTATTTATTTATTTTTGAATATTTTCTATCTGCAGTTGGTTGAATCTGCAGATGTGGAATCTGTGGGTAGGGCCAACTGTAACTCTTTTTACTCAGGTAGTCTTTATAGGTTATGAAGTAATCTTTTTTTTTTTTTCCAGTTTTCCTTACGCATTTATTTATAAACACACCTTCTATAATGCTTCTTTTATATTTCCTTACAGTTAATGTCCATTTTCTTTCTCCCTCTCTACACGCACACACACACCCACTCACACCCACACCCACGCATACACACACACACACACACACACCATCCAGCCTGTATTTATGCTTCATTTTCAGTAAACATGCAGAAGCACTTTTGACAGACATTTTCCTTTAAATTTAAATTCTAAAGAACTCTGTAGAAAGCAGTGAATGGTAACTGAAAAGTTGAGTGAAATTTTTCATATTGCTAAAACTTGTAACATTGATTACATATCAGAGAATCCTTTTCAGAGGAGAATGAATTGTGACTGAAAACATAAACCTTGCCATTTCGACTCCATTTTTATTGTTTTAAAGTATTTGTCCTTAGTTCATCTTTGAACTCGGATTATATTCTCTTATTTTGTGCTTTAGAACATTCAATATTTTGTGTAAAGAATACAGAAGATTCTCCTGCTTCTGTCAGTTGAATTTCACAGTACATTGATGATATTAGCAAGATAATGTTTTATAGAAGTGCATTGTAAACTATAACATATAGATATAAGGAGGTATGATTATCAGTAGTACTATCACCATTTCATGTGTATGATTTTTAAGGATGTGGCACAGTGTGATTAGTTAGGACATAGTTCTTCTTTCACCAAGTAAATTGTGGCAGTTGATAATAAAAATGTTCTCTCCGATAAAAATGGAGAGAACATTTTTATTCTTAGACAAAGAGAAAAAACATTTCTAGTGACATTTTACAAATATTCTGTAAATAGAGGCTACTCATTTTGGCTATAAAATTTTGGTTAGATTTAAGTAGAAAATTATGCTTGTATTTTAAAATATAAATACATGAGTAAAGTAAATAAATAAGAAATTAGTAAAAAATAAAAAGCCTAACAGGATTTAAATAGTCTTGTCAAGGCCAAAATGCCATTTTAATTATATATTGTATTTATTCAAAAATTATTTTTCTCATATTCTTTTTTTTGTTTTTTTTTTTTGAAGTCCCAATCTCCCCACAATGGAAGTGGAGAAAACATAGCAAAATAGAGAAGAGAGAGCCTGTAATTTGCTTTTGGTGTTTTGATGTATACAATAAGTAAGATACTATGTTGATTTTTTTTCTATTAAAGAATTGGAATTATGCATACATTTTATAGTGTTCTTTTTTTATTTAAAAAAATTTTTCATTAAACCCATGTCTCTTTTTTTAAAATATACATTTTCTATTGGCTCTGGAATTTTAATCTTGATGTTTTAAGTGAGATCATGAGAAAATATAGCTAGGTTGTGTTACTCTTTCCAGGTGTTATTTCTAAATTATACTTTAATATTTATCACAATTCCAAGGTTGAAAAATACACCGTTTATGAGTTTCTTTGTGTTTTAGATGTACATAATTCGAGAAGTTTCCCCAGGCATTTTTCTGTGGAAAAGTTTGCAATGCCATAAAAAGATTGTTTAGTACTTACTTTATTTTGCTATTTAACAAAATTAGTTGGTGGCTCTCTACTAGACTGGAAAATCTTTGAAGGCAGTTTATTTTAAGTTTTATATCCACATGCTCAGTGCCTTATTCATATAAACATGGAATAAATATTATATTAGTAATATTAATTCAAATTTAAATTTAAATTTCAGGTTTAATTGGGTTATACAAGTTTTCTGTTTTGTAGTAACTCTAAGAAAATGTAGAATTAGTAGTAATGAGTGTTATAAAATCTTTATTTGTGGAATATACTGAAATTCTTAGCGAAGTACAGATAAATTATGGAACCTTTTATCACAACTCAGATTTGACAAATGTTAATATTTTGTCATATTGGTTCAGATATATCTATATTTCTCTTTCTCTTAAAAATAAAATGTTTTAAGAATAGCTAAGACCTGACCCCCTTTTCTGTCCCTCCTTCCCGTCTTTCTTTTCTTTGCTTCTCTCCCTTTAGTAACTGTTTACCCAAAATTGGGTTTAAGAAAAAAAAAAAAACAAAACAAAACAAAAATAAAGATCTTCCAAGTTTAAAGTTTAAACATATATTTTGATACTAATTCTTTGTTAGTTATATGGGATATAAATATCTCTGTGGCATGTCTTTTAATTTGGTATATATTTTGTCATACAGAGTTTAACTTTCAGTCTGGTCACATCCTTCTCTTGTGGTTTCTGTTGTGTTTCAAATAAGAATCTTTCATATATTTTTCTGAAAAAATATTCTGCTATAGTTCAGAAAGTTATTTTTAATATTTAAGTATTTAAGTATGAGATAGCGCCTATTTTCTATATGCTTATACATTTTGAGTGTGTCTTCTTCATTTATGCGGGTTGGGGGCTGATTTCACAGTTTTTTTTACACATGCCATTAATATTTAGAAAGTTTAAAAAATATATCATTTACGTATAAGATTCTGGCTGTACATCATAAGGACTTTGGATGGTACCAGCAGTGTGAACTCTGAGTCTTTTAGACATGGTAAGAGTGTTGATAGTTTATGTTTTGAAAATAAGAAGAAATGTGAGACTTCTTTGTTATGTGTGATCCTTTTTAATTGGCTGACTCAAACAATTCTGCTTGTGGGAATTTTTTTTTTTATTTTTAATTTTTAAACAGTTGTCTCTCTTAAGCAATAAAAGTGTTACTGTTGTAGTTTAGTAGCAGAGTTAGATTTAAGAGATGGTAAATAGATTTCAGATAATTGATTTTTTAAAAATCCCTTTCTGCTTTTGTGTATTTCCTCTTTGGATTCAGTGTTTCTGAACTTTAAACTTGGAAGATCTTTATTTTTCTGTGGGTTTTTTTTTTTTTTTTTTGTAATATAATAGACATGGCTTTGTGGCATCCATATTAAAAATGGGTAATTTTCCTTATGGTCCCTGTCTTCCTGCTGGGTTGATAATGTTTTGATGTATTTTTCTTTTGCTCTGATGAGAGGTCTGCTGCTGCTGCTCTGACATATTCATTTGGATGAATAATTATAACTTGCACAATGTCAAGCTGAAGATGGTAGGGTTTTGTGCGTCATGACAAGCCTAGTAGCCAGTGCAGGTGTCTCACAGCATGATCAGCAACAGCCAGTGTATTCTGGCTCAGAGGAGACATTTAGAGTAGTAAGAAATCAGCACCAAGGGCAAGGCTGCTGCTACTATTGCTGCCATGATATGTGCCAAAGGAACACAAAGTGCTTCTCAAAGACAAGTGTCTAAGCACCTCTTTGTAGATATTTACTTTGTTTGCTCAGTTAATCTTTTACAGATTTTAGCATAGATGGTAAGAACATCTCATGATTTTATTCTACTTTCTAACATCACAAATGTTCCAAAATATATCTTTAATAATTGTTTTAGACTTTTACATACAGGTCACATGTGTAAATACTCTTGACTGAGACTATAGAATGCCCTACTGTCAGATTTTAAGTGCACTGATATTATGATTATAAAAAAATGAAATTCCTTTTGTCCAGATCACTGATCAAGCAAAAATGGATGTTAAAATTGCAATTTCACCTGAAAGTGTGCCACTAAATGCAGGCTTGGTGAAGTATTCTTGCCATGGGCAGTTGGAATCCTTAGGTTCGGTGTGGTGTAGTAAATAGTGGTCTTTATATTTTTATCATGGAAATCTTATATTCTTGGAATAATGCCATGGATGCAAGAAGAGCAAAACTAATGATAAAGCCTCTGGCTGATAATCTGATGGTGAATGAAGAATTTGTAATTAAAGGAAGCAGTCCTATTACATAGCAGGGAGCATGATCCATTAGTTAGAGCAGCATACTAGCAGTTGGGTATTCTAAGTTCTGTTTACAGTTCAGCCATTAATTTAATTGTATTAGTTCAGACAAGTCACATAACTGCCCTTTGCCTCAGTTCATATGTACTGTATATGGAAATGGTGAACCTTTTTTCTTTTATGGATATGTAAAGAAAAATAATCTGGTTTAAAACAAACGCAGTGTTGGGGCAAATCCCCCCAGTTTTTCACCCTAATGATCCTGTGGAAGTTCTTTTGACCAACTGGATTTTTTTTCTTTCCATTTTTTCTCTGCTGTTTTTGTTGGAGGACTTAACAATAGTAGTGGAATTTTATTCACTCTTAAATTGGTTAATTTCATATGCTTTTTCTTTCTTGGCAGTCTTACTGTTGCCACAGTGGTATGACTAAAAGGACATCAAAAGGATCAAAACAAAGAAAATTTATTATTGAGATTATGTGATATGGTAGAAAAAGTATCAGCATAGGAGTCATTTGACCTATAGACTTAGTCACCTATCAGCTGCCTTTCTTTTATTTTTCTTTCTTAATAGCTAATTATTTATTTAAAAAGTAGCCTGTATTGATTCTAGAAAAGAAGAGAAAGAGGGAAAATACAAGCAAGTAAAATTAAAATGTAAAGTTACCATCAATGCTTTTATTTAGGCAGTAGTATTGAGGTGTCATTGTATAATTGTTTTGAAACTATGCTTGTCACTTAACAAAGTTTCATTAAAAAATATCATTGATAATACTGTGCATTTGTTATTCCAAATAATTCTTAGAATTACTTGGGTTTTAGTTACAATTGGGTTTACGTTTATCCAGCAAATTAAGAATTAATATGGCCAAAGTCTAGAAAAACATTATGTCTACATTTACTTAGGTCCTTCAGTAAAGTAGCAATGATTTCCTAATCTACATGTTACATATTTTTGTTGAATTTTTTCTTAAGTTTTTAAAGATTTTTGTTATTTTTAATGTAGTCTTTTTAATTCTATTTTTTAGTTATCAGAATGTGGGCAAGCTATTAATTTTTTTAATGTTTTATTTTGATCAAATATGTGAACATAGCTTCAGGAGTTAAGTTTGCATGGTTTTTTTTGTTGTTGCTGTTTTTGCTTTCTTTTTAGAAAAAACAGCATAGCCTCCATCTCACCTGTTTCTCCAGGGGCAAACACTTTTGACTGTTAGCTGATTCTTTCAGTAGTTGTCATTACATGCTTTTGTATTTATACTACTTTTTGTTTTGGGCATTATCTATTAACTTCCACTGTAGATAATGAGGAGTTTGTTGTTTTCTCTCCCTACCCTCACTCCATCCTACCTTCCTGCGTTCCCCAAATAACTATATTGTAATTTGGATAGTAATATTCAGTGTTTACATTATAATGAAGATATTTGTATCCTATGTAGATATAAGTAATGTGGTTATTTATATCTAATGTAATGTAGTTAACTATGATTAATTTTCCTTTGTCATCCTGGTGTTTATCATTCCTAGAGGTAACTTTTTTTTAAAAACTTTTCCATTTCTTTAGTTTTCTAAGTTGTTATAACTCATTCAACCCCCATATACTAAAATACCAATGGTATTTCTAAGTAAATGTGTTTTATGGGCAGTGGGATGGATATGTGACTTTGAATTTTGCTTACTTGCCAGATTAAAGAAGATATTATATCGCTATAGTTTCAGTTGATTTCTAAGATTATAAAAATTGGTTTAAGCTTTGTAGAAGATTTGAGATCTGTGCATTGTGAGCACATGAGATACTTGTGGAATGGCAAAGCTCTCCCATGAATTTAAAGACCCAAAGAGACTAGTTATATGGAACAGGATTTTTTTAAATCAAACGCCTTCATTATGAGGTACATTAATTGATTTACTTGCTGATGTTAATAAATATGACTTTATTATAGACCTTCACAGTAGGCTTCATATCTGCTCAGCCACTGTAGCATAGTGTAAAGAGAATACAGAGTCTAAAAGTCTGGGTCACATTCTGGCTCTGTCTTTACCAGTGCATGACCTTGTGTAAATCACTTATTTATAAAAAGAGAGAAATAATATCTGTGTCATAGATTACATATGAGAACAAATTGAGGTGTTGTATATGAAAATCTTTTCGAATTGTAAAATGCTGTACAAATGTACACAGTGATGTAGGGAGTTAATGCAGTTTGTAAATTGGTGAACTCAATATAGTGAGAGCTACTGTGGGCAAAGAAGTGATCTCATGTGTAATGATATTTGTGTATACACACATACTTGTCTGACAACAGTTATTATCTATATATTGAATTACATATATGTTAAAGACTTTAAAGACAGCATTTTATTTATATGCAATAAACAAGGAGTTTTCTGTGTTCAAAAATGAAATAGGGATGATTAATGAAAAATCATGGTCAATCTCACCAGGCTACATGGATGTGAAAGGTGACTACATATACATTGTACTATAAATAACAGAGAAAAGAGACGTTGAGAGAAATACTGTTTGGTTTCACAGTTTTATTGGTTAATATATTGTGAGTACTTCGATGAACTTAATGCTTAATGTTACGGTTTGGAGTAACTCAGTAAAATATTCTTATATAGCAGGTGTCCTAAGTAAGAGAAAACATATGAGTATCAGTCTCCAAATGACTCCTTTAATGTTGTGATCTATATTTTAAAATACTTTTGGATAAAAATTATTTTAGGTAATATCAGTGAAGCAAATTTATTTTAATGTGAGTATAATTTATTAACATTCTTTCTCTCATATTTTGTTCCTGACAGGGACTCTGGTATATTGATACACTATGTCTATATCTATTTGAATTTTTTTTTAATAATCCTGGGGCTAATTTGGAATATATGGGTGTTTATATGCTTGTGCATGCATGTATGTGTGTATATGTTTTAAACCTTCATTTCTGAAAAACAGATGCCCATTGAAGAATAAAGATCTAATAGGTTGAAGACAGAAATGATAGATACTTCAGTGACAAAAAGTGTTAATTCAAATATGACTTCCTAGCAATGCTAATAAGTAGAGCTAGAAAATATTTCCCCCCATCTTGTTGTGCCAAGATAAAAGTTGAATATTAGAAGCCCAACCAATTTATTAGATAGCTACAGAGTTGGAAAATATTGGAGTTTGTAAATAGTAGAGACACTGAGACAGTATTAATTAATTAATTAATTAAATGATGTCCCTGTTAGCAGTTAGTTCCCTGGCTCTGGCTATGAGAATAACATTGGCAGCTAGCAGCAAACTGGTATTCTTTCTATTAGTTTTGAGCTTATCTGATGTAAAGGTTTTTATGATCATTTATTTTTTATTTCATTGATTTTACAATGATGAAAAATTAGATATAGCTAACTTTTTTCTTTAGGGATGGTAACACCCTTTTGGGTATAACCTAACTGGAACAAAAAGCTAGTCTTTTTTCTTTTTTTTCTCTGGTCCACTAATTGGCTTTTTTTTTTTTTTTTTGAATAGTTCACAATATAGTATGCTAAGGATAAGATTGAAAGTACCTACTTATTTTCAACATGTGCTTGAGGAACTTTCTTTCGCTTTTCAAAAGTGGAATTGCTACAGTTACTCTCTGATGACTACACATAAGGTGACTATGTTTTATTTGCTCCTGTGGGCAGATACCCTTTTCACATGAATGAAAAACACTTGCAAATGTTTTAAATGATCAGTGATCAGTTATAGTCAAAGTAACTTAAGTATAGAAGAGGTGATATGTTCTTTATGGATTGCTTGACGGGTAACAGTATTTGACCAAGCAAATTCAGTTACAGATAAACCTGTAGAAAGAGTTGAAAACATCAATGAAGCATGTAAGTAATTTCAAATGAACTGAATATTTAGATTTATCACATCTTTAAAGATACCTGATGGACATATTACAAGTAATACTAAAATTAAATTTCTTAAAAAGCTTTATTTCTTAATATTCTCTTATTCTATTTATACTTTTGGAATCGCCAAAGATAAATTAAAAAAAGGATTATTAGAATATTTATCTGCAAGTATTATAGGGAAGAATAAAAAAAATCAGAATTGAAAGCAACTGTTGCAAGTACCAGAAAATTATGCTATTAATTTAAGTGTCATCAGAGCACAAAAGATCACATTCTGGCACTGTGTGGAAATTATTAAAATACTGGAAATAATAGTACTTAAGATGAAGATATTATACTCTAAGATCTGGTTAAGTGACTGACATTATTACTTCACTTCAGGTATTATGAAAGTAACAAAATGCTTTTAAAGATAATAAGCATTACATTCTGAGATTGGCAGTGTTCATACTTTTCTGCTTAAGTGCTTTCCTTGCTTAACATAATTTAATAACAGTTATGGGGAAATAGCTAACATCTTAGTTCCCACATGTATCTTCCCCCCTTCTCCAATATATGCACATTTATATATCTATATATACATATAGAAGTAATACAGTTTTATTCTTTTTAAGTGTTGGGTGTATGAACTCTTCTGCATTCTTTGTCCTTACTGTGAGGAGTGTTACTATTTTGTGTTTTTTAAGTTCCTAACTGTTGAGAAAACTAACGAGAAGCTGTTAGTTTCTACACATCTACTGCTGTGTAGATCCGTTACTGTTCAGAAATCAGAACGACTGGTTTTTTCAATAGCTTTATTGAGATGTAATAGACATACAGTAAACTGAATGTATTTAAAGTGTATAGTTTGCTGAGTTTTGACAAATATCTACACCCATTAAATTGTCACCTCAATCAAGATAATAAGCACATCCATCATATCCTAGTCACCTCCTTCCCCATTGTTGTCCCTCCCTTTAGTCCTTCCCAACCTTCCCCCTGGGCCTCAGGCAAGTACTGATCTGCTTTATGCTACCATAGATTTGTTTGCAGTTTATAGAATCTTATATAATTCTGTGTACTTTTCTATACCAGTCTTTTTTTCCTTAGCATAATCACTTGGAGATTCAACCATGTTGTAGCATGTAATATAGTTCATTCTTTTTTTGCTGAGTATTGATGGATGTGCCACATATTGGCCATTCACCTTTTGATGGGCATATGGGTTGTTTTCAGAATTTGGCTAGTAAAATTTTCTCCAAATTGATCTGAAGATTCAATGCGGTCGCAATCAAAATCCCAACAGCTCTTTTTTCTTTTTTTTCTAATTTAAGACATTGACAAAATTATGGCTGGTTGCAATGGCTCACACCCATAATCCCAACACTTTAGGAGGCTGAGACTAGAGGATTGATTGAGCCTGACAGTTAGAGACCATCTGGGCAACATGGTGAAACCTCGTCTCTACAAAAAATACAAAAATCAGCTGGGTGTGGGGGCAACGCATCTGTACTCCCCCAGCTACTCAGGAGGCTGAGGTGGGAGGATCAGTTGAGCCCAGGAGCTCGAGGTTGCAGTGAGCTGTGATCATGCCAATGTACTCCAGCCTGTGTGACAGAGAGACCCTGTCTCAAAAACTAACAAACAAAAAACCAAAAAAACAAAATAAAAACAAAAACATCCTGAAATTAACAGAATTATTCCAAAATGTATGTGCAAAGGCTGCAAAGGTCTTATGGTAGTTAAAATAACTCTGAAAAAGAATAAAATGAGAAGACTAACACAACCTGATTTAAATACTTACAAATCTACTTTTTTTCGGGATAATTTGGTATTTTCATAAAGGTAGACAAGTAGATCACGAACAGAGAATTCAGAAATAGACCCATACATATACAAACAGCTGTTTTCAACGAAGGTACAAAGATAGTTTAGTGGAGGAAGGACAGTCTTTCAACACATGGTGCTGAGACAATTGGATATCTGTAAGTGAAAATGAACTCATTGATCCATATACAAAAATTAATTTATAATGAATTATAAACTTAATATAAAAACCTAAATATAAAGCTTCTAGAAGAAACACAGGAAAAAGCATTTGTAACTCTAGGCTAGGCACATATTTCTTGGTATCACACCAAATGCAAGGTCCGAAAAAGAACAAATTGATAAATTGGTCTTCAACAAAATTAAAAATTTCTGTTCTTGAAAGACACTCTTAAGAGAAATTAGAAGCTAGATTAGAAAATGTTTGCAAATCATATATCTGATGTATTTAGAATATATAAAGAACTCTCAAAGCTCAATAATAAAACTCAAAATGGACATTGTTTATGTACACACATTCTGTATTTTTCAAGGATAACACTTTCACTACAATTGAAGCTGTATATAAATTTATTTCATGTGAAAAAAGTTTTCAAAATACATTTACTAACTCTTAGAGAATTGAACTTACGTCAGTTGCTTGTCTATTTTTGCCTAGGAATCAGGTAATTCTTGCTTCCATCTTCACTTTCTTTGCAACAGTTTTTTTAAAAATTATTATACTTTTAAGTTTTAGGGTACATGTGCACAACGTGCAGGTTTGTTACATAGGTATACATGTGCCATGTTGGTTTGCTGCACCCATTAACTCGTCATTTGCATTAGGTATTTCTCCTAATACTATCCCTCCCCCATCCCCCAACCCCACGACAGGCCCTGGTATGTGATGTTTCCTGCCCTCTGTCCAAGTGTTCTCATTGTTCAAATTCCACCTGTGAGTGAGAACGTGTGGTGTTTGGTTTTCTGTTCTTGTGGTAGTTTGCTGAGAATGATAGTTTACAACTTCATCCATGTCCCTACAAAGGACATGAACTAATCCTTTTTTTTTTTTTTTTTTTTTTAAATTTATTTATTATTATTATACTTTAAGTTGTAGGGTACATGTGCATAACGTGCAGGTTTGTTACATATGTATACTTGTGCCATGTTGGTGTGCTGCACCCATCAACTCGTCATTTACATCAGGTATAACTCCCAATGCAATCCCTCCCCCCTCCCCCCTCCCCCCGATAGGCCCCGGTGTGTGATGTTCCCCTTCCTGAGTCCAAGTGATCTCATTGTTCAGTTCCCACCTATGAGTGAGAACATGCGGTGTTTGGTTTTCTGTTCTTGTGATAGTTTGCTAAGAATGATGGTTTCCAGCTGCATCCATGTCCCTACAAAGGACACAAACTCATCCTTTTTGATGGCTGCATAGTATTCCATGGTGTATATGTGCCACATTTTCTTAATCCAATCTGTCACTGATGGACATTTGGGTTGATTCCAAGTCTTTGCTATTGTGAATAGTGCCGCAATAAACATACGTGTGCATGTGTCTTTATAGCAGCATAATTTATAATCCTTTGGGTATATACCCAGTAATGGGATGGCTGGGTCATATGGTACATCTAGTTCTAGATCCTTGAGGAATCGCCATACTGTTTTCCATAATGGTTGAACTAGTTTACAATCCCACCAACAGTGTAAAAGCATTCCTATTTCTCCACATCCTCTCCAGCACCTGTTGTTTCCTGACTTTTTAATGATCGCCATTCTAACTGGTGTGAGATGGTATCTCATTGTGGTTTTGATTTGCATTTCTCTGATGGCCAGTGATGATGAGCATTTTTTCATGTGTCTGTTGGCTGTATGAATGTCTTCTTTTGAGAAATGTCTGTTCATATCCTTTGCCCACTTTTTGATGGGGTTGTTTGTTTTTTTCTTGTAAATTTGTTTGAGTTCTTTGTAGGTTCTGGATATTAGCCCTTTGTCAGATGAGTAGATTGCAAAAATTTTCTCCCATTCTGTAGGTTGCCTGTTCACTCTGATGGTAGTTTCTTTTGCTGTGCAGAAGCTCTTTAGTTTAATGAGATCCCATTTGTCAATTTTGGCTTTTGCTGCCGTTGCTTTTGGTGTTTTAGACATGAAGTCTTTGCCCATGCCTATGTCCTGAATGGTACTACCTAGGTTTTCCTCTAGGATTTTTATGGTATTAGGTCTAACATTTAAGTCTCTAATCCATCTTGAATTAATTTTCGTATAAGGAGTAAGGAAAGGATCCAGTTTCAGCTTTCTACTTATGGCTAGCCAATTTTCCCAGCACCATTTATTAAATAGGGAATCCTTTCCCCATTTCTTGTTTCTCTCAGGTTTGCCAAAGGTCAGATGGCTATAGATGTGTGGTATTATTTCTGAGGACTCTGTTCTGTTCCATTGGTCTATATCTCTGTTTTGGTACCAGTACCATCCTGTTTTGGTTACTGTAGCCTTGTAGTATAGTTTGAAGTCAGGTAGCGTGATGCCTCCAGCTTTGTTCTTTTGACTTAGGATTGTCTTGGAGATGCGGGCTCTTTTTTGGTTCCATATGAACTTTAAAGCAGTTTTTTCCAATTCTGTGAAGAAACTCATTGGTAGCTTGATGGGGATGGCATTGAATCTATAAATTACCTTGGGCAGTATGGCCATTTTCACGATATTGATTCTTCCTACCCATGAGCATGGTATGTTCTTCCATTTGTTTGTGTCCTCTTTTATTTCAGTGAGCAGTGGTTTGTAGTTCTCCTTGAAGAGGTCCTTTACATCCCTTGTTAGTTGGATTCCTAGGTATTTGATTCTCTTTGAAGCAATTGTGAATGGAAGTTCATTCCTGATTTGGCTTTCTGTTTGTCTGTTACTGGTGTATAAGAATGCTTGTGATTTTTGCACATTAATTTTGTATCCTGAGACTTTGCTGAAGTTGCTTATCAGCTTAAGGAGATTTTGGGCTGAGAAAATGGGGTTTTCTAAATATACAATCATGTCATCTGCAAACACGGACAATTTGACTTCTTCTTTTCCTAACTGAATACCCTTGATTTCTTTCTCTTGCCTAATTGCCCTAGCCAGAACTTCCAACACTATGTTGAATAGGAGTGGTGAGAGAGGGCATCCCTGTCTTGTGCCAGTTTTCAAAGGGAATTTTTCCAGTTTTTTCCCATTCAGTATGATATTGGCTGTGGGTTTGTCATAAATAGCTCTTATTATTTTGAGGTACGTTCCATCAATACCGAATTTATTGAGCGTTTTTAGCATGAAGGGCTGTTGAATTTTGTGAAAAGCCTTTTCTGCATCTATTGAGATAATCATGTGGTTCTTGTCTTTGGTTCTGTTTATATGCTGGATTATGTTTATTGATTTGCGAATGTTGAACCAGCCTTGCATCCCAGGGATGAAGCCCACTTGATCATGGTGGAGAAGCTTTTTGATGTGTTGCTGAATCCGGTCTTCCAGTATTTTACTGAGGATTTTTGCATCGATGTTCATCAGGGATATTGGTCTAAAATCTCTTTTTTTGTTGTGTCTCTGCCAGGCTTTGGTATCAGGATGATGTTGGCCTCATAAAATGAGTTAGGGAGGATTCCTTCTTTTTCTATTGATTGGAATAGTTTCAGAAGGAATGGTACCAACTCCTCCTTGTACCTCTGGTAGAATTCAGCTGTGAATCCATCTGGTCCTGGACTTTTTTTGGTTGGTAGGCTATTAATTATTGCCTCAATTTCAGAGCCTGCTATTGGTCTATTCAGGGATTCAACTTCTTCCTGGTTTAGTCTTGGAAGAGTGTAAGTGTCCAGGAAATTATCCATTTCTTCTAGATTTTCCAGTTTATTTGCGTAGAGGTGTTTATAGTATTCTCTGATGGTAGTTTGTATTTCTGTGGGGTCGGTGGTGATATCCCCTTTATCATTTTTAATTGCGTCGATTTGATTCTTCTCTCTTTTCTTCTTTATTAGTCTTGCTAGTGGTCTGTCAATTTTGTTGATCTTTTCAAAAAACCAACTCCTGGATTCATTGATTTTTTTGGAGGGTTTTTTGTGTCTCTATCTCCTTCAGTTCTGCTCTGATCTTAGTTATTTCTTGCCTTCTGCTAGCTTTCGAATGTGTTTGCTCTTGCTTCTCTAGTTCTTTTAATTGCGATGTTAGAGTGTCAATTTTAGATCTTTCCTGCTTTCTCTTGTGGGCATTTAGTGCTATAAATTTCCCTCTACACACTGCTTTAAATGTGTCCCAGAGATTCTGGTATGTTGTATCTTAGTTCTCATTGGTTTCAAAGAACATCTTTATTTCTGCCTTCATTTCGTTATGTGCCCAGTAGTCATTCAGGAGCAGGTTGTTCAGTTTCCATGTAGTTGAGCGGTTTTGATTGAGTTTCTTAGTCCTGAGTTCTAGTTTGATTGCACTGTGGTCTGAGAGACAGTTTGTTATAATTTCTGTTCTTGTACATTTGCTGAGGAGTGCTTTACTTCCAATTACGTGGTCAATTTTGGAGTAAGTACGATGTGGTGCTGAGAAGAATGTATATTCTGTTGATTTGGGGTGGAGAGTTCTATAGATGTCTATTAGGTCTGCTTGGTGCAGAGTTGAGTTCAATTCCTGGATATCCTTGTTAACTTTCTGTCTCGTTGATCTGTCTAATGTTGACAGTGGAGTGTTGAAGTCTCCCATTATTATTGTATGGGAGTCTAAGTCTCTTTGTAAGTCTCTAAGGACTTGCTTGATGAATCTGAGTGCTCCTGTATTGGGTGCATATATATTTAGGATAGTTAGCTCTTCCTGTTGAATTGATCCCTTTACCATTATGTAATGGCCTTCTTTGTCTCTTTTGATCTTTGATGGTTTAAAGTCTGTTTTATCAGAGACTAGTATTGCAACCCCCGCTTTTTTTTGTTCCCCATTTGCTTGGTAAATCTTCCTCCATCCCTTTATTTTGAGCCTATGTATGTCTCTGCGTGTGAGATGGGTCTCCTGAATACAGCAGACTGATGGGTCTTGACTCTTTATCCACTGTGCCAGTCTGTGTCTTTTAATTGGAGCATTTAGTCCATTTACATTTAAGGTTAAGATTGTTATGTGTGAACTTGATCCTGCCATTATATTAACTGGTTATTTTGCTCGTTAGTTGATGCAGTTTCTTCCTAGCCTCGATGGTCTTTATATTTTGGCATGTTTTTGCAATGGCTGGTACCGGTTGTTCCTTTCCATGTTTAGTGCTTCCTTCAGGGTCTCTTGTAAGGCAGGCCTAGTGGTGACAAAATCTCTAAGCATTTGCTTATCTGTAAAGGATTTTATTTCTCCTTCACTTATGAAACTTAGTTTGGCTGGATATGAAATTCTGGGTTGAAAATTCTTTTCTTTGAGAATGTTGAATATTGGCCCCCACTCTCTTCTGGCTTGTAGAGTTTCTGCTGAGAGATCTGCTGTTAGTCTGATGGGCTTCCCTTTGTGGGTAACCCGACCTTTCTCTCTTGCTGCCCTTAAGATTTTTTCCTTCATTTCAACTTTGGTGAATCTGGCAATTATGTGTCTTGGAGTTCCTCTTCTCGAGGAGTATCTTTGTGGCGTTCTCTGTATTTCCTGGATTTGAATGTTGGCCTGCCCTACTAGGTTGGGGAAGTTCTCCTGGATGATATCCTGAAGAGTGTTTTCCAACTTGGTTCCATTTTCCCCCTCACTTTCAGGCACCCCAATCAGACGTAGATTTGGTCTTTTTACATAATCCCATACTTCTTGCAGGCTTTGTTCATTTCTTTTTCTTCTTTTTTCTTTTGGTTTCTCTTCTCGCTTCATTTCATTCATTTGATCCTCAATTGCTGATACTCTTTCTTCCAGTTGATTGAGTCGGTTACTGAAGCTTGTGCATTTGTCACGTATTTCTCGTGTCATGGTTTTCATCTCTTTCATTTCGTTTAGGACCTTCTCTGCATTAATTACTCTAGCCATCAATTCTTCCACTTTTTTTTCGAGATTTTTAGTTTCTTTACGCTGGGTACGTAATTCCTCCTTTAGCTCTGAGAAATTTGATGGACTGAAGCCTTCTTCTCTCATCTCGTCAAAGTCATTCTCCGTCCAGCTTTGATCCGTTGCTGGCGATGAGCTGCGCTCCTTTGCCGGGGAAGATGCACTCTTATTTTTTGAATTTCCAGCTTTTCTGCCCTGCTTTTTCCCCATCTTTGTGGTTTTATCTGCCTCTGGTCTTTGATGATGGTGATGTACTGATGGGGTTTTGGTGTAGGTGTCCTTCCTGTTTGATAGTTTTCCTTCTAACAGTCAGGACCCTCAGCTGTAGGTCTGTTGGAGATTGCTTGAAGTCCACTCCAGACCCTGTTTGCCTGGGTATCAGCAGCAGAAGCTGCAGAAGATAGAATATTTCTGAACAGCGAGTGTACCTGTCTGATTCTTGCTTTGGAAGCTTCCTCTCAGGGGTGTACTCCACCCTGTGAGGTGTGGGGTGTCAGACTGCCCCTAGTGGGGGATGTCTCCCAGTTAGGCTACTCAGGGGTCAGGGACACACTTGAGCAGGGAGTCTGTCCCTTCTCAGATCTCAACCTCCGTGTTGGGAGATCCACTGCTCTCTTCAAAGCTGTCAGACAGAGTCGTTTGCATCTGCAGAGGCTTCTGCTGTGTTTGTTATTGTTTACTGTGCCCTGTCCCCAGAGGTGGAGTCTACAGAGACAGGCAGGTTTCCTTGAGCTGCTGTGAGCTCCACCCAGTTCGAGCTTCCCAGCGGCTTTGTTTACCTACTTAAGCCTCAGCAATGGCGGGCGCCCCTCCCCCAGCCTCGCTGCTGCCTTGCTGGTAGATCACAGACTGCTGTGCTAGCAATGAGGGAGGCTCCGTGGGCGTGGGACCCTCCCGGCCAGGTGTGGGATATGATCTCCTGGTGTGCCTGTTTGCTTAAAGCGCAGTATTGGGGTGGGAGTTACCCGCTTTTCCAGGTGTTGTGTGTCTCAGTTCCCCTGGCTAGGAAAAGGGATTCCCTTCCCCCTTGCGCTTCCCAGGTGAGGCAATGCCTCGCCCTGCTTCAGCTCTCGCTGGTCGGGCTGCTGCAGCTGACCAGCACCGATCGTCCGGCACTCCCCAGTGAGATGAACCCAGTACCTCAGTTGAAAATGCAGAAATCACCGGTGTTCTGTGTGGCTCGCGCTGGGAGTTGGAGACTGGAGCTGTTCCTATTCGGCCATCTTGCTCCGCAACTAATCCTTTTTTTATGGCTGCATAGTAATCCATGGTGTATATGTGCCACATTTTCTTAATCCAGTCTATCACTGATGGACATTTAGGTTGGTTGCAAGTCTTTGCTATTGTGAATAGTGCAGCAATAAACATACATATGTATGTGTCTTTATAGTAGCATAATTTATAATCCTTTGAGTATATACCCAGTAATGGCATGGCTGGGTCAAATGGTATTTCTAGTTCTAGATCCTTGAGGAATTACCACACTGTCTTCCACAATGGCTGAACTAGTTTACACTCCCACCAACAGTGTAAAAGTGTTCCTGTTTCTCCATGTCCTCTCCAGCACTTGTTGTTTCCTGACTCTTTAATGATTGCCATTCTAACTGGTGTGAGATGGTGTCTCGTTGTGGTTTTGATTTTTGCAACATTTCTTACTCAACCACATTGCTTCAGTCAGCTTCATGGTGGTGTATGTTGATGAAACAGTTCACGCAGTTCTTCCACTTCACTTCTTTTTGCCCCAGGGATTTTCTAATGCTAAGACCCAGGGATTTTCTAATGCTAAGACCAAGGATGCTTGTGGGAGCCACTAGGCATACATACATATCCACACCTGTAAGTGTGAGAGACTGAATCCCCATTAGGGCAATTCAGCCAATGGTGTGGAAGCCAGAAAAAAATGCTCTTGCATTCTGGTTCTTGGACAGGAATTCTGAGGAACTTTCTCTACAGCTTCTTACAGAGCTACCATCGACTACAATAACCAGCTTGAAAGCACATCCTTATTTTGCATTCCCTACTGTGTTTCACTCTTTCCAGTTCCCACTCTTCATTCCCTGAGTTCACTTCCAATAAATTTTCCCCATACATGTCCTTGTCTCTGGCTTTGCTTTCTGGAGAAATTTCAAGCTTGGGCCAATTGTCATTGTTATATGCTACAGATGAAGATATGTAGGACAAGGTCCAAATATACCAAGCATACTTATGGCCCAGAAATTTACCTTCTTAAAGAAAATTCTGATGTTTGCTTTTTGATTATTTGACGCATTTTTCAAGATTGAACAAAACCTATGCAATTATATATGACCTCCTAAGCAGTATAACTTGGCAGGCCTTCTTTAAAATCAATTTATAAATCAAAGGCTGCACTAGGCTTCTCTCAAATTATTTCCTTGCCTCTAGAAAATTGTAATCTTCACAGTTGCTGTCGGCTTCCTTTGACTTGTCACTATTTGAAAAATTTTCTGTGACTTCTATATAACTAACAGTGGGTAATAGGCACTGACTTCTTAGCTGCACTTGTACCTAGCTTGTAGAATGTAAGAAAAGTGTTTCTCAATATTTCAGTGATAGGTACTAATACGTTTTTTAAAGTGTTTAGACCTAAGCGTACAAGTAATTCGGCAGTAAAAAATAACACTGTACAAGCCAAACTACTGATTTCTCGACTAAAATTACATTCCCTAGTCATGGAACTAATAAAATTTTTTGTTTATCTCCTTATTCATTGACTTGTGCTTCTTAAGCAATAGTTTTAAAATGAGATACATTTTAAGACTTTAGAATAATGATACCCAGTTTTTGCGTGGTTTATTTCATTTATTAAACATGAGCAAGAATAACCAACCGTGTCCTTACCCTGCTTAATTATCGGGGTCTTTGACTCATTTATAACTTCCAGTATTAAAATTGGCAAGAATTGCCGAAAGCAAGTGATGGTGCTTCAGTGTTATAAGACTATTCAGGAAGTAGAATAAGCCGTTTAGTTTTTTTGTAAGGTCATGATTTGGTGACCTTTGAATGGAGTAACTTTCTAATGGTTCATGATCTCAAGGTTTAAATGTCAGATACGCTGGTTGGGTGGTTCAGAAATCTTTTCAGTATGTGTGTTCGGAAACTTTCAGGTGCATTAACACAGAGATCCCAAATACAGATCTTTTCACGGACGAGCCCTTATACGGAACAGTTCAGGTAATTCTGATTTAGGTACAGAGAATTTCATTAAGTGCCATAGGAGAACTTATATTGGATTGATCTCTTAATATCTTTATGCCTGCTCTTTTCAAATCATGTGGAGATGTCTATTTTTTCCTTAAGATTAATTTTTTTTTTATTCTTCTGACCTTTGGTTTTTCACCATAGGAAGATTAGACTCCATATCAGGAAATATTTCCCCGTTAAACTTAGCTTCTGTGCTCCTTCTGCATATAGTATTATAGAGGTAGTTTTCTAGTTTCTCTTTTGGCCTGTGCCTCTTTTTTCTCCTACAGTCCTACCCCACGTTAAGGTAGACCAACAAATAGATTTTTTTAAAGTCTGTGGTGGGTTGGTGTGCCTTCAGCATGGACCTTTGCTGCAGACCTTTTGTGGAAGGTGAAGTAGAATGTACTTGGCTGTTATTTATTGTCACCTTGTTTTATGTTTCCTAACTTTCTCACGGTGTTTCCTCCCCTTTTGGGGGACTTTTTAAGGACAAGATGGTGCTGAGAATTGTGTTCTTTTCCTTCTCATACCATGATAAGGCTTAGCTGAGAGGCTTCTGCATTATCTTGATTTCTAGGATACTTTTCTTCTCTGTAAGACAGTTACTGCTTTTGGGGCATGCAGCTTATGTATGTATGTTTAAGGATTGTTTTCTGTTGCTAATTTCTGTTGTCTTTAATTTTTTCTCTTATATTTTTATTCTTCATTTCCTTATTCTTATTATTGTATGCATGCACAAAACAGATGGCATTTTCCTTTGATTAGCAGATCTGAAGTTCTGGGTGTAATTTTTGGATCTTCACTGTGTTTAAGCTATACAGTTGTTTTGCTATTCCTGTTAAGAATTTATGGTTCAAAACCTATTCCAAAACTCAAGAGTTTTTTGACTGCTGCAGTTTTTCTCCTATATTTTAGGCAATAATGGTAGATTTGTAATGCATTTTTTACTTCTCCTTTAAATACATGGTGATATAAAGTATAATGTAATCCAAATATTTTGATTCTCATATAAAAGATTTTTGATTCTGATGTGAAAATTATTTTGATCAAAGTAAATTGTTATTGTATATTAAATCATATAAATAGACATTTGTATTTAATGGATATATTCATATTTATTAAAATCCCTTTATAAACAATAATTGGTAATAAATGAGATTACATTGTAATGGCATCTTGAAAGGGAATCTCGGTACTTTTAAGGGGAAAGCAGTACCTACTTCATGGATTTTCAAGCAGTTATATTTAGAATTCTTGACTTTTATGCCTGGAAGTCACATTAGAAGTTACCTTAGAAGTTGTCTACTGTACCATCCACAATTATAAGTACAATGTTAAAGCTTAGAGAGGCTGAGTATGTCTTGCTTAAGATCAAATACCTTGTTACCATCAATATGGGAGCTGTGATTTCCTTGCAAACTGGGTACTTCTAACTTTATATTGGAGAAGCCAACATAGTCCCGTACATGGCTAAAACGTTAATTTCACTGAATCAACTTTAATGTACTTTCTGCTATACTGTGAGTATCAGGAAATGAAAGGATGGATAACAGATCACTTGTTTTTATTTCTTTGTGTGCTTTTCTAGGATTATAAAAATGTTATAGGAAATATGGAAAGGTACAAAGAAGAGAATAAAAAATTGTCATTGTCATAAAAGAGGATTTTAAAAATGTAACCACACTAACTGGGGACCAGTAAAAGATTAGATTAAAATCACTGAAGCAGAGTGAGAACAAAACCACTCTTGATTATTCTGGAATGGATTAAGAGCATGGATAAAGATTCCATAGGACCTACAAAATGCTGACCTCTTCACTGAGGTTTGGTAATAAAAGCAGTAACTAATAAGGGGAGTGCTGTAAGAGAGGAGCCAAACCATGGGATTAAGCTATCTTGGTTAATGAAGGAAAAGCTACTTTGGAGAATTCAGACCTACACCCATATACTTAATTTTTTTTCAATATCCTCTAACTCTGAAGCTCTGCAATTTGTGAAATAATATCTAAACTTAAGAGTTTGGATATTTTTATTTGATCATGTATGTACTTTTTAGGAAATTATGTCTTCATTTTTTCTATTCTTTTTTTTTAAAATATTTTTTAGTAACCTTATATAAAGGGTATTAATCCTTTGATATGGTACAGATATTTTGCTATTATTTCATTAGGCTGTGAACTTCTCTAGGACGAGTACTATAATATGTCTTATAATAATAGCTCCCAATTTTTAAACATTTACTCTAAGAAGTTAGCATTTTATCTATATTATCTCACTCAGATCTTGTGAGGATTAACACTATTTCCATATTACAAATGCTAAGGGAGGTAAGTAACTTGCTGAAAAGATGCAACTAATGTTAAGTGGTAGAGCTAGGAATGAGACTTACTTGGCTATAGTTTGTGATCTTAATCAGCATACTCTATTGCATTTTCTGTTTTCTTCGTATCACCAGTATCTAGTGTTGATTGTAACACTCAGTAGACACATTATTCAGATTTGCTGGATTGGGTTGTATTAGGATATCATTCATTTATGTAGTATTTATTTACTTAATTTTGTATAACCTGATGTGATGTAAGTGAGGACTTGCATTCTTCAATGCTTGACCCCTATGGTTTGTTAAATATGGTTACAAATTGACTATTTTAAGTTGAAGATAAAACTGTTTCTTCCATAGGGTAGCTGTATAAAATGGGCTTTATTTCTTACAAATTTATTGTATACCCCTCAAAAATTCCAGAATTTATCACAGGAATAAAATAGAATGTTATTTTAAACCTTAACAACAAAAGTCAAAGTTATGATGAAAATGTTCTTAAGGATGCCTTTCTTTTTGTGAATTGTATGGAAGTATGACTCTGGTAATAGTTGGACTGAAACAAGCATGGCTATTCTTCATTCTTTCACTAGTGGTTTCTAACCTTATCTGCACATTAGAATCACTTGAGAAACTTTTTAAAGTCCCAATATAAAGGCTGTATTGAGCTAACATCAATTAAAAAGGAATGGGTAGAATAGAATTTTTATATTAATATTTAAGTTCCTTAGGTGATTCCAGTATGATTTTTATTGTGGAGAAAGTTACGGTTACTGGTAATATTTCTGTGGTTTCTTATCTATATCCATAGTTGAAGGAAATGCTAAATTTTACTTAGAAGGTAAGATGTATTTTTTTTAACCTATTTAAGATTCTGTGGTTCAGAATGCTTATCATAGACATTTCAAAGATTATAATCTGTCTTATATAGTGAGCTTTTTTCTGAGAAGACATTATTTGTGTGTTTTAGAGAGGGTTTTAAATATATTATTTAAATGTATAGATTTGAAGATTAATTTTTAAAGGCCAGTTATTAAATATTTTTTAAAATGAAGCAAATTAGTCTATATCCTAATCCAGAAATAATAATTTGGGTCAACCTTCTCAGTTATAACAAGTAACTCACACATAATTTATGTCATTTATTTAATATTTTTGAGATTCATTCCCCCCTCCAATGTTTTATTACAAATTTTCTGACGTACAAGAAACATTGAAAAAGTTTATGGTGAATACCCATATATCCACCATCTAAATTTTATGGTTAATCGTTCTTATATTTCGTTTATCATATGTTTTTCCATTTATTCATCCTTTCTTCCACCCATAAATCCAGCCATTTTTAGTTCTATCTAAAGTAACTTGCAGGTATCTGAATACTTTCTTTAAAATATGTCATCAGCATGCATACATTTAACTAGAGTTCAGTTCTTTGTAAAATTTGGAAACAGTAAAGTGCATAAATCTTAAGTGTTCCGTAAGTTCCAGTAAATGGATACACCAGTGCAATCCACAGTCAAGATGCAGAACATTATCATCACAGGGTTTTGTCTCGTCCTAGTAAATCCCCATTATGTTGATTGTTTTCCACCTAAGTTTAGTTATACCTATTCCAGATATTATAAACAGAGGCATACAGTATGTACTCTTTCCTACATAGGCTTATTTTACCCATCAAATTTCTGAAATTTATCCATGTTGTGACATGGATCAATAGTTCATTCCTTTTTATTCCTGAGTAGTAGTCCACTGCATGAATATACTGAGGTTTGTTTATCCTTTCGCCTGTTTGACAAACATCTGGACTGTTACCAGTTTTTGGTGCTTATGAATGTAGCTGCTATGAGCATTCTGGTAATGGTATTTTTATGGATATATCTTTTCACTTTTTTTGGAGTGGAATTGCCAGGTTATAAGGTAGGAATATATTTAATTCTTAAAGAAATTGCCAAATCTTTTCAAAACAGTTGTGCCATTTACCTGCCCACTGACAGTATATGAGAGTTCAGTTGCTTTGCATCCTTATTAACATTTACTATTTTAATGTTATCTCATTAATATTAGTACTCTCACTTTTTTTTCTGAAAAGTTTCAGTATCATTTTTGATTACTTTGCACATTACAAATGGGCAAAAAAAAAAAAAAAACCCTTTAAACAATGGCACAGTAGCTCTGGTGAGATGTGAGACTGCTTATGTTAAAAAATGAGAAGATGGCTATTTTTATTGTATTTTATTTTTAAATTATACTTTAAGTTCTGGGATACATGTGGGGAATGTGCACGTTTGTTACATAGGTATACACGTGCCATGGTGGTTTGCTGCATCCATCAACCCGTCATCTACATTAGGTATTTCTCCTAATACTATCCCTCCCCTAGTCCCCCACGCCCCGACAGGCCCCGGTGTGTGATGTTTCCCTCCCTGTGTCCATGTGTTCTCATTGTTCAACTCCAACTTATGAGTAAGAACATGCAGTGTTTGGTTTTCTGTTCCTGTGTGTGTTTGCTGAGAATGATGGTTTCTAGCTTCATCCGTGTCCCTGCAAAGGACTTGAACTCATCCTTTTTTATGGCTGCATAGTATTCCGTGGGGTATATGTGCCACATTTTCTTTTCCAGTCTATCACTGATGGGCATTTGGGTTGTTTTCAAGTCTTTGCTATTGTGAATAGTGCTGGAATGAACATGTATGTGCATGTCTTTATAGTAACATCATTTATAATCCTTTGGGTACATACCCTATGATGAGATTGCTGGATCAAACGGTATTTCTGGTTGTAGATCCTTGAGGAATAGCCACACTGTCTTCCACAATGGTTGAACTAATTAACACTTCCACCAACAGTGTAAAAGCGTTCCTGTTTCTCCACATCCTCATCCTCTTCAGCATCTGTTGTTTCCTGACTTTTTAATAATCACCATTCTAACTGGCATGTGATGGTATCTCATTGTGGTTTTGATTTGCATTTTTCCAATGACCAGTGATGATGAGCTTTTTTTTCATATGTTTGTTGGACACTTTTGAGAAGTGTCTGTTCATATCCTTCACCCACTTTTAGATGGAGTTGTTTTTTTCTTGTAAATTTGTTTAAGTTGCTTGTAGATTCTGGATATTAGCCCTTTGTCAGATGGATAGATTGCAGAAATATTCTCCTATTATGTAGATTACCTGTTCACTCTAATAGTTTCTTTTGCTGTGCAGAAGCTGTTTAATTAGATCCCATTTGTCAATTTTTGTTGCCATTGCTTTTGGTGTTTTAGTCATAAAGTCTTTGCCCATGCCAATGTATTGCCTAGGTTTTCTTCTAGGATTTTTATGATTTTAGGTCTTACGTTTAAGTCTTCAATCCAGCTTGAGTTAATTTTTGCATAAGGTGTAAAGAAGGGGTCCAGTTTCAGTTTTCTGCATATGGCTAGCCAGTTTTGCCAACACCGTTTAATAAACAGGAATCCTTTCTCCATTGCTTGGTTTTGTCAGGTTTGTCAGAGATCAGATGGTTGTAAATGTGTGGCATTACTTCTGAGGCCTCTGTTCTGTTCCATTGGTCTATATATCTGTTTTGGTACCAGTACCATGCTGTTTTGGTTACTGTAGCCTTGTAGTATAGTTTGAAGTCAGGTAGCATGATGCCTCCAGCTTTGTTCTTTTTGCTTAGGATTGTCTTGGCTATATGGGCTCTTTATTGGTTCCATATGAAATGTAAAGTAGATTTTTTCTAATTCTGTGAAGAAAGCCAGTGGTAGATTGATAGGGATACCATTGAATCTATAAATTACTTTGGGCAGTGTGGCCATTTTCACAATATTGATTCTTCCTATCCATGAGTATGGAATGTTTTTCCATTTGTTTGTATCCTCTCTTATTTCCTTGAACAGTGGTTTGTAGTTCGCCTTGAAGAGGCCCTTCACATGCCTTGTAAGTTGTATTCCTAGGTATTTTATTCTCTATGTAGAAATTGTGAATGGGAGTTCACTCATGATTTGGCTCTCTGTTAATGTGTATAAGAATGCTTGTGATTTTTGCACACTGATTTTGTATCCTAAGACCTCGCTGAAGTTGCTTATCAGCTTAAGGAGATTTTGGGCTGAGACGATGGTGTTTTCTAAATATACAGTCATGTCATCTGCAGAGACAATTTGACTTCCTCTCTTCTTATTTGAATACCTTTTATTTATTTCTCTTGCCTGATGGCCTTGGCTAGAACTTCCAAAACTGTGTTGAATAGGAGTGGTGCGAGAGAGCATGCTTGTCTTGTGCTGGTTTTCAAAGGGAATGCTTCCAGCTTTTGCCCATTCAGTATGATATTGGCTGTGGGTTTGTCATAAATAGCTGTTACTACTTTGAGATATGTTCCATTAATACCTAATTTATTGAGAGTTTTTAGCATGAAGGGTTGTTGAATTTTATCGAAGGCCTTTCTGCATCTATTGAGATAATCATGTGGTTTTTGTCTTTGGTTCTGTTTATGTGATGGGTTACATTTATTGATGTGCTTATGTTGAACCAGCCTTGAATCCCAGGGATGAAGCCAGCTTGATCATGGTAGATAAGCTTTTTGATGTGCTGCTAGATTAGGTTTGCCAGTATTTTATTGAGGTCTTTCGCATTGTTGATGTTCAGGGATGTTGGCTTGAAATTTTCTTTTTTTGTTGTTCCTCTGCCAGGTTTTGGTGTCAGGGTGATGCAGGCCTCATAAAATGAGTAAGGGAGGAGTCCTTTTTCTGTTTGAAATAGTTTCAGAAGGAAAGGTACCAGCTCCTCTTTGTACCTCTGGTAGAATTTGACTGGGAATCTCTCTGGTCCTGGGCTTTTTTTGGTTGGTAGGCTATTAAATACTGCCTCAATTTCAGAACTTGTTATCGATCAATTCAGGGATTTGACTTCTTCCTGATTCAGTCTTGGGAGGGTGTACGTGTCCAGGAATTTTTCCATTTCTTCTAGATTTTCTAGTTTATTTGTGTAGAGGTGTTTATAGTATTCTGTGATGGAGGTTTGTATTTCTCTGGGATCAGTGGTGGTATCCCCTTTATCATTTTTTTTAATTGTATCTATTTGATTCTTCTCTCTTCTTTATTAGTCTGGCTAGCGGTCTATTTTGTTAATCTTTTCAAAAAACCAGCTCCTGGATTCATTGATTTTTTTGAAGGGCTTTTTGTGTCTCAGTCTCCTTCGGTTCTGCTCTGATCTTAGTTATTTCTTGTCTTTTGGTAGCTTTTGAATTTGTTTGTTCTTGCTTCTCTGGTTCTTTTAATTGTGATGTTAGGGTGTCAATTTTAGATCTTTTCTGCTTTCTCCTGTGGACATTTTGTTATAAATTTCTCTCTAAACACTGCTTTGGCTGTGTCCCAGAGACTCTGGTACATTGTGTCTTTGTTCTCATTGGTTTCGAAGAACTTACTTATTTCTGCCTTAATTTTGTTATTTACCCAGTAGTCATTCAGGAAAAGGTTGTTCAGTTTCTATGTAGTTGTGCGGTTTTGAGTGAGTTTCTTAATCCTGAGTTCTAATTTGATTACACTGTGGTCTGAGAGACTGTTATGATTTCCATTCTTTTGCATTTGCTGAAGAGTGTTTTACTTCCAATTTTGTGGTCAGTTTTAAAATAAGTGCGATTTGGTGCTGAGAAGAATGTATGTTTTGTTGATTCGGGTGGAGAGTTGTGTAGATGTCTATTAGATCTGCTTGGTCAAGAGTTGAGTTCAAGTCCTGAATATCCTTTTTACTTTTTTGTCTCGTTGATCTGTCTAATATTGACAGTGGGGGTGTTAAAGTCTCCCACTATTATTGTGTGTGAGTCTAAGTCTCTTTGTAGGTCTCTAAGAACTTTATGAATCTGGGTGCTCCTGTATTGAGTGCATATACATTTAGGATAGTTAGCTCTTCTTGTTGCGTTGATCACTTTACCATTATGTAATGCCCTTCTTAGTCTCTTTTGATCTTTGTTGGTTTAAAGTGTGTTTCATCAGATACTACTATTGCAAACCCTGCTTTTTTTTTTTTCTTTTTATTTGCTTGGTAAATATTCCTCCATCCCTTTATTTTGAGTCTGTGTGTGTCTTTGCACGTGAGATGGATCTCCTGAATACAGCACAGCAGTGGGTCTTCACTGTTTATCCATTTTGCCAGTCTGTGTCTTTTAATTGGGGTATTTAGCTGGTTTACATTTAAGGTTAATATTGTTACGTGTGAATTTGATCCTGTCATTATAATGCTAGCTCGTTTTTTTGTCCGTTAATTGATGCAGTATCTTCATAGTGTCGATGATCTTTATATTTTTGTATGTTTTTGCAGTGGCTGGTACTGGTTTTTCCTTTCCATATTTAGCGCATCCTTCAGGAGCTCTTGTAAGGCAGGCCTGGTGGTGACAAAATCTCTCAGGATTTGCTTGTTTGTAAAGGATTTTATTTCTCCTTCGCTCATGAAGCTTAGTTTGGCTGGATATGAAATTCTGGGTTGAAAATTCTCTTCTTTAAGAATGTTGAATATTGGCCCCCACTCTCTTCTGACTTGTAGGGCTTCTGCAGAGAGATCAGCTATTAGTCTGATGGGCTTCCCTTTTGTGGGTAACCCAACCTTTCTCTCTGGCTGCCCTTAACAATTTTTCCTTCATTTCAACCTTGATGAATCTGACCATTATGTGTCTTGTGGTTGCTCTTCTCGAGGAGTATCTTTGTGGTGTTCTCTGTATTTCCTGAATTGGAATGTTGGCTTGCCTTGCTAGGTTGGGGAAGCTTTCCTGGATAACATCCTGAAGAGTGTTTTCCAACTTGGTTCCACTCTCCCCATCACTTTCAGGCACACCAATCAAATATAGGTTTGGTCTTTTCATATAGTCCCATATTTCTTGGAGGGTTTGTTCATTTCCTTTTATTCTTTTTTCTCTAATCTTGTCTTCACACTTTACTTCATTAAGTTGATCTTCAGTCTCTGATATCCTTTCTTCTGCTTGATTGATTTGGCAGTTGATACTTGTGTATGCTTCACAAAGTTCTCGTGCTGTGTTTTTCAGCTCCGTCAGGTCATTTATGTTCTTCTCTAACCTGGTTATTTTAGTTAGCAATTCCACTAACCTTTTTTCAAGGCTATTTGAGGCTATTAAATACTGCCTCAATTTCAGAACTTGTTATCAGTCTATTTGTTCAAGGTTCTTAGCTTCCTTGCTTTGGGTTAGAACATGCTCCTTTAGCTCAGAGGAGTTTGTTATTACCCACCTTCTGAAGCCTACTTCTGTCAATTCGTCAAATTCATTCTCTGTTCAGTTTTGTTCCCTTGCTGGCAAGGAGTTGTGATCCGTTGGAGGAGAAGAGGCATTCTGGTTTTTGGAATTTTCAGCCTTTTTGCGCGGTTTTTCCTCATCTTCGTGGATTTATCTACCTTTGGTCTTTCATGTTGGTTACCTTCATATGGGGTTTTGGTGTGGATGTTCTTTTTGTTGTTGTTGATGCTGTTGCTTTCTGTTTGTTAGTTTTCTTTCTAATGGACCCCTCTGCTGCAGGTCTGCTGGAGTTTGCTGGAGGTTCACTCCAGACCCCATTTGCCTGGGTATCACCAGCGGAGACTGCAGGACAGCAAAGATTGTTGCTTGTTCCTTCCTCTGGAAGCTTCGTCCCAGAGGGGCACCCTCCAGATGCCAGCTGAAGCTCTCCTGTATGAGGTGTCTTTTGACCCCTGCTTGAGGAGGCAGTCTGTCCCTTAGCAGAGCTCGAGTGCTGTGCTGGGAGATCTGCTGTTCTTTTCAGAGCCAGCAGGCAGAAACATTTAAGTCTGCTGAAGCTGTGCCCACAGCCACCCCTTTCCTCAGGTGCTCTGTCCCAGGGAGATGGGAGTTTTATGTATAAGCCCCTGACTTGGCTGCTGCCGTTCTTTCAGAGGTGCCCTGCCCAGAGAGGAGGAATCTGGTGAGGCAGTCTGGCTATAGAGGCTTTGCTGAGCTGCAGTGAGCTCTGCCCAGCTCAAACTTCCTGGTGGTATTGTTTACACTGTGAGGGGTCAACCACATACTCAAGCCTCAGTAATGGTGGATGCCCCTTCCCCCACCAAGCTTGAGTGTCCCAGGTCTACTTCAGACTGCTGTGCTGGCAGCAAGAATTTCAAGCCAGTGGAATTTAGCTTGCTGGGCTTCGTGGGATGGGATCCGCTGAGATAGACCACTTGGCACCCTGGCATCAGCCCCCTTTCTAGGGGAGTGAACGGTTTTGTCTTGCTGGTATTCCGGGCGCCACTGGGGTATAAAAAAACTCCTGTAGCTAGCTCAATGTCTGCCCAAACAACCACCCAGTTTTGTGTTTGAAACCCAGGGCCCTGGTAGCGTTGGCACTGGAGGGAATCTCCTTGTCTGTGGGTTGTGAAGACAGTGGGAAAAGCATATCTGGGCTAGAGTGCACCATTCCTCATGGCACAGTCCCTCATGGCTTCCCTTGGCTAGGGGAGGGAGCTCCCCAACCCCTTGTGCTTCCCGGGTGAGGCGACGCCCCACCCTGCTTCGGCTTGCCCTCTGTGGGCTGCACCCACTGTCTAACCAGTCCCAGTGAGATGAGCTGGGTACCTTGGTTGGAAATGCAGAAGTCACCTGCCTTCTGCCTTGATCTCGCTGGGAGCTACAGGTCAGAGCTGCTCTTATTTGGCCATCTTGCCAGCCACCGAGAATGTTGGCTATTTTTATTTTTAAAAAATATTTTTTAGAGAACTCATCTCCCTGCAAGATACTTACTGAATTTTGATTTTAATTTTGGCCATATTATTCCTTGGTATTTGTGGTGCTGTATATAAAGTATTTAATTCCATTGGTAATATTTAGAAATAATGTATTTTTTTTCAACTTGGGGAAAAAATTCAAAATAAGGCTTTTTAGTGATTTAATGGACAAAATAAGCAGTTTGAGAAAAAACTATTAGTTAATCACATAGCTTACTGATATAATAGTTTTGATGTCTATCCCTTAAGTTCATTGAAATCGCTAAGAGAAGTGTTTCTGTGTCGAACTTGTTACATTTTTGGTCTTTCTTTTCCCCATCTGGAATGTAAAAATACTGTTTAATGTATATACCTCAAATGGCTAGCTAGTAAAATCATATAATGACTTTTAGGGTTTAAAATTCACTTTTTCTGTAATTACCAAGTAACTTCTAGTTCCAAGGATGTTTTGTTTTTGGCTGTTTTCTTAATTAAAAATGTATCTTTTTCTGTTCAAAATGCAATTAGGATTTTATTTGCAGTTGTGCATAAGAGAAATGGATAATGCCATTGGAAATAAAGGATGCCACTGTGAAAATATTTTGTAACCTTTTTTTGGCAAGGGAGTTAACGTTTTCTTGGGTGTACAAAGGAATAGGTAGTTATGGATTTTAAGTACATATGTAGAAACAGATGGAGAGAGAGAGAAAGGAGAGACAGAGATACACTATTGTACTGATTTTAAAACTAGCTTCTTGGGAATTCAATTTTCTGATTTCTGGATTCTGTCATCTTAACTTTTAGATAAGTAAAGCATACTAGAAGAGAGCAGACATTATACCGTCAATATCCTCAAAGGTTATCAGGTATTAGGCTCTAATTCCTACTTCGCACCACTATTTTTTTTTTTTTTTTTTTTGAGACGGGGTCTAGCTCTGTCACCAGGCTGGAGTGCAGTGGCGCGATCTTGGCTCACTGCAACCTCTGCCTCCCGGGTTCAGGTGATTCTCCTGCTTCAGTCTCCCAAGTAGCTGGGACTATAGGCGTGCACCACCACGCCCAGCTAATTTTTGTAGTTTTAGTAGAAACAAGGTTTCACCTTATTGAGAAGGATGGTCTAAGACTATCTCTTGACCTTGTGATCTGCCCGCCTCAGCCTCCCAGAGTGCTGGGATTACAGGCGTGAGCCACCGCACCTGGCCCACTTTTTTTTAGTATGTGTAGAAGGTTAGGACAGTTGAATCCAGCTCAGTGAAACTGAGCCATGAATTCATCCAAGTGTAAACCTTGACTGAAATGACAAAATGAGATGGGTTTTCCTTAAGTATTAGGTATAAAATACATGTTTAAGGAAGTGGCTAGTTTCTTTTCATCTTAGGGTGTGTCATATTCTTAAATTATTGGTGTGGCCTGTTATTTCAGATTGAAAACATTTGTAGTATGTGACTTTACATTTTGCTTACTTGAAACAATAACTAAACCCTGAATTCTTATTAAACTATTTTGATTGATTTTATATCAAAAGTATTTAGTAAGCAGTTGTATCTTTTAAACATACCACATTGTTTTATGGGAAACTCACTTGTTTAAAAATTGTTTTTAAAGTCAGTTTTGACATTACTTAAAATGTAGTGAAACTATATTTAAGCTAATTCCTATAGAGAGGATTAAAATATGAAATGCTGAATTTAGAGATTGGCTAAAAGTTAAATGTGTAAAAACATCGTTTGTACCTTCTGTTTTAATTCTTTACAATTGTGTAACACCTTTTCATATTCTTTGCCTGATTAGGTCTCCAACGTTTTTAATAATATTTAAAGATAATCTCACTAAATTACAAATAGCACTGCATTTAACTTGATTGCTGCAGCAAACATGAAATTAAGATTTTCATACTAAAATTGTATAGACACTTTGTACAGGTCCAATGTTAGCTATATCGTGTACATTAATATTTATTAAAGTTGTGTGTACATACATCTTGTTGTACTCATTACTATTCCATACATGTAATATATCAAGCTTTATAATAAAAATATTATGATTTTTTAAAAAGCCATTCTTTCTCAAGTGTATAGTGTACTGTCAATAAAAAATAATCCTGTTAACACTATAGGAAGAGATGTGAAGCAGGGAGAGTTGACTCCTGTTTACTGGAGTCTACTTTGTAGCTAAAATGAAGCAAAGCTTAAAATTTCTAAATTGAGTGTATTTTAAGTAAAATATTATCTGCTGTTGGTAGAGTGCCATATAACTTATTCAACTTTCATTTTTTTACAGAGCTCCTTAATAAGCATTTATAGTCAGTTTTTGGCAGCAATAGAATCACTAAAGGCATTCTGGGATGTTATGGATGAAATCGATGAGAAGACCTGGGTACTTGAGCCAGAAAAACCTCCACGGAGTGCAACAGCACGTAGAATTGCATTAGGTAGGGACAAAGAGGAATAAGGGCTTGTTTTTAGGTGTTTATTTTGTATTACTTATGAAAATAAATCTAACAATGACAGTTGGACCCAGACTTCTTTATATGAAGTCAACTATTAAAATTTTCTGGTATGAACTTTTTTTTTTTTTTGCTGCACGTTTAAATATAAATATTTTAGGTGAAAAGAAGTACTGAGGTGTTTCATTATAAAAGGTGATGATCCAATGGAGGTAACATTCAGGAGTAGTGTTTAATTAGCTGTTAATTAGCACAGAAATCGTGGAACAGGTAATTCAAAATTTACATTACTTAGAACAAGAAAAAAAGTGTTAGAATAATGAAGTCTTCATTTGTGAAACTTAGAATCTTCTAAGATTAATGTGCTCAGATCTGGGAATATTTTCTGTTAGAAATACAGAGGAAGATAAAAGAACTTGCAGTAGACCATGCCACTGGAAAGAATTTGTAGTTTTATGTATTTTCTTCCCTACAAATATATGAAATTTATGAGTGAGATATGGTATAATCATACATACCTGTGCAGTGTTATAATATTCTCTTGACTATAAAATGGTTATGTATTTTCTTTATAAGCAAGCAAAACATAAAGTCACTTTTAGAGTTCAGCCTCTCAAGATTTTAGATAAACTATGTTTAAGCTCACATGAAATACCATAGCTAGTTTTAAGATACCCATTTCTTTCTTTTTTGATAAATAGATAGTTGTTCAAGGGTATTTTGAAATTCTGATGTGAATCACATCCAAGTTAGTGAGCAATTTTTATACTTTATACCTAGGTATAATATAGATTATCTGGGGGGAGAATGTGACATGCATGGTATTATGAGAAGAAAGTATACTTGTACAGCAATTCTACAAATAGTATTGTTACTTTCCTGGTTTCAAAAAGTCTAACCATATTTAATTTGGAATAATTAACCAAATTATGCTATATTTGTGAACAAGTAGATGGTAAGAATGAAAATATTTTCTTCAAAGAAATGTAGTTATTCATTTTTTTCGTGGCCCCATTAAAATAATTATCAGGTTATGATTAAATATATTTCTCATTCAGCATAAATCGTCTAATTTTTAATTCATTCCCTATTTACCTGTTAGCTTCTTTTTTCTCAAACTCCAGGCAAGACTTGCCTTCTTAAGACCCAGTTTTGAACAGTGAATGGAAAAATTAGTTAATATGCCCATATTAAATGAAAATACTGTCTGGAGCCATTACTAGATGACATTGTTGAGGGCTAATAAGAGATTTATGTTCATAGTAAATAATGTGTTACCAAATGAGATTATAACTTTTTGTATTTTTATTTTTCTCATTGAATGGCTAGTCATTTTTTTCCATTAATGACCTCTTTTTGCCAGATGTGCGATAATTGCATTTATGTTGATGTCAGCCTCAGTGAAAGGCTTATTTTACTGTATAGAATTTATCAAGACATTTTTTACCATGAAAATGAAATCCAAATTGATCTTAAGCAATTACACTATGTACCTTCAAAAAATAGAAGTAAAATTTCTGAAACTTATGCTGTAGTCCAGTACAGTTAAAATTTATAAAAGAATCTAGTGCCAGTTTTCTTCGGTCTTATGAAATTAGGTTACTTATTGTTTTGGTTATTAATGAACAGTTGCCAATGTGAGTGAAATATTTTGTTAAATTATAAGGGAGAGTTTCACATGCAGCAAAATAATTCAGAAAATGCTTTTATAAATTTTTATAAAACTTGAATCTTTAATGTTTGTTTTTACCATTTACTGTATTGCTGGTCTTTTTACATTTGGCCATAGTTCTATGAAATGTAAACTTTTTCAAGAAAGCCATGAAAAGTAATTTAGGTAATTATTTCTTAAACATGTGACTTGTGATAGTTTTGATATTAAAGACTTTTATCACTCCACAGAACATTTTTATTTAAACTTAAATACAGTTGACCAGAATTGCAATCTCATTAAATATATCAATTTGTTGATTGGCTGAAATTTAAGATCCCTTTAATGATAATCATGTCAACATTACTTCTTTTGGTTAAATTATAATATTTACCATTACAAAAAACTACAAAACATTTGGTTAATCTTTCCGTGGGTATACAGTGAAATAGGTAGCCAGACCAACACCTTTATTTTGTATTGGCTTGTTTGATGAGCTGTTCTACTTCTAAAAGATTTAATCTTGTTTCATTCCAGGGAATAATGTTTCCATAAATATAGAGGTAGACCCCAGGCATCCTACTATGCTTCCTGAGTGCTTCTTTCTTGGAGCTGACCATGGTATGACATCTGAGACTTAAACGTTTTTTAATAGAGTCATAAAATCCTTGCCTACCATTGTTAAATTATTAGACAATATTAGTATATTAATGGTAGTTTTTATTTTTTTTATTTTTTGTCTGAGACAGAGTTTTGCTCTTGTTGCCCAGTATGTAGTGTAACGGCTTGGCTCACCGCAACAATGATAGTTATTTTAAATGAAAATGTCTCAGCGTTGTGAACTGTATAATTTTTTTAACATAATACATATAATTTTGATTTTTTAATCAAGTAGTTAAGAAACATTCTGTATCAAATGTGGCTTTACAAACCAAGAGTAGAGCATGCAATTATTAAACCTTTTTTTTTTTTATCTGAAGTGGTAAAACCCCTGGGAATTAAGCTGAGCAGGAACATACATTTGTGGTAGGTACCTTGGCAATATAATTTTTACTTTTTGGTGATTTTACAAAGTTCATAGCATAATTTTTTTTCCCCATGCTTTCAGGGATCCAGAAAATAGTGTGCTACAAAACTTGAAAGATGTTTTAGAAATTGATTTTCCAGCTCGTGCTATCCTGGAAAAATCTGTAAGTTTTATCAGTGCTTTGATATTCCAGACAGTATTGTATAATGAAGTTTAAATGCTTCTCTTAGTGAAAAATGATACTGAAGGAGGGAATTGGAAAAATATTATAACGCAGACTTCTGAACTGCATCAAAAAACTTGTTTACCTTTGATTGGTTGTTAAGTACAATTGTCTCTTGGAACAGGGGGATTGATTTCCGGGCTGCCCCAAAATCCAGACGTTGAAGTTCCACAGTTATCCTGTGGGACCCATATATAGAAAAAAGTAGGCCCTCTGTATACACAGATTTCAGATAAACACAGGTTCTGCATCCTGTCAGTACTGTAGCTTTGATCGGCATTTGGTTGAAAAAAAAAATCTGTGTATAAGTAGACCTGTGCAGTTCAAACCCATGTTATTCAAGGGTCAACTGTACACTTTTTTTATGGTCTTCAGTAGTGAAGTCATTAATGACAGTCATTTATTAAAAATAAGGGGAAAGGTCCAAAGTAGCTAATGAGATGTTTGGCTTTTCTACACAGTCTGTTTATGGATGGCTGAAGTACTGATTAGCTTGATATAAGTGTTTGTGAAGCAGTATAGTTTCTCAAAATTGAATAGATACCACTATATTGCAAAAATAATAAACTTAGAATTGATTTTTGACAAGGCTGCTAAGGTTGTAGACTACTAAATGGTGGTGAGTTTCTTTTTCCTTTAGTTACAGAATTGTGCTGTTTACTAATTACTAGCTAATGTCAATTCCTATCTTTAAATACTATCAGGGACATTATATCAATGTATGATATGGGAAAATTACTAATGCCCAAACATCTTGCCAGCCAAAAATGGATTCTCTTTTTTAGCCTAGCTGTGTATATGTGAGTGAAAAAGGAAACATTCTACAGTAGCTTTGCTAGGTGTTAAATAGTAATGTAATTATATTTCCTATAATACAGCAATATAGTCACTTTTATAAAAAGTGTATTTATACAACATTCTTCCTGATCTTACCTTGTGTTTTAAACACATAGGTGACTTCATATTCTAAAATAGGAGAATTGTAATGTTCCCAACATAAAAGGTAAATGTTGAGGTGATGAGTATCTTAAATTATCCTGATTTGATAATTAAACATTGTATACATGTATCAAAATATCACACATACCCTCCCAAATATGTACAACGAATAAGTGAGACACATATGCTTTTTATAAATATTTTTCTTTTGAAGGATTTTACTATGGATTGTGGAATTTGTTATGCTTATCAACTTGACGGTGCCATTCCTGATCAAGTGTGTGATAATTCCCAGTGTGGACAACCTTTCCATCAAATATGCTTATATGAGGTAAAAAATAAAAACATTGTCAAGACTTTCTTCAGATAACACAACATAACAGAATCTAAAGTCTGTTTAGTCAATAGTGACCCTCTCTTTTGCCATTAACTCCTTTTACCAGTTTATTCCAGATGCTTATGTGCTTCATTTCTTCATCACAGTTACTAATGAGTGGAGAAATGTCCTGAAGTATCCAAGAAGGGAGAAAATCTATCCAGAATATATTCATGGACTAGCTTATTAACACACAACAAATTAAATTGATGGTACATTGGAATCTTTCTATAAATACCTTGTTACCACAGTGTAAACGTCATAGATTTACCCAAGGTGGAGGTGGTTGAAAGTGGCAGCAATAAAGTGAAAATGAAATTAGCACTATGTAGTACCTATTACTTTTCAGGCTACATTTAAGAATAGAATATATCCAATAATACTACTTTTCATGTTGAGAAGAATGCCTTTTGTGATCTGAATATCTCACAGCACTCAGACAATGCCACTTTATTTACTATATGTGAAGTCTACTTTCATTCCTGTCTTTAGTCATTTGCTTCACTTTAGGGCCTAGTTGATAGATGATAAACTGTGTGCAGCTATATACAGAACACCGTGCAATTGTATGTTGCCTTCAGTTTCAGCCTTCCTTTATATCATATCTTTACTTTTGTGATTAGAGGTAGCAGCTGGTGCCATCTGTACTTTGCCAATGGAGAACTTAGGCAGAGACATCTATTTACCTTATATAAAATCATAAAATATCAGGTCAAATTACAGAAATACTCTAAGGGAACACATGCTTTCTTTTGTAATTATGAATATTCATTTAATTTTAAAAAATTCACTGGCTCATGCTTGTAATCAATGGGTTGAAAATTAACCTACTGTTAGTGATTAAGACCAGAACTAAGAAGGAAATTTTCAAGAGCCTATAGTATCTTTTAACAGCAGGAGTTGTTAATTTGTGATTAATGGGTTTAGGGAAGGTCTATGAACACCAGGAAGTTGTATGCATTATTTTTATGTATGTCTATTCTGGGGATAAAGAAGATGCATAATTCTCATCAAATTCTTAAAGGAGCCCATAATCTGGTTATAAACCAGTGGTTTAGACTTTCAATTCCATGTTGATTTGCCTTGTTGTTCAACATATCAATAGTCTGCTATTGGCTCAGGAAATATACCCCTTACTCCTGCAAAACAAAAAAGCAAAGTCTTCTGGAATAAAAATATAATGCACTTTAAAACAAAGGGAGTGACATTTGGAGTATCTGTAATTTGTAATCATGCTGACGCTTCTCCTTTATCTTTTAAAATTTGCAGTGGCTGAGAGGACTACTAACTAGTAGACAGAGTTTTAACATCATATTTGGTGAATGTCCATATTGTAGTAAGGTAAGCAAATTGTTAATCACATCTCATAAAATGTCCTAGCTTTCAATAATATGTTCTAGAATACAGATCTATATAGCATATCAGCTTATCTAAAACTTTTGAAACTCATTATTCTTTATTTTTATTTTTCAAATTCTCTGATCAAAAACATTACACTCCTTTTCTAGATTTCCTAGGTGATCTGAAACTTCAGAAAAGTGTTTTCCAAACTGTGCTATGACACTATTTCTAGAATAAAGCAATTTTATTTTTTAGAGTGTCCATAAACTTTCTTAAAATGTGTTCTCTTTTTAAAGCCAATTACCTTAAAAATGTCTGGGAGGAAACACTGAAATAAGAATATAACATTTTGATGAAGAGCTGGAAACTTAAAAAATTATCAAAAGGAATTTTGATATCTTCAGAGAAAATATAAAGCAAGCAATACTAACATCAAAAGGACAGGTATGATGATGCCATAATAATAAATATCTGTGTTTGTCTCTTCACTAAGAGTAAACTGGGAAATTGTAGGCCAAAGTCCAGTTGAACTTTCTGTGATCCCCGTGCTGACTGTAGAAGTGTATTTATACCAAGATGGAGATCTTGACTTCTTGAATATATCTGGACTGGTAAAATCTTGATGAGGTTCATAAAATGAGTTTGGGAATTGTCTATAGTTGAATTTTTGTGGGAAACTGTTTGCTTCATTCAAAAGTTCTTGAGACTCTTGATATTTCTCTCTTATCCTTGTGCTTTCCTATGGCAAAAATACATGTATAGTTTGTTAGATGTGAGTTATCCAAGTATTTATTTTGTGTAATGTATAAGAATGCTAAATAAAATGTTATACAATATCAAGTTTTTGCGTGTTATTTTTACTGAGAAGTAATTTTTAGGTAAAGATCTTAGATTTTAAGATTTATACTTTTTGAGAGTTTATAAACATCCAGCAAGCAAATCTGGATATAATTTGAGTGGTTCTTTTAAACCACATAAGTGAGACATCTCTTAAATAATTTATAATCTAAAAATAGGATAGAATATGAAAAATGAATTTCCTTGGCAAAACCAAAAAATTGGGCTTAATCTTAAAGGTGTAAGGTGTAAGATAGCCATAATTAGAAATATTTTGGTCATTAATGTGATTCTTAACCTTTTGATTCCATGGCAACTGAGAAGTGATGTCTGCTGTACAGTGAGTAAAGGATGAGGCTGTACATAGCCAAAGAAAACTGCCTCGGGGTAGATATAGTGTTATGTCTCTTGGAAAGCTATACAGACTAACCACTATAGACTGAATAGATAATAATATAAAACAAATTAAGTGATATTAATATAAAACAAATTAACTGGTTACTTATGCAAGTTTCGGGAGCTACTTCTATGTTTTCATCATTCCTGCTGGCCAAAGTCCCAGGAATCAGTTTCCTGATCATCACTTAACTGGCTGAAAGTCGGGTTTTTCTGCTTCCCTTTGGTGACCTCTGGCATGCCCTCTCAGCACCATTTATCAAGAGGAGAAATTTATAAAACAAAGCAAAATACTTTAAGCTTGTTCACTGTCCATCATTCTAATAGCTACTACCTTCTCAACCTTTAAACTGCCACCCTTCAAACAGCCCTCCTCTTTCTACATACAGGGTTTTCGAAGTGTCAGAAAGGAGTCCTACATAAAACAAAGGATGTTTTAAAGATTAGCTTTCCTATGAAAAAGAAATAAATTGAGAGTAAATAACTCACTTTATTCTTTCTGAGCTAACAAAGTCACATTAATGCAGTTTTTCATAAGTTGGTCAGCTTTATTAACTAAAGCAAAAGAAGTGAATAATTACTCCAGTGGGCCTATTAAAGCATAATACAAATAAAAATAATTATGCTATCAAATCATGTATTTCTAAAGGGTAAGGTAATAAGAGCAGCATTTACATATAGCTCACATGTGGAAGGTTGGAAGATATCTCCACTTAGGTAAGGATAGAAGTCAAGCTACTGTAATTTCCAGAAGCATCTACTGTGTAATCTATACACTTAATCTCTCTTGAACATCAGCAAATGACATCATACGGGAAGGCACTCATCAAAGAATTTAACCACCTGTTGTCTTCAGTACACTGAGAGGTCTGATTGGGAGTCTATAACAGGAGTCGACAAAATTTGGCTTGGCTAGTTGCCTGTTTCTTGAATAAAGTTTTATTGGAACACAGGCACATCAATTTGTTTATGTACTGTCTATGTGGGCTTTTGCACTACAATGGCATTGTTGAATATTTCTGACAAAAACTGTATGGAAAGTAAACTGAAAATGTTTTCTTTCTGGCCTTTTAAAGAAAAGGTTTGCTGACCCCTGGTCTATGACATTTTGAGTATTAGAAAGCAAACAGATCATCATAACTTGTTAAAATGCAGATCTCATTCAAAAGGTCTAGGAGTATGACCTGAGATTCTGTATTTCTGAGAAGCTCCAGATGATGCCAATACAGCTGGTTTGCACACCCCACTTTGAGTAGCAAGGGCTCAAGGCAATGCAATATTCTCGATAGAGCATTGGTTCTCAGGCTGGGTTGATTATGCCCCACAGAGGAGACATTTTGGGTTGTTACAACTAGGAGGAGGTACTAGTGACACCTAATAAATACTAGGAATGATGCAAAACATCCTACATCACAGGACAGCACCCCCACAACAAATAACAGCCCAGCTCCCAAATGTCAATAGTGCTGTTGTCAAGAAACCCTGCATTAGAATAGTTATTAACTTTGAATGCACATCAGAATCAACTGGGAAGCTATGAAAAATACCAACACTACTTCCACTCTGGCCATGAAAAATTGATACCCGATTTCCCCTTCTGTTGTGACAACCCATAAATAAATACAAAACAAAATTAGTCAAAATATATGAAATAACTTAGGAATCTAAAACAAGGCCATGGTAGTGGAGGAAAGGAAAATAACACAGACCTAAGAAAGGCCACAATTTAAGATTTACTGCAGACTAGACCAAAAAGCCTGAACAGAAGTTATGAAATGATCAAGTTAAATCACCAGTAAGTTAACTGTCTGCCAGAACTAAACTTAAAACTCTTCAAAGGAATGCAATAAAATCTGGAGTCTAAAGACCACAGCATCCACAATTCTTCAGGATACAATAAAACTACTACACATGAGATGCAGAAAATATGACCCATAACCAGGAGAAAAAATTGAGATTCAGGGCTGATCCAGATGGTAAAATTATCAAACAAGGACTATAAAACATCTACATAAATATGTTCAAGGAATTAAAGTTGAACATAATTAATGAACAGATGGGGGAGGGAGGTGGAATCTTAACATACAAAGAAATACACTTGTGGAACTGAAAAATACAAGGTATAACATGAAAAATTCATTGTCTAGGTTTAACAGCTGATGTGATAATCAACTAGAGGTCAGGCAAAAAACAAAACAAAACAAAAAACCAATCTGAGGTACAGCAACATAAACGACTGATTTTAAAAAAATAGTTATTCAGCTGCCTATGAAAAAGGTAAAGTATTCTAACATGCATGTATTTGGAACTCACAGAAATAGGGATTAAGGCAAGAAACAAACTGATGAAATCATACAAAAGCTTTCCAGTTTGAAGATAAATATCAACCCATAGATAAAAGTAGCTCAACGAACCCAAAGCACAATAAACAAAGACATCCATCCTTACAAAACCAAAGATAACAAGCAAATCTTGAAAGCCACATAAAGAAATACAGTATAAATGGGTCAATAAGAATAACTGCTAACTTCTTAGCAGAGAAAAAAAAACACCAGACCTATGAAGATGGAAACATCCTTTTTAAAGTTCTGAAAGAAAAGAGTCCATATTCAATGAAGCCTTCAAAATCAAAGTGAGGGGCATCCAGTTCTAGACAAGAAAGAGTAAGCATCCTACCTTATTCTATTAATTAAAGAGTGGACAAAAAGCACCTATCAAAACACTGAAAATTCTAAAAATGACCCTCCCTTGAGTCTCCACCCACCATGTACTTTAGTACCTCCTATTACCCCAGCCTGGGCCATAAAAGAGCCTGCAGTGTGAAAACAGCAATATGCACAGACTGAAGAAAAAAAAAAGCCATGAAAAACATGCTTTAACCAGTAGCCCTGGGGGAGGACAGGTCTATAGGACAGAATCCTTTTATACCTGCTGTACCCTAGGTGAACACCATGAAAGAAGCTGCAGCTTACTTCTCTCCAGGTGCTGTGGAAATGGGGCGGGGAGGGGGATGAGGGCAGAGGGGAAGAGGGAGGGTACAGTCCAGTTGAGTATCACCACTGTATACTAACCAGGGAGCACACCTACCCTTACCCTATCAAGCACTGTGGAGACAGGTAGAGCCCTGTTGACCGTCCCCACACTAACAAGGTGATACCCTATGCCATTGGGTGTTAGGGAAATTGTGAGAGAGAGCTCTGACAACCTTTCCCAGCCTGTACCACTGAGATGGTCTCCCTTCCTTCCCACCAGAGACTACCAAAACTGTAAGGCAGAGCCATATAGCCTGTTCCTCCCCACCAGACACTGTATATACCGTAGTAGAGTCCTACCAACCTTCTCCACCTTGCATTGAGCAAGCATCAGAGCAACAGCAACCCTCCACACTGGCCTTAGAAACGAGAGGTGCTTGCCCTTTTGACCATGCCTGCTGTGCATTAAACAAACAGCAAAGAGTTGGCACTGCACATCTCCCTAACTAGAAAGCTCTGTTCTCAGTAATTGATATAACTACTAGACTGAAAATCAGCAGGAATATAAAATAAATTAGTAACATCACAAGATAATGGGATCTAGCTGATATTTATAGAGTACTTCATCCCAAAACAGGAAAATACATGTTCTTTTCAACTGCATCTGGAACATTCAAACAGGCAGACCGTCATATCCTATCCATAAAACCCTAACAGATTTACATTGTCAGACCACAATATAATTAAACTAGAAATCAATAACTGACAAAAAAAAAAAAACAAGATACTTGGAAATTAACACATTTCTAAATAATTAAGGTATTAAAAGTCTCAAGGGGAAATATAAAATATTTTGAACTGAACAAAATTAAAATGTATAAATATTTACAGGATGCAGTACAAACAGGGTTTAGCAGGACATTTATAGCATGGAATACGTACATTATAAAAAATAGTGGGTTCACATCAGTAGTCTAAGCTTCTACCTAAACTGGAAAAAAGGGAAGAAAATAGACCAAGATCAAGCTGAAGGAAAGAAATAATAGGAAAATCTCCAAATGCTTTAAAATTTAAAGAATGCTTTAAATGAGTCAGAGACACCAGGAAAATTAAAAAATACATTGAACTGAATGGAAATGAAAATACAACATATCAAAATGTGGGACATAGCTAATGTCATGCTAGAAGGGAAATTTATAATACTAAATACTTATATTAGAAAAGACAAAAAGTCCCAATTTAATAATGTTTCCACCCCAAGAAATTATAAAAAGAAATGACAAGTATGTGACATGATGGATTTGTTAATTAGTGTGAGTTAAACATTCCACAATGTAGACATATATTAAAGCATCACACTGTACCCCATAGATATGATATATACAATTATATTTGTCAAAAAAGAATTTAAAACAATTTAAAAGAAATCCAAAGCAAGCAGAAAGAAATAGAAATTAGAGCAGAAATCAATAACATTGGCAATTAAAAAATATGGAAGAATCAATCAAAAGCTGGTTCTGTGACATGACCAATAAGAATGATAAATTAGCAAGACTGACAGAGAAAGAAAACACAAACTACCAGTATCTGGGAAGAAACAAGTATCACTACAGACCCCACAGGCATTTAAGGGATTTAAAGAAAGGAATACTATGAATAATTATACCAACAAAAATTTGATAGCTCAGATGAAATGGACCAATTCCTGGAAAAATCACAAATTACCAAAACTAACTCAAGATGAAATAATAAAAATGCAAGAGATAAATAGTTGTGACAAGAGTCCATATGACCTGCAAAACCTAAATTTTTACCATCTGGCTCTTTACAGAAAAGTTTGCCTACTCTTGAAATAAATATCTGAATAGTCTTACTAAAGAAATTGAATTCATAGCTAAAAAGGAAATCTCCAGACCCAGATGGTTTCACTAGAGAATTCTGCAAAACATGTGAAAAAGAAACAAGTTCAATTCTATACATTTTCTTCCAGAAGTTAAGAGGAGGAGGAAGGCTTCCCAATTCATAAGGTCACCATTACCCTGACACCAAAACCAACAAAAACAGTAGAATAAAAAGAAAACAACAGACATCAGCTCTCATGAACACAGATGTAAACTTCCTCATTAAAATACTAGCAAATTAAATCCAGCAACATATAAAAAGAATAATATACAATGACAAAGTGAGGTTGATTCAAGGGATGGAAGACTAGTTCAATATTCAGCCACAAACCAGTGCCATCCACCATGGTAACAGCCTAAAGAAGAAAAATCATATGATCATATTGATACAGAAAGGGCATCTGACAATATTCAGCACCTATTCATGATGAAAACTCTCAGTACATTAGAAATGGAGGGGAGCTTCCTCAACTTTATAGAGAAAACATCTACAAAAATGTCTACAGCTAACCTACTAAACAGTGAATGGCCAAAAACTGGAAAGAAACCAAATGTTCTTCAATGGTATATCCATACTTCAGATTACTACTGAGCAATAAAGGAATGAACTGCTGATCTACACAGAACTTGGATGGATCTCAAGGGCATGATGACGAATGAAACAAAGTCAGTCTGAACAAGTTACATATCATAAGATTTGAGTTATATGGTATAATCAAAATGATAAAATTATAGTGATGCAGAATAAACCCACTGCTTTTTGAGGATTAGGATTGGGAAGAGGGTGTCACTATAGCATAAGCAATTCCTACATGGTCATGGAACAGGTCTGTAGGATAATTGTGGTTACTCCATACATGTAATAAAATCTCTAAGGAACACAGACATGCACGAGTATGTGTCAAAATTGGTGATATCCTAATAAAGTCTGTATTTTATGGTAGTATATAAATATCAATTTCCTGTTTTGTAAAATTATGGTTATGTAAAGTGTTTTCATTTGCAGGAGTTGGGTGAAAGGGTAGGTAAGGGTATATGTAGGCTGTATGTATTTTTGCAATTTTGGAGTCTACAATTACTTCAAAATAAACTTAAAAAAAGAAATGCGGGAATAAAATGTAAATCCACTACTACTACAAAAAAAGTGAAGGTGAAATATAAATATTTTCAGACAGACAAGAGGTGACAGAATTAGATTCCAGGAAATATATACTACAATAAATGTTAAAGGAATTTGTTCAGGCTGAAGAGGAATGATACCAAACTAAGATCTATTGAAGGAATAAAGAATTTCAATAACTATAAATATTGGGGTATGTTAAGACTTTTTTCTTTTTCCTTTCTTAATTTTTTTAAAATGAAAAATAACTCCTTAAAGCAACAATAACAATGCATTCTGAAATATATTACACATGTAAAAGCAAAATGTATAACAACAATAGCACAATGAGGGATAAAGGGAAGTATATATTGTAAGGTTCTTACACATTAAGTCAAGATAGAATGTAATATGATCAGTTAAATGTGCACATGGTGATTTCTAGAGCCATGCTGTCTAATATGACTTGAGCCCTTGAAATATGGCTAGTTATAACTGAGATGTGCAATTACTATAAAAGATGTAAAATATCTCAGTAATATTATTCTGATTATACCATTGTGGATATTAGTTTAATCAGAGGATGTTATTAAAATAGATTCTACCTGTTTCTTTTTACTTTTTGAAATGTGGCTAGTATAATTTTTAAAATTGCATATGTGGCTTGTATTATATTTCTATTAGGCAGGATTGTTCTGAGCAGGGATTTGTAAACTTGTTTTGTAAAATGCCTGAGTAAATATTTTAGGCTTTTTGAACCATACAGTTCTGTTGCAGTTACTCAGCTCTGCCACTATGGAACAAAAGCAATCAAATACAATATGTAAGTGAATGAGTATGGCTATGTTCCAATAAAACTATTTACAAAAATAAGTGGTTGGCTGAATTTGGCCCATAGGCTATGGAGTTGACTGACCCCTTGTTCTAGAGTGATCACCAAAAAAAAAAAAAAAAAAAAGAACAAGCACAGTCGCAGTTAAAAAAAAATTCTCAATTAGTCCAAAATAAAGCAAGAGGGAGGTAAAAAGGGACAAAGAACAAATGGGGCAAAAAGAAAGCAAATTGCATAATGGTAGATTAAACCCAGCTATATCAATAGTTACCTCAAATGGAAATGGAGCAAATATAGTTACATGAAATAGAAATGGAGCAAATAAAATACAGTGTTTGCCAGATTTTAAAAATAGAGAGACTCAACTATATGGTAGTTACAAAAGCCATAGATAAAAAGACACAGGTGGATTAAACAAAGGATGGAAATGGATACAATGTATAAATATTAATCATAGGAAGGCTGGAACTGTTAAAAGTCAGATGAAGTAGAATTAAAGATAGAGTATTTAACAGATATAAAGAAAGATATTTCAGAATGATGAACAGGACAGTTAACCAAGAACATATAACTACTAAATCTCCATATACCTAATAACAGCATCGAAATCTATGAAGCAAAAATGTATAGAAGAGACAAATAGATAAATTCACAATCACAGTTGGAGATTGTAACATTCCTTTTTCATTAAATGATAAGAGGACAAAATAAAACAGTAAATATATAAGATTTGAACACTATTAAACAACTTAACCCCCAACTTCGTAAGTATACAAGGAACATTCACTAAACGAGGCCTTTTCCTGGGTGACAAAATAAGTTTCAATGAATTTTAAAAGATTGCAATAATACAGGATGTATTCTGATGACAATAAAATTAAATTAGAAATCAGTGACAAGAAAGATACCCAGTAAACCTTAAAAATACTTACGAATTAAATAACATACTAATAAATAACCCATGGATCAAATGAATCAAGGGATATTAGAAAATATATTGAACTGAATAATAATGAAAACACAACATATCAAAATTTGTGAAACACAGACAGCCAAAGCACAGCTTACATATTTATAGGTTTAACTATATACATTAGAAAAAAAAAATGAAGGAAGAAATTAGTGATTTAAACTTTCACCTTATGAAGCTTGAAAGAATAAATTAAAACCAAAATAAGTAGAATAAAGGAAATGATAAAGAATTAGTGAAATAGAAAACATATCAATGGTAGGATTAAAAAAAAAAAATCAACAAAACCAAAGTTGATCTTTGAAAAAAAAAAAAAAAAACCAAAGCTGGTCTTTGAGAAGATCAATGAAAATGATAAGCCCTTAGCTAGACTATTAGGAAAAAAAGAAATAAACCAAAAGTTACCATTATCAGGACTGAAAGAGGGAACATCAATGTAGATATTGGTGATGGTAAAGGGATAATAAAGAATATTCTAACTTAGTGCTGATAAATTTGAAAACTTAGATGAGATGGACAAATTCCTTGAAAAACACAAATATAAAACTGACACAAGAAGAAAAAATATCTAATGATCACTCTATATATTGTAGAAAGTAAATATGCAGTTAAAAAATTTCCTACAACAAATTATCGGCCCCGATGGTTTTCTTGCTAAATTCTATCCAACATTTAAGAAGGGCAAATCTTACAAAAACATTTTCTGAAAACAGAGGGGAACACTTCCAACTTGTGTAATTCATAATGACCCTGAAAACAAAACCATACAAGGATATTATGAGAAAAGAAATTACAGCTGCTCTGTCTATGAAGTAGCCATCCTTTTATTCCTTTACTTTCTTAATAAACTTGCTTTCACTTTGCAAAAAAAAAAAAAAAAAAAGAAAGAAAGAAAATTACAGACCAGTATCTCTCATCAGTCTAGGCATAAAAACCTTCCATGGAACTGAAATTCAGCAGGAACTGAGTTGGAATTCAGCAAACAGAATTCAGCAGGAAAACACATCATGCCTAAGTGGGGGTTTATCCCAGAAATAAAAGGTTGATTTAACATTCAAAAATCAATGTAATTCATCATACTAGTAAAGGGAAAAAATCATACGATCATCTCAAGAAATCTCAAAAGAGTATTTAATACTCATTCATTATTTACATTTATTTTTCAACAAATACGGTGAAATTTCCTCAGCCTGATAAAGGGCATTTAGAAAAAAGCCAACAGCTTGCTAATATTAGGAACAAAGCAAGGATGGCCACGACTTCTATTCAATGTAATACTAGAGCTGCTAGCAGGTGTAATAAGACAACAACAAAAAATAAATAAAAGACATATACTGGAAAGGAAAAGGTAAAAACTGTCTCTATTCATAGACATCATTAACTACGTAGAAAGTCCTAAGAATCTATTTAAAAAATAATGAAACCTACTGGAACGAATAAGTAAATTTAGAAAGATCCCAAGATACATGATTATATTGTATATCAAATATTGATAGAGAAAATAAATTATATTTCTATATACCAGCAACAAATAACTGGAATATGAAATTTTGAAAATTAGTACTTAAAATGGGATCAAAATATTTAGAGATAATTTTAATGGAAGATGAATAAGACATCTACACTAAAAACTACAAAACATTGTTGAGAGAAGTTAAAGAAAATCCACATAAATGCAGGGAAGTTCCACATAAATGCAGAGAAGTACCAGGTTTATGCACTGGAGTTTTTGACACTGTTGGATGCCAGTTCTCCATAAACTGATCTTTAGACTTAATGTACTCCCAATCAAAATCCCACTGTGCATTTTTTTGGTGGAAACTAACAAGCTGCTTCTTAAATTTTATGGAGGAGAAGACCAGGACCTAAAATGGCCAATACATTTTTGAAAGAAAATAAAAGGATTAAATCAAGAACTATTCTAATTTCAGAACTTGCTGTAAAGCGACAGTAATTGATGCAGTGTGGTGTTGGTGTAAGGAGAGACAAGTAGAAGAAAATAGAGCCCAGAAATAGGCCCACACTTACACTGTTAGCTCACTTTTGAAAAGGGCTCCAAAGAAACTCATTAGGAAAATCTTTTCAATAAATGATGGTGCAAGCTACATGAAAAAGAGAATCTCAACCCCCACCTCACAGAATACACATGAATTGATTTGAGATGGCTTGCAGAACCAACAATGAAAGCTAAAACCATGAGCCTTCTATAAAAATATATAGCAAAATAGCTTTGTGACCTTGAGGTAGGCAAAGGTTTCTTAGGTATCTTTAAAGAAAAAAAAAAACCACAAACTAATTAAAGAAAAGATTGATAAATTGAACTTCAAATAAAAATAACAAATAATATAAAAAGCTTCTGCTCATCCTAAGACACTATGAATTAAATGATTAGGCAGGCCACATGGTAGGAAAGGATGTCCATAATACAGATATCTGATAAGGACTCCTATGGCTTAACAATAAAAAGACAAATATCCAAGTAAAAATTAGAACACTCAAAAAAGAAACTTTATAAGAACAGATATATGAATGGTCAGTAAAAACATGTGAAAGTGCTCAAACTTAAGTAGACATTAGGTGAATAATTGGAACCACAATAATACACTAATACACGTTAGAATGGCTAAAATTAAAAAGAGTGACAATACCAAATATTGGGGAGGGTGCAGAGTGGCCAGAACTCTTGTACATTACTGGTGGGAGTACAGAATGGTACTTTCAAGAACTATTTGTCAGCTCTTTGTAAAATTGAACATACACCTGCCCTACGACCCAACAATTCTACATCTCAGGAGAAATGAAACACATTCATAGAAGGATTTGTGCCAGAATGTTCGCAGCAACTATATTTGTGATGGCCAGAAATGAGGAGTAGCCCAAATGTCCATTAATAGAAGAATGAACTTGTGAATTATGATGTCGTTATACAATGGACATGTGAACTATGATACAGTTATACGATAGAGTACTAATCAGCAATGGAAAACACAGATTACTAATACATGCATGAACACGGATAAATCTCAAAAAACACACTGAGTGAAAGAAGCCAGGCCCAAATGAATGCATACTATATGACTGCATGTTTATGAAATTCTAGAAGAGGCAAATCTAATCTAGTGATGAGAATCAAAATGGCAGAACATTCCCTGGGGGAAGAGGACTGACTGGAGAAAAGAACCAAGAGTTTCCGAAGTTATAAAATCTATATATACATATCTCATTGCCACCACAGCCAAAAATGAATCAATTTCTTTGCATCAGTATTTTAATAGTGCCTCCCTATCCCTGTACACCAGGTGATTTTGGTGGACTTAAGTAAGGGATGACAAAAAATCTCTCAACCAGAGATTTTTAGAATCTCTAAGTTTTGTTACCAAGCACGATTTGCCTTTAATTTTACAAATAGGAACTAAAATATGCCTAAGTGAAGTAGTTCTTTACATAAATTTAAAATGAAACAACAAATAATGCCACTATTTTATACTAGAATAAATGTAAAAGATTGCTATTAGTACTAAAAAAAGCACTTCTGTCTCTGGATAAACTTGTAGGCTTGCTGGCTGGCTGAAGAATGCATAAATACTATGCTTCTAATTTTTGCCTCGGCTGTCAAGAAGTTCAGAGCCAAATTCAATGCTCAGTTTAGTGATTAACATCCCAGCTGCCTGATATATCAATTTTTCTTGTGGTAGGGTATACAAGGTGGGGTATTAAATTATCCTGTTTCATACTATAAACTACCTCAAATCATTTGTGGGAAATGATGGTATATAAATCATAAAATGTTGGTCATTTCGACAAAATTAAATATTTTTTCACTGCAGATATAAATGCATTGTATGCTTCTCCTTGTTGTCAAAAAAGGTTAGATTAGGGAGGATTTTTGCTGTTACTTGAATGAGTCATCTGCTAAAGGTGAGTCACTATCCGCCCAAATGATTGAGTGATGTAAAAAATACATCATTTTAAAATACAACCACATTGACAGGGAACACTTCACTTATATTTGATTATAAGGGTGAGACTTGAGGAACCAATGTAAAAGTATAGAATACGTTAAGAGTCCCTAATGGATCATAGATGGCAAAATAAATTTAAGTGCACTTCATTACATTCTTAGGATAAAGAAATCAGATCTGTACGCAAATGTGCTTACTGCTATTCTGTTTCTATGATAACTGGTGTTGGCCGCTTTAATTTTATCAGCTGGCTAGGATATTTTCTGTCCCTTCTCATTTAACAAAACCATACAAACTTGGCCCTCAGGAGAAAATAAGATGTTTTTATTCCCAAAGGGTATATTCTAATGTAACATTAAGTTAAAAAAAAAAAAAAAAAAAACCACACACACACAAACAACCCTCTCACCTGAGCTGCTTCATTGTTCATCAATCCAATCAGCTTCTCCTCTTTCTGCACTTTTTTCCACGTTGTACAGGGCTCAGTGCTTCTCTCACTGTGGACTTTTTTTTTGATTAACCTATTGTGTGCCTCGTTGACTTGCCTTGTTGCAGCCTTTTGTGAATCAACCTGTTGGTGTAGAGTAAGTAATACTATATATAAAGAAAACTTTTGGTATTTCTTTAAAAAATGCATATATATCCAGATTCTTAAAAATTCTAAACTTGCCAAGCTTTAAAAAAGGAAATAAAGAAGAAAGCAGCAAATAGACATTACAGAAAAACTACAGTCGTTGGCAAGATCCAGACCCTTTCTCATCAGTGGGACAAAACCAATTAAAATTAGTGTCACTGCATGCACACATGTTTATTGCGGTCCTATTCACAATAGCAAAGACTTGGAACCAATCTGAATGTCCATCAATGATAGACTGGATTAAGAAAATGTGGCACATATACACCATGGAATACTATGCAGCCATAAAGGATGAGTTCATGTCCTTTGTAGGAACATGGATGAATCTGGAAACCATCATTCTGAGCAAACTATCGCAAGGACAGAAAACCAAACACCACATGTTCTCACTCATAGGTGGGAACTGAACAATGAGGTTACTTGGACACAGGGTGGGGAACATCACACACTGGGTCCTGTCATGGAGTGGGGAGAGGGAGGAGGGAGAGCATTAGGAGATATACCTAATGTAAATGATGAGTTAATGGGTGCAGCACACCAACATGGCACATGTATACATATGTAACAAATCTGCACGTTGTGCACATGTACCCTAGAACTTAAAGTGTAATAAAAATAAAATAAAATTAGTGTCACTGTTATGTACTCTTTAGAAATTATCTCTACAGATAACTTGCTTACTGAAAACAACATTTTTAGAGAAAATTGTCACATTTTAAAATTGCACATGAATTCATTATTAACCTTTGCTGGGAGTGTATCCAGTATATCTTTGTAGTTTAAATTCTTATTAATTAAAATCTTAGTTTTCTATCATTGAAGTGAGCCTAATTAATGTGAATATATAAAAGGAGCTTGTGATGTTGCTTATATTTTTGTGCAGGTAGTTTAACCTTTGAGCAAGATGAATAACAGTTCATGTCATCGAATACTGTGTACCAGTATCAGAGGTTAAGTTCTACAACAAGCTTGCTGTCTCTAAGGTTTCTTTTTCACACCATGGTGATATCTGGGAGATGCCTGACTGTCAATAATCTTGAAGTAGACTCAGAAATAGAAGGGCAGAACCCACAACACTGTTGGAAGATTGAAAGCTACAGTGAAGGTCCTTACATGAAGTATTTGTTCAGCAGCTTCATGTTTATAGCAGCAGAAAGTGCCATCACCTTTTTTTCATGAGTTAAATAGGGGGCAGAAGATAGGAACAGCACAAAGGGGAAATAATGGAGGAGTCAGTGCCAAAATAGAGAATGAATTACATTGGCTGGGCAAGCAGAGCCTTAATTTGTAGTCTCTCAATTTTTAGCTTTTATCGCCAAGTGTGTTCACTCCTTCGCTTTAAAGAATGCTGGTGTTTTGTGGCTAAACCTAAATTGTCACAACACTACTCTATTCTACCCTCCTCCAGGATCCCAGCTTATAAAAGGATGGCAAAACCACCGCCTTTCAGTAACCTGAAAGTTGGAAATGTTTCTTAATCATGCAGGGATTCTTTATTTTCACCACTCAACCCTCAAACTATTGGGAAAATTTATGTCACCATCTTCTGAGCCACTTTCCGCTGAAGTCATCTTGGTAATAAATGTACCTGATACCATTAGTGTGAAACGAAGGGTCTCCCATGGTTCTTGCACACAGTTTTATCCTATTAAAACATTGACTTACCAATTATTGTGAAAATGTGTTCCACGTTATAAAGGGTTAGATGAGATTTGGCCTCCCAGCTTTATTGAGATATAACTGACAATAAAAATTATATATATATATATATTTTAAATTTATTTATTATTATACTTTAAGTTGTAGGGTACATGTGCATAACGTGCAGGTTTGTTACATATGTATACTTGTGCCATGTTGGTGTGCTGCACCCATCAACTCGTCATTTACATCAGGTATAACTCCCAATGCAATCCCTCCCCCCTCCCCCCTCCCCCCTCCCCATGATAGGCCCCGGTGTGTGATGTTCCCCTTCCTGAGTCCAAGTGATCTCATTGTTCAGTTCCCACCTATGAGTGAGAACATGCGGTGTTTGGTTTTCTGTTCTTGTGATAGTTTGCTAAGAATGATGGTTTCCAGCTGCATCCATGTCCCTACAAAGGACACAAACTCATCCTTTTTGATGGCTGCATAGTATTCCATGGTGTATATGTGCCACATTTTCTTAATCCAATCTGTCACTGATGGACATTTGGGTTGATTCCAAGTCTTTGCTATTGTGAATAGTGCCGCAATAAACATACGTGTGCATGTGTCTTTATAGCAGCATAATTTATAATCCTTTGGGTATATACCCAGTAATGGGATGGCTGGGTCATATGGTACATCTAGTTCTAGATCCTTGAGGAATCGCCATACTGTTTTCCATAATGGTTGAACTAGTTTACAATCCCACCAACAGTGTAAAAGCATTCCTATTTCTCCACATCCTCTCCAGCACCTGTTGTTTCCTGACTTTTTAATGATCGCCATTCTAACTGGTGTGAGATGGTATCTCATTGTGGTTTTGATTTGCATTTCTCTGATGGCCAGTGATGATGAGCATTTTTTCATGTGTCTGTTGGCTGTATGAATGTCTTCTTTTGAGAAATGTCTGTTCATATCCTTTGCCCACTTTTTGATGGGGTTGTTTGTTTTTTTCTTGTAAATTTGTTTGAGTTCTTTGTAGGTTCTGGATATTAGCCCTTTGTCAGATGAGTAGATTGCAAAAATTTTCTCCCATTCTGTAGGTTGCCTGTTCACTCTGATGGTAGTTTCTTTTGCTGTGCAGAAGCTCTTTAGTTTAATGAGATCCCATTTGTCAATTTTGGCTTTTGCTGCCGTTGCTTTTGGTGTTTTAGACATGAAGTCTTTGCCCATGCCTATGTCCTGAATGGTACTACCTAGGTTTTCCTCTAGGATTTTTATGGTATTAGGTCTAACATTTAAGTCTCTAATCCATCTTGAATTAATTTTCGTATAAGGAGTAAGGAAAGGATCCAGTTTCAGCTTTCTACTTATGGCTAGCCAATTTTCCCAGCACCATTTATTAAATAGGGAATCCTTTCCCCATTTCTTGTTTCTCTCAGGTTTGCCAAAGATCAGATGGCTATAGATGTGTGGTATTATTTCTGAGGACTCTGTTCTGTTCCATTGGTCTATATCTCTGTTTTGGTACCAGTACCATGCTGTTTTGGTTACTGTAGCCTTGTAGTATAGTTTGAAGTCAGGTAGTGTGATGCCTCCAGCTTTGTTCTTTTGACTTAGGATTGTCTTGGAGATGCGGGCTCTTTTTTGGTTCCATATGAACTTTAAAGCAGTTTTTTCCAATTCTGTGAAGAAACTCATTGGTAGCTTGATGGGGATGGCATTGAATCTATAAATTACCTTGGGCAGTATGGCCATTTTCACGATATTGATTCTTCCTACCCATGAGCATGGTATGTTCTTCCATTTGTTTGTGTCCTCTTTTATTTCACTGAGCAGTGGTTTGTAGTTCTCCTTGAAGAGGTCCTTTACATCCCTTGTCAGTTGGATTCCTAGGTATTTGATTCTCTTTGAAGCAATTGTGAATGGAAGTTCATTCCTGATTTGGCTCTCTGTTTGTCTGTTACTGGTGTATAAGAATGCTTGTGATTTTTGCACATTAATTTTGTATCCTGAGACTTTGCTGAAGTTGCTTATCAGCTTAAGGAGATTTGGGCGGAGACAGTGGGGTTTTCTAAATATACAATCATGTCATCTGCAAACACGGACAATTTGACTTCTTCTTTTCCTAACTGAATACCCTTGATTTCTTTCTCTTGCCTAATTGCCCTAGCCAGAACTTCCAACACTATGTTGAATAGGAGTGGTGAGAGAGGGCATCCCTGTCTTGTGCCAGTTTTCAAAGGGAATTTTTCCAGTTTTTTCCCATTCAGTATGATATTGGCTGTGGGTTTGTCATAAATAGCTGTTATTATTTTGAGGTACGTTCCATCAATACCGAGTTTATTGAGCGTTTTTAGCATGAAGGGCTGTTGAATTTTGTCAAAAGCCTTTTCTGCATCTATTGAGATAATCATGTGGTTCTTGTCTTTGGTTCTGTTTATATGCTGGATTATGTTTATTGATTTGCGAATGTTGAACCAGCCTTGCATCCCAGGGATGAAGCCCACTTGATCATGGTGGAGAAGCTTTTTGATGTGTTGCTGAATCCGGTTTGCCAGTATTTTATTGAGGATTTTTGCATCGATGTTCATCAGGCATATTGGTCTAAAATTCTCTTTTTTTGTTGTGTCTCTGCCAGGCTTTGGTATCAGGATGATGTTGGCCTCATAAAATGAGTTAGGGAGGATTCCCTCTTTTTCTATTGATTGGAATAGTTTCAGAAGGAATGGTACCAACTCCTCCTTGTACCTCTGGTAGAATTCAGCTGTGAATCCATCTGGTCCTGGACTTTTTTTGGTTGGTAGGCTATTAATTATTGCCTCAATTTCAGAGCCTGCTATTGGTCTATTCAGGGATTCAACTTCTTCCTGGTTTAGTCTTGGAAGAGTGTAAGTGTCCAGGAAATTATCCATTTCTTCTAGATTTTCCAGTTTATTTGCGTAGAGGTGTTTATAGTATTCTCTGATGGTAGTTTGTATTTCTGTGGGGTCGGTGGTGATATCCCCTTTATCATTTTTAATTATGTCGATTTGATTCTTCTCTCTTTTCTTGTTTATTAGTCTTGCTAGTGGTCTGTCAATTTTGTTGATCTTTTCAAAAAACCAACTCCTGGATTCATTGATTTTTTGGAGGGTTTTTTGTGTCTCTATCTCCTTCAGTTCTGCTCTGATCTTAGTTATTTCTTGCCTTCTGCTAGCTTTCGAATGTGTTTGCTCTTGCTTCTCTAGTTCTTTTAATTGCGATGTTAGAGTGTCAATTTTAGATCTTTCCTGCTTTCTCTTGTGGGCATTTAGTGCTATAAATTTCCCTCTACACACTGCTTTAAATGTGTCCCAGAGATTCTGGTATGTTGTATCTTTGTTCTCATTGGTTTCAAAGAACATCTTTATTTCTGCCTTCATTTCGTTATGTACCCAGCAGTCATTCAGGAGCAGGTTGTTCAGTTTCCATGTAGTTGAGCGGTTTTGATTGAGTTTCTTAGTCCTGAGTTCTAGTTTGATTGCACTGTGGTCTGAGAGACAGTTTGTTATAATTTCTGTTCTTGTACATTTGCTGAGGAGTGCTTTACTTCCAATTACGTGGTCAATTTTGGAGTAAGTACGATGTGGTGCTGAGAAGAATGTATATTCTGTTGATTTGGGGTGGAGAGTTCTATAGATGTCTATTAGGTCTGCTTGCTGCAGAGATGAGTTCAATTCCTGGATATCCTTGTTAACTTTCTGCCTCGTTGATCTGTCTAATGTTGACAGTGGAGTGTTGAAGTCTTCCATTATTATTGTATGGGAGTCTAAGTCTCTTTGTAAGTCTCTAAGGACCTGCTTTATGAATCTGGGTGCTCCTGTATTGGGTGCATATATATTTAGGATAGTTAGCTATTCCTGTTGAATTGATCCCTTTACCATTATGTAATGGCCTTGTCTGTTTTGATCTTTGATGGTTTAAAGTCTGTTTTATCAGAGACTAGTATTGCAACCCCCGCTTTTTTTTGTTCTCCATTTGCTTGGTAAATCTTCCTCCATCCCTTTATTTTGAGCCTAAGTATGTCTCTGCGTGTGAGATGGGTCTCCTGAATACAGCAGACTGATGGGTCTTGACTCTTTATCCAGTTTGCCAGTCTGTGTCTTTTAATTGGAGCATTTAGTCCATTTACATTTAAGGTTAAGATTGTTATGTGTGAGCTTGATCCTGCCATTATGATATTAACTGGTTATTTTGCTCGTTAGTTGATGCAGTTTCTTCCTAGCCTCGATGGTCTTTACATTTTGGCATGTTTTTGCAATGGCTGGTACCGGTTGTTCCTTTCCATGTTTAGTGCTTCCTTCAGGGTCTCTTGTAAGGCAGGCCTAGTGGTGACAAAATCTCTAAGCATTTGCTTATCTGTAAAGGATTTTATTTCTCCTTCACTTATGAAACTTAGTTTGGCTGGATATGAAATTCTGGGTTGAAAATTCTTTTCTTTAAGAATGTTGAATATTGGCCCCCACTCTCTTCTGGCTTGGAGAGTTTCTGCCGAGAGATCTGCTGTTAGTCTGATGGGCTTCCCTTTGTGGGTAACCTGACCTTTCTCTCTGGCTGCCCTTAAGATTTTTTCCTTCATTTCAACTTTGGTAAATCTGGCAATTATGTGTCTTGGAGTTGCTCTTCTCGAGGAGTATCTTTGTGGCGTTCTCTGTATTTCCTGGATTTGAATGTTGGCCTGCCCTACTAGGTTGGGGAAGTTCTCCTGGATGATATTCAAGAGTGTTTTCCAACTTGGTTCCATTTTCCCCCTCACTTTCAGGCACCCCAATCAGACGTAGATTTGGTCTTTTTACATAATCCCATACTTCTTGCAGGCTTTGTTCATTTCTTTTTCTTCTTTTTTCTTTTGGTTTCTCTTCTCGCTTCATTTCATTCATTTGATCCTCAATCGCTGATACTCTTTCTTCCAGTTGATCGAGTTGGTTACTGAAGCTTGTGCATTTGTCACGTATTTCTCGTGTCATGGTTTTCATCTCTTTCATTTCGTTTAGGACCTTCTCTGCATTAATTACTCTAGCCATCAATTCTTCCACTTTTTTTTCAAGATTTTTAGTTTCTTTGCGCTGGGTACGTAATTCCTCCTTTAGCTCTGAGAAATTTGATGGACTGAAGCCTTCTTCTCTCATCTCGTCAAAGTCATTCTCCGTCCAGCTTTGATCCGTTGCTGGCGATGAGCTGCACTCCCTTGCCGGGGGAGATGCGCTCTTAGTTTTTGAATTTCCAGCTTTTCTGCCCTGCTTTTTCCCCATCTTTGTGGTTTTATCTGCCTCTGGTCTTTGATGATGGTGATGTACTGATGGGGTTTTGGTGTAGGTGTCCTTCCTGTTTGATAGTTTTCCTTCTAACAGTCAGGACCCTCAGCTGTAGGTCTGTTGGAGATTGCTTGAGGTCCACTCCAGACCCTGTTTGCCTGGGTATCAGCAGCAGAGGCTGCAGAAGATAGAATATTTCTGAACAGTGAGTGTACCTGTCTGATTCTTGCTTTGGAAGCTTCCTCTCAGGGGTGTACTCCACCCTGTGAGGTGTGGGGTGTCAGACTGCCCCTAGTGGGGGATGTCTCCCAGTTAGGCTACTCAGGGGTCAGGGACACACTTGAGCAGGGAGTCTGTCCCTTCTCAGATCTCAACCTCCGTGTTGGGAGATCCACTGCTCTCTTCAAAGCTGTCAGACAGAGTCGTTTGCGTCTGCAGAGGTTTCGGCTGCGTTTGTTATTGTTTACTGTGCCCTGTCCCCAGAGGTGGAGTCTACAGAGACAGGCAGGTTTCCTTGAGCTGCTGTGAGCTCCACCCACTTCGAGCTTCCCAGCAGCTTTGTTTACCTACTTAAGCCTCAGCAATGGCGGGCGCCCCTCCCCCGCCTCGCTGCTGCCTTGCCAGTAGATCACAGACTGCTGTGCTAGCAATGAGGGAGGCTCCGTGGGTGTGGGACCCTCCCGGCCAGGTGTGGAATATGATCTCCTGGTGTGCCTGTTTGCTTAAAGCGCAGTATTGGGGTGGGAGTTACCCGCTTTTCCAGGTGTTGTGTGTCTCAGTTCCCCTGGCTAGGAAAAGGGATTCCCTTCCCCCTTGCGCTTCCCAGGTGAGGCAATGCCTCGCCCTGCTTCAGCTCTCGCTGATCGGGCTGCAGCAGCTGACCAGCACCGATTGTCCGGCACTCCCCAGTGAGATGAACCCAGTACCTCAGTTGAAAATGCAGAAATCACCGGTCTTCTGTGTCGCTCGCGCTGGGAGTTGGAGACTGGAGCTGTTCCTATTCGGCCATCTTGCTCCGCCCCCCCCCAAAATTATATATATTTAAGGTATACAATATGATGTTTTGATACATGTATATATTGTGAAATGAATACCACAATCAAGTTATTAACACATCACCTCACATAGTCACCATTTTTTTGTGTGTGGTGAGAATACTTAAGATCTACTCTCTTAGCAGATTTCAAGAATACAATACAGTATTAGTAACTACAGTCACCATGCTGTATATCAGATCCCCAGAACTCATTCATCTTATAACTGAAAGTCTGTACCTTTTGACTACCATCTCCCCATTTTCCCCAAGTCTCATCCCGACAAATACTGTTCTACGCTCTGCTTTCATAAGTTTTTTTTTTTTTTTTTTTGATTCCACATATAAATGAGATCATACGGTATTTGTCCTGTGTCTGGCTTATTTCACTTAGTATAATGTCCTCCAGATTCATCCATGATGTTGCAAATGTCAGGATTTCCTTTTTATGGCTGAATAATATTCCATTGTGTGTGTGCGTGTATATATATGTATATATGTATGTATATGTGTATCGTATGTGTGTATATATGTATATATGTGTGTATATGTGTGCATATATACATATATATGTATATAAATATACATACAGACACAATGTATATAAATAAAATACACTTTGTGGATAATGAAAATGCATTCTATAACCACAAATAATATTGTGGTTATGGATCACACTTTATCCATTCACCCACTGACATACACTTAGGTTGTGCTGTATTTTGATTATTGTGAATAGTGTTGTGATGAACATGGGAGTGCAGATACCTCTTTGACATATGGTTTTATTTCCCTTGGATACATACCCAGAAGCAAGGTTGCTGGTAGTTTTATTTTTAGCTAAGATATTATTGAAGTTTTTAGTGCCTCCTAGATGCTAGGCATTTTAGGTATAAGATTTTTTGCCCTGGAAGCCTCTGACGTATAAGCAAAATTTGGTATAATATATTCACTCCTCTGTGAAGGTTCCTGGAAGAGATGATGCCTCCTGGATCTGCTGTTAGTTGGCTGAATGGTTAGGTTGCACTGCCGTGGGCACTTCTAGCTACTAAACGAAATGATAGCCAATTTATGGAAAATTCTATTTCTAAGGAAACTTAAAATTGTAAGAGTGAAGTGGATGACAGTGAACACAGTGAAACTTTTTCTCAAAGACAGAAAAGTAAATATAGAAAACACCCTGGGCATCCCTTATAATAGAAGGATACTATACAAATGTATGACATTTTCAAGAAAGTAGCTATGAAAATGAGGTAGTTTTTATTTAATTTTCCATTGGAACTTCACACTGTTCTATAAAATCAAGAACACCTTTGGACTCCTAAAAATTAATAAATCAAAAATGTGCTTCTAATTAAGAATCTGTATTTCACTATCCTCGTATACAGAAAATAAGGAGATGTTCATAGAATTATTTTGAGACTTAAAGCTTAGGAAAAAATTTTGTAAACTGTTAAATTCTATACAAATAATACTACTACCAATAATAACATACTCAACTCTGGATATGCTATGGAAGCCTCAGATGTAAGGTAAATGAAGGGACAAACTTTTATTGTCTGCCATGCAGTATAGCTTGAACATTTTAGCTCTGACCTGCAGCTACTTCTCTGCCTAGGTAAAGCATTTAGGAAGGATGGGACGGCTCATTATGCCCAAGTGTCTGCACTATTACAACATATTATAGTATATGACTGTATATTGTATATATGACTCAAGCACCATAATAAGGTGGGAGTCATTGATAAATGGATAAAAGGACCCTCTGGCTCTTGAAAAGTAGCTTTTTCAAGGGTTGTAATGGGGCCTTTAGTAATGCTCTTTTCCAACTTGGCTTTAACATTCCCATCTGGGAATTCTAGAGCTTTAGCTCAGCTCAATAAGCATTCTTACTGAAATATTGTTTCTTTCAGTGAATTTTAGAAATTAAATCCTAGTGGGTGGCATAAAGAGACTGTGATGGTCTTGATGAGACAGTCTTCTAATTTGATTGGCGGTGCTAACTCAGGAGCCCCCAGAACTACTAGCAAGTTACTTCAGTTTTACATCCCTCATTTTGATTCAGGCAAATGCCCCCAAAGATTTGTTTTTCATGAAGAAATATCAATATCACTACTCTCTTGACAAAAATTCATTTCCAATTTAACTCCAATAACAGTATTTGAGGACTTCCCTGTTCAGGTTTACAGAGAACAGTTTATAATGTCTAGTAAAATTTAGTATTGGAAACAAAGAAAAAAGCTTTTTCTTTTGCAAAAAGGTGATGTAAGTTTGGTGAGATTCTTATGGTAATGTGCTACCTTCTAATACCTAATCAAAATACGTTTTTCTTAAAAATACGGTATTTCCCTCTGTATAAGTTTCACTTATTATTAGCAAAATAACATTTAAAAATGTAAACAGTTATAACTTTTTTCCCTTGAATACTGAATGATGGTAACATTTTATTTACTTATATATACCTTTTCTGGTCCAATGTCTTCTTTTAAAATATCTTTGTCCAAAAAATATATTAGTCCAGAGTTCATTCACTAGTCTGTTAAATATCTCTATAAACCAAATACTTAACTCCATATAACTATAAACCCATTTATAAAGTAACAAGAAATGATTTTAGTTACTAATAAGGGGATTCTGTCTGATTTTAGTTACTAATAAGGGGATTCTGTCTGTGACTAAAAAGAAATTTGGAGCCATGTGACTGATATGCATTTTGGAATGATTTTTGTTATGGAAGCAATCTATTGTGGAAATCATCCTATACGTGCATCATTCAGGGGAACTGGGAACAGGACAGTTTATACTGTCATACCTTGCATTTGAACATTTTCGGGTTTGGTTTTTGTAGCATTGCAAAATCTGTAAACTTTGAAAATTAAGATACTTAAAGTTTAGCCATATATGGTAAGCCCATATCTTATGCTATCATTATTAAATAAATGTGTGTACTTAAAATACTAGAGAAATAAGTAATAAATAAATATTGATCTGCTGCAAAATATATCCCGAAATCATCTTCCTGTCTACACATCCAGGCTGATCACATTTCTTACCAGAAATTAGCGTAGGTCTTAAAAGCATATATTATTTTTAAGTGCTTTTTTTACTCATAAGCAAAATTCTCCAATCAAAAGGAGTAAAATATTCTTGATGGAGGCTCACTGGAAAAAAGTGTTTTATGTTCTATTCTCTACATATGAAAATGGTTTCACAACAAACACCCTTTGAATTTGATGAAACTGAAAATTCTGGTGGATAATAATTAGAATTTTATATCAGAGGATATAGCTATCGGCTTTTAAAATGGCTTTTATATTTCAATTAAGTTTGTGAAACTGAAAAACTACAAAAAGGGAAAATCTACTTAAATTAGCGTAGATTAAGTGGTGACCATTATTGCAACGAAAATACTATGTCAAGGAAATGGCTCTCTGTTTTGTTGCAAAAGTGATAAAAACACTAAAGTCAATAAAACTGTTAAAGTAAGTCTCAGTAATTACCAAGATCAAAATCCAGTGGCTTTTTATTAAACATGAACTTTTGTTCTGCCTTCTGCAATACGTAAATAGTGCTGACAATTGGTTTGTGAGGCACTTGCTACAATAAAATCTAATTGTATCATGAGAGAAAGGTGACAATCAGGAGATCATGAAAAAATTACATATTCTCACTGGTAGTTAATTAGCCATGCAAAACCTCCTCAAACAGATATTCTCTTCTATTAGGAATGATTACTATGCAGGCCTACAGATGTCAATACCACAGTCATTCAAATACTTCTTTTCCTACTAATTGAAGGTTGTAAAGCTCTGGTGCCAAGGTTTTGCTTCCAAAGAGCTAATTTATGACTAGAAGGATATTTTATGTCTTCAGTTGCAGCAACTACAAAATTCAGCAAATCAGAACCATCTGTGCACTGATACTTGACTCACCATTCATCTAGCAGCCTATCAGTCACATTAGTTTGCATCCCGCATTCTTGGCTCATGAACACATGTGATGATCCAAAGTTCATAAGAAATATTAAAAATGAATGGCATCCTGACCCTATCTTATTGTACATGCATTAGGAAAAAAATGCCATCTACACTTTATTTTTGTATATGGATAGTGGTCAAGGAAGACATGGATGCTGCGTTGCCTGTCCACTAATCTTGCTAGTAATGGCAGTCTAAGATTTCCACCACCTGCTTAAAAATGCTCGAAATCTTAATTCTTTTTTTTTTTTTTAAGTTGGTGTCGGTCTTTTGGAAGATGGAGGACTAAAAGAAGAGGTATAACTTTTAAAAAATGGTTTTTTTCTTAATGTGGATCTCTGGCATAAACTCTTTTATTTTCTGTAAAGAATTGTTTCCATGGATTGAAATATCAGCATATACAAATAATCTGCTTAAACCTAAGACTATTATCACCACCAAATTATGGCCAAATTGGTAGGCAAAAACAGACGGCAATATCTATTGAAAACCTGGAGGAAAAAAACAAATCATGGCTTTCTCATGAATAACATCAGATTAGCCTTTACGCTAGTCACATCTCTATGACAGTAGTGACTGCTTGCTTTCTTTCACAGTACATAGTAGGCCACAGATCCTATTTTTCTCTGTGAGACAACAGGTCAAAATAACTTGGATCAAACTTTCTTGGTGCTGAGTTAGGGGAAATGGGAGTTAAATATAAGGAAGAAGAAAGCCGTCAGACTCATTTTGAGACCTAAAACAACTTCATTTGATAGAAAAGTATCAGAAGGTAATCATAGGATAGCAGGGATTATGTTACTTACTTTTTGACTGTTTGGAGTATGGACATTTATACTCTGTCCTTCTGTGGAAAAGTCCAGTGATCCCAAAGGTATTCCATCAGGGTTCAAAATTTTCTTGAGCGCTTGATAGTTTGGCTTTTCATCATAGGCTAAACTATGAGCACATACCAAAAACTGGGCTATTTCACCTGTGAATTAGTAAATTTTTTACATGTTATTCACAATTGGCAAGAATTGTCAAGACTCCAATAATTTCAAAATCGTTCTGTTATCTCTTTGTCTTTTACACATTTACATCTCCTGAAGAAACCAAAAATGAACAATTCAATGAAAATAACTTTTTAAATGATATTCAAAAATGACTGAAATATAGCGACCCACAGAATTGATGAAACTAGTAATGTTTTTAACATATTTTTGTTGATACGCTTACAATTCACTGATCTTATGAAGTATATTTTAATAATTATAGTGATTATGATTTATGAGGTGCAACTAGTAAGGTCTACATAAATAATACAATCGACCATATATCATACTTTATGTTGAACTTCTAAAAGTTCAGTTAAAGTGTTACTATAAACCTCTTTACTTCTAAGGAAAAAAACCTGCAAATTTTTATTAAGGCTTTGATTTTGGGATTATAGCAGTGTATTTAGAAATGACCTTGAATTCCATGTTGTTAGCTAAGATTGACTTTAGAATGCATGAAACCTCCCTCATGTCCTCCATACCTAGCTAGCCTGGTACACAGCCTTGTGTTTTTGATTTTAGAGCAGTGGGAGGAGAAGTTGCCATCTTTTATTTTTTCCCTAGTATAAAGAAATGTTCCCCTAGAACTACATAGTAAACCCCCTTCCCCCAAAAAGGTTAAGAACTACCAACTTCTAAATACAAACAGAATTAGTAACCAACAGTTACAAACATCACTGCATTAAAATATTTGCAGTTTGCATTTCTTTTTCATGTTGAGGTTCAACCTAAAATTGGAATAGAAGTGGTGATAATACCAAATACTATTTTAAAACTGGCATGTTTTCATTTGTTCAGAGATGTTTAGATATGCCTTTCCTTTTCAAAAATATATTACTGACTCAAACTCAAGTACTTCTTACTTTCTCACTTGGTTGCCTATATCCATGGTGGGAAAACCTGGGAAACTTCATGGGTTGGCAGGAGTGACTTCCTAATCCTTCACTTCCCCTCCAGGCCTACCTCCACTAAAAAGAAAGGAAAACTGCAGAGGCACTGGGTTTCACTCCCTATAGAGAAAAATTCCAGAAGGAATAGTCATCATCGCTTTCTCCCTATTAAAGTTAAGAGTGATCACTTTCACCATATAGTCCAGAGCTATTTCCTGGGAACATGAAGCTAACGTGATTAAAATGTGAACTCTTGGCTCTGGGTTTTTTTTCCTGGACACTGTAGCAATTATGCAACCTATTTTTTCATCTCTGATTTTTTTTTTAAATCAAATTCTGTTATCTAGCATTCGGTCAACCAGATCTCTGTTAACTAGCAAGTGCTGCTATTTTATCACGATATTTATAACTGATGCTTCATGCAGCCCCTTCACAGGGTCTGGGGGCTATCCAATTTCTAAAGGGATGATTAAAAAAAGATTAACTTCACTACTACTTTAATATAAATATTGTTGTTTTATAGTCCTTTGAAGATTGGTAAGTCAAGTTTGGTGCATATTACAATTCCATTAACCAGAATATCCAAAATGAGGAAGAGAGTTGAATGTGTTGGGAACAAATCACTGTTACAAGACAATGGAAAACTCCTGGCACTCCACCAACTGATAGCAGCTGTGCTGCAAAGCCTTCATGGGACTGGGGTTTGGAAAAATGAGGTACCAGTGAGGTAGGAGGGGGAGAAAATAAAAAGAGCCATTTCCATTATAAATTTATTATTACAAACCTGAAGCTTTGACTATTGTGATGTAATACTGGTTTAAATGTTAGTCTTTCAAGATCTGGATTTATTATATTAAGTATATTTTAAAATTTACGAGCATATTGCCAGAACTATAAAGCAAAATGCCTTTAGTATGAAATTATATTTTTAAATCATCTGCTTTTTAAGCCATTGAAATATTAAGTACCATTACTATCAAGAGATAGAAACTTTTGAAACTATTATTATGCTTAGTTGGACATGTATGCTGCAAATTTCTTGGCTGTTTTATTTCATAATGTTTCAGTAATAAACTTTTGTAAATCAGTTCCTTCATTTTCATGGTTGTGTTCTTCCTAAGTACAACCTCCTAATTTAAGAGACCTTCATATAATATTAAAGTTTCAACACTTTTTGCTTTAGAAACAGAAATCTGCATTTTATAATTAATAGTACGGATTCAGTAAAATGGTTTGTACTGAGAAACAAAAACTGGGCGTGTCTCCCATCTAGATTACTCATCTGTCTCAAATCTTTTAACAATAGAGTATGACAGAATATACACTACCCAGAAGCATTTGTCTTTTACAATTCAGGGCAAAATATATATATATTTTTAATGACATCTTCCCATCTCTTTCTGTCCAGTTGACTAAAACATAAATTATACGACTTGGTAAAAATGCCAATAAGGGCTAGGCGCAGTGGCTCACACCTGTAATCCCAGCACTTTGGGAGGCCAAGGTGGGTGGATCACGAGGTCAGGAGTTTGAGACCAGGCCTGGCCAATATGGTGAAACCCCGTCTCTACTAAATATACAAAAATTAGCTGGGCGTGGTGGCATGTGCCTGTAGTCACAGCTACTTGGGAGGCTGAGGCAGAAGAATCGCTTCAACCTGGGAAGGGGAGGTTGCACTGAGCCGAGATCATGCCGCTGCACTCCAGCCTCAGTGACAGAGAGAGACTCTGTCTCAAAAAAAAAAAAGCCGTTAAGAATATTAGCCAAAAAGGAGTATTGCCATTTTGACAAGTTATTGACAGTTATGAAAACAAAAATTTCATCTTGTAACCCATTCCCACAATGAGGATCTCTGTGTGTCTCCCTCAATCAGATGAAAAGTACTAGAGAAAGGGGAAAACAAAAGACTCACGTAAGGAAGGGCTTATTGGACTTGCAAATGGAGGGGGGAAGTAGAACTGGCTTATTCTTTCCTTACCTACACAAATGAAAATTTTGGTTTCTAGTGAAAGAAAGGCTGCGAATATAAGTTACTTAACTCTCAACTTCTCAACCAGATGGAAACAGACGCTATTTGACCTTAGCTAGAGAGGTCACTGTACGTATCTACTTTCAGAAGTCAGCTAAAAGGTAACTTTGAGATTGCCCAATGTAAACAGAAAACAAGATTCACTCTGATTATCTGTCTTTGAGAAAAAGCAAGACTGATAGTGGGCACTGGCTTTTTCTTATAAGACAGTCTAACTCAATTGTTAAATTAGTGTTGAATAACATGTTGTGTATGCACATAAAAATGACAGGAATGTGGGTAATTACTAGTTGACATGCTATTTTATACAATATGTATTGATAACATTGTCAATTAAAAATTACATCGTATACTAACTTGAAAATATGAAAATACGAAATATACCTCCAAATCCCAAAATCATATGCCTTTGCTAATAAAAAATTTTTTTTTGCTGGCAGTTCAGTCAGCATAATACTGTTCTAAATAGCATTCAAGTGTTTAATGATTTGGTTTTTTAAATGACGGATTAAAAGTAGTTTTTCGTTAGGTCAGCTTTATCTTCTTTCAACAGTATATGGATGAACAAAACCAGGAGGTCTTAACTCTAGAAATACCAGACATAGTTGACTATTAAACCTGTGCATGATTCTCAAAATAGATATCTTAAAAAAAAAAAAAAAAAGAAATGCACTAAGCAGAACCTAGAATTTTCCACCTCAATATCTTCTTTTGGGGTTCTTGTATTCTAATGTTAAAGATGATCTAAACATTGTATTCTTTAGCAACTTATTTGCAACATGAAGTGTTCCCTCCTTTCCACCCTGATGGGAATAAGAGCAGGTGGGCTAAGCAAAAGCTACCAAACGAGAATGACAAATGTGGTGACCTGTAAATCTTAAGAGAAGGTTGAAGTTATTATTTGACTTACAGCAACTGCTTCCAGAAGGAGCCCATTTAAGCACTGACTGGGGAAGCTCATCCAATAGACTAAAACAAAATAAAATAATGCACAATGAACATGTTTTCAACCCTGTGACTATTTTGACTAGAAAACAAAACTCTAACTCTGTGTTGGTAGCTTACCAAAATTGTGACTTTCAGTGCTTTTTTTTTGTCATCCAACTATAATGGATAGGAAAGTAAGGAGAAGTAGAGAACCCTCAATGCCCATAAACTAATTTTATATCAATAACCTAGACTAATGTAGGGGCAGAAAGGTGTGATCTTTTTCCTCACCCACCATAAGGGTTGCAGCCAACATTCCTATAACAAAAGACAGGTTAACAGGAGAAAGTATAACAAATTTATTTAATTAAAGTTTTATATGATACAACTTGAGAAATGAAGACCAAAGACCCAAGGAAGTCTATCTTTATGCTTAGGTTTGATGAAGAATAGTCAGCTGTGTAGCAATGTGACTGGACAAAAGGGTATGTTCTAATGATACTGAACTGGGGCAGGGGGATCCAGCAAGGCCTGTCCATATTCTTGTTGATGTGTGTAGCATTTATTCCTCCTGGGGATGGGGCAGGACCCCTTTGGAATGAGGGTCTTCAAGGGAGAAGGGAGAGGGTGACCTTTCTAGGTTTAATGCCTTGCTTGGGGTACAGGGGTACTAGTTTCTATAACCTGCTTTGGTAAAGAGGAATTCTGGTTTCTATGACTCTCTTCTTGGGAGGAGAAGGGATGGGAGACAAGAGGGCAAGAGAAGGTCAGAGAGAAACTTGGCTTCTGAGGTGGCTTCTGGGGCCATCCAGTCTTTCAGTTCAAAGGTCTCAGCATGCCAAAGCACCACACTTTGTGGTATTGTTCTCTAAGCCCCAATATTAAACAAAATGGAATTATAGGAATTATAAATGCTTTAACTCAAAGTTTATATATGCAGAAACACAGAAGAAGTAATATTTACTGTGATTCTTTTTCTCAAAAACAACAATAAAAATTCATGCAAACATTGTATCTGAAGTATATATGTGCATTGTTCTCCACTGGGCAATATTTTATGCTGTCCCATGATTAAACAGGTTTGTAGGATGCTCAACTGGTAAGTATAATGCAAATATTCCAAAATCTAAAAAAATCTGAATTCTGAAACACTTCTGGTCCCAAGCATTTCAAGTAAGGAATACACAACCTATAAAAACATTCAACTAAAATTATTTATATGTGTGAGTGAGTCACCACCTCTGGCATAGGCAGTAGCAACAATACACACATTGATCCAGTAGCACGCTATGTCAGGAAAATAAAAGGCATAAGGGAGATACAGTGTCTTGGTTGAATATACAATCACGCCCTTATGGGGAATTTCAGTGTCATACCTTCTCAGCAAGTTGAATAAATTATGATTATGTATTATGTACTATAACAAGTTTGAAAATGTCTATGGTTTATCTGAATTATAAACTTCATAATATGATATTGGCTTTACTAGTCTATAGGTTTATATTATTAATCAAGTCAAAATGAAGATATTAACATATGTAGGAGTCCCCAAAATGTAAACAGAAGTTACGTTTGATGTATTAGTATTATATTTTATTTTACATGACATCCTATTATTCATAAATATGCATAAATAGGTATATTCATTATAGATACCTACAATGAATGTATCTATATATGCATATTGATAAAAAATTAAAGCAAGTCATATTAGTCTTATTAAAAAAACAAATATACAATCATTAGAATTAAAATTGTTAGTTTTTTAAAATAGCATCATTACTTTGTTACATTATTGTAATTAGGTAAACTGAGTTGGAAAATTAAATACAAAAACTGTTTATATATTCCCATCACTGTGTTTTGACTTGACCCATATTTCGAAATGTTACATGAAAGTTAATATGGACACATCAATCACTGCAGTAAATAACTGATTTAGTTCTAATATAGACTTATATAAATACGTTTTAGTTTTGGGTAAGGGACTAGGATGATCAAAATTCTGAGTGGAGAAATATTTCATATATGTCAGTATTTACAAACATAATACATATTTTTCTGAATCTGCAGGCTAATCTTTCTCATTATTAAGAACTGATGCCACACTGAATTTAAAGATAGATTTCTATGAATCAGTTAATTTTCCCCTAGCTTTGTACTCTTCTGTTGAGATTGTCCTACTTAAAACTTAGCTTAGCTGCTGCTTTTGCTACCTGTGGATAACTACTGTTAAGCATATCTTGGTATATAATGAAAAACTGGCTATTCTGTGCTCTATGCAATTGACTTTTTCTTATGCCTGATCAGAGAGAGAATTGTAAAACAGTAACACACTCTGTTCTTAGTCTGACCTAATTTTTATGCAAGCCAAATCCAGGTAATAAAAACTGAACGTAGAATATTAAAAATGTTTATGTGGCTATAAGATTATCTCATGTAAATAGCTCATGTAAAAATTTTCTTTCTTAAGAAAGAAAACTTACTTCCTCCAAGACAGAAATAAGAGGTATGTTGCTCTCACTTGAAAAATATAAACCCCATTTGTCCCTTTTCACGTTGCTGTTTTACATAGTTAATATCAATCATACCCGGCTCAGACTACTTCAGCATACTTGTACAATGCTAATTTGAAAATACTCTTCCTTGAAAACACTACCACCTAGAATCTAAGCTTTGGAAAATACCATGTAAAGGAACAGATATTTCACTTTATATTTTGCACTGTAATTCAAGTACATATCTTTTTATAAGGTTATCTTAATGGATTTTATGTGATAGTTGTTTGGTTTTTTAAAACATATTTTTCAAACTAACGAAATTTGCTTTGGTTGTCATGTTGGGAGAATGCCAATCTTCTCCATGTTGTTAGCTCCCTTTAATGTATCCCTTCAGACCTGCTGCAGTACATGATGAAATACTTGAAAATTTGTACTTTGTTTTAGCAGTCTGCACAGCCACAGGGTCCTTCAGGCTCTGTTCCCAGGGAAGTTTCCCACACAACCACCGCAGCATGCAGTAGCCAAGGATCTCAACGTCACTTCGTCTGGACAGGGCTATAGGAGTAAGCATTAGAGAAAGATGAGGGATAAGCAAGTCCTTGAAAAATTGAGAAATCTTTGGGTGAACTACTATTGATGAAATATGAAAAAGCCAAATAGGCAAAGTGTTTTATTTGTTCAGCTGGAATAAAACTTAAACGCCCAAGCATTTGGCCCCAGTCCACAGACAGGCAGTGACTGGTTGCTGTTGAAAGTAAGGGTCAGTTTCCTCACCTCCTCCAACTTCATCTTTCCTTAGTCTGGCCTGTCACATGAACTTGATCCCCATGGCCTCTGACATGATCCAGACAACCCATAACCCAGCACCAACACTTTCTCAAAGAGCCAAGCAGTAAAACAAAGAAATAAATGTCTGCAGCTAAATTGCTAACATATGTTCCAGGAAGTCCATAGGGTCTGCATTGGTCATGCAGAGACCCTCTGAGTGCAGACTAAACATTGATGGCCTTTCCTGTTCCACTCACACTAGCAGCATTTTCAGTTGGAAGAATATGACAAAACTGCCATCTAGTGTGCAGTATTAAAAAATGGGTCTTTCTGAAGATTTTTCAATCACATGAAAATACAATAAAAATATGTCTCCTGCTTTGGATACAGGGTTCTACAATTTTACAAATATTATTTTTAGATATAAGCAACAGCAAGCTAAAATTCTGGTCCCATATCTATATAAAAGTGAGGCAATAGTATTGGAGGCTGGGGGGAGAGCCAAATAGAGGCTTTCAAAATTTAATATAAGATGGCTTTTCATAAAAAGTACATTAAAAGCACATTTTCAGGCCCTTGTATCATTTGTATCAAGCTATTAAATGCTGTAGACCAATTTAATAATTTAATATATATTTGTAAGTACCTTATTGAGAAGATGGACAATGAAACCTAGGAAATGTATGAAATATAACTGATACTTATTAACAAACACTGAAATAAGGATTAAAACATTAGCAAATACCCATAAAATAAACTCATTTTTATAGTCATTCAAAATTGTTATAAAACAATAGGCTGGTATTTACATTTCTATCGTTACTCGAATGTTCATCTGTGTAGGGATATATAATCTCTTAAGAGCAGTAAGTGGCTGTTAAACCTGCTATAAACAGGTATCCTATTTTATTATCTTTCATGAAATAAACTCTGAAAAGTTACTCAGTGAACTTAGTTTTTAATTTAAAAAGTCATCTACTAAGAACAATGATGCCAGCACATTGTAACTACTTTTGGTTACCATGTATAAGTTATTATAAAAGCAGAAGACATGATTAGCTCTTACACTCTAACTGCTATTAGCGTATTGGATTATTAAAGGCCCTTCAATCTAGCAGAATGCTACAGTCCCATGGGTGCCATTTACTTTCCGCACAAGCTTCAACAATGTCCTAATGCAAGACTTGGCTCTCACGTTAAAATAAAAACACAATCTCTACCACACTGTTCTGTAGTGATTTCTTCAGTAATAAATCTCCCATTAATAATGGAATGGTTCCATTTGTACAGATGTGTTCACAAGTCCCCTTTCTATTATGGCAATTCCTGATTACCATCACTTAAAAAAATTCATATCCTCTAATTTTCAAAAAATGATATTCTGGCACCATGTTTGGATGATATAAGCTACCCACAAGAGGCCCTTTGAGGAAAAACAATCAGAATTAAAATAGATTGAACTTTCCTAGCCATTTCCCCCACCCCCCAACTGAGGGATTAATTGATATGAAGCTGTAAGTAATGACAAGTCATTTAGATTTCTGAAGCCAATCTTTCATAAACTGGTCTTCATTTGAAATAGCCCTTTGAGAGTTAACTTTACTTCACCATTATAGTTTGGGCTTACCTAATTAAAATACATTATCACATTTTTCAATATTTTATTTTCTTTTTTGCACATATGTATTAATAACTATGGTTAGGTGAATGTTTTACCACTGTTTACATCCAATAGTCACCCTTTCCTTTCCCCCCACTGAAGAGTGAGGGACTAAAAATGTTTCTAACTACATACCTCTACCTGAAATTCCCTCTCAGAAAAACAAATTGAAAAGTTTGACTTGTTTAGTGAAGTTAAAAATCTTAGACTTTGACAATGATTGTCTTCTTTCCATCTACTGTACACAGAGGAGTAATTTTAATACCTGTTAATTAAAAACAAATATTCTGGATGACAATATTAAAATATATGTGTCCATGTATAGTTTACACAAAGAACTGATTATAGTCTAACTGTAAAAAATTAGTGTCTAACTGTAAAAAAAAAATTTTAATTTGAAAGTTGTTTCTTTAATTATACAATTTTAAAATTCATTTTAAAACAGGTTAAGTGAAGCAGTAAATAGAGCTCTGGACTAGGAATGAGATCCAATTCTTGCCCTGCCACTAATATTTTACATTTTCAGCTCTAAAATCAGATGATACTGTGCAATATATTTCTTAATACGTTTTCGTTCATTTGAATAGACAATACATTATGCATTGTTCTGTTTCTGAGTCATGTATTTGCACAATTTATTGTAATACATAGGGTTCTTCAGTGGCATTTGGTAATTAATGTAATTACTGACAGTATATTTTCATATAGATGTCCTAAAATGAAGTGTTTACTTATCATTCTTGGAACTGTAATGAGATTTAGCGATTTCTAAACTTTCTCAAGTTAGTTTCTAAATATTATTAATAGCATCTAACTTATATTGAGCTTACTAAGATGGAGTAATATATATCACTCTTTTTGTTGAAAGCCTGTGGTATTCTCAATTGTTCAACATTTCTAAATTATAAAGTACTGCCAAGGTAAAAACAATTAGAAAGAAACAGGCACAGGTGGGGATTTAAATTCTATTTAACTAGAAAGAAAATTTTAGAAATGGCTGATAGTAGAATGCATAATTAAAATAAAAACAATTGACATGATTTATGGAGAGCTGCTACTGTGCCTGCTACTGTGCCTGGCACTCTACCTTTTTATTATTTCATCTAATGTTTCAAACAATTTAAAGTAAGTATTAGTCCTACTGACAACAATATGGAGACTCAGAGAGGTTAAATAATTTGCTCAATATCACAGAGCAAAAATTAATAGAGCTCGTCACTGAAATCCAAGTCTTTCAAAAACCAAAGCCTGTGCTCAATCTTATAATTACTTTGCTGATGGGCACGGTGGCTCATACCTGTAATCCAAGCACTGTGGGAGGCTGAGGTGGGCAGATCACCTGAGGTCAGGAGTTCAAGACCAGCCCGGCCAACATGGCGAAACCCCATCTCTACTAAAAATACAAAAATTAGCCGGGCATGTTGGCACACACCTGTAATCCCAGCTACTCAGGAGGCTGAAGCAGGAGAATTGCTTGAACCCAGGAGGTGGAGGTTGCAGTGAGCCAAGATAGCACCACTGTGCTCCAGCCAGGGTGACAGAGACAGACTCCATCTCAGAAAAAAATAAAAACAAACAAAAATAATAATAATTACTTTGCCTCCATCATTAGTTTTAACACCAAACAACATTAAACATATGACTTCCATAGTGAGGAAGGTATTTGAAGCAGGCATTTAAACTTAAAGCACCAACACATACTGACACAAAAATAGTGGTTTTGGCAAGGAATAAATAAGTGGAAAATCTGGATATCTAAGCTGCATCACTGACCAAATTTTTCATGTTACTATCCTTTCATGAAATTATTTCTTTTAAGTTATTTCATTCCAATGAAGAAGGATTAGTTAAAATATTTAACTATAAAGTGACAAATGGTCCTTCTGAACTGTTATAAGAACAACAGATAAGTTATCTTAGTGAACTAGTCCTTGGTCTAAAGACAAACTGGAATAAAACTAGCCCAATTCACCAAATGGACTGAAAGAGGAAGTGGGAGAAAAAGAAAAGTCTACATATTAATTCCAAGATTTATCTCCTTATTTGCCTAAAGTGTTTTCTGTTTCATTTTATTTCTTATACTGAGTAACATGGAGTATGAAGAAAAACAGGGTTCAGTAGGAAATAATAAAGTGAACTTGAAAATTTCTGCATCAAGCAGAGTTCAAATGCCCAAGATATTAATACATGTGCTCAGAACGACAGTAAGAAAGCAGAAAACATCTGAATAAGTGAAACAATCTGACAAAGTGAATGGTGACTATCTGCAGAACAAATTTAAAGTTTATTCTTAGTTTTCAAACTGGTAACCTATGCAATTCAGTATTTTGTCAATTCTGGTGTATAAAGATCCAGAATATTTTATGGTGATCATGACTTACTGCAATTTCAAAAAGGATATTAGGAAATACTAGGATGTAATGTGTCATATTTCAGATAAAATATTAAACCCAGGCCTCTCTTATTTTTTCAGTACCTTTTAAATTTTAAGCCCTAGTTTTTTGTGTGTGAAACTTAGGAAAAGTCATTCAATACAGCAAATGTATCTTAGACTTGGCCAATGTAAGTATTCTTAACCCAACCAAAAGGCCAAGACATAAAGTATTGCGTAAACCATGTCATTTCCCCAAATTTGGTAGCATGAAAATACATTCTCAGTTTATTTCACATACATTTTGTAAGTCGGAGTGCTAGATTAGAGTGAAATGAAACCATGAAAGAAATAACACAAGACTTGGATTTCACATATCGTAGCAATTGGCAAAAATTAAAAAAAAAAAATTCAATATATTTATTTCTTTGATACTAAATATATTGGATAAACAAATGGACATTTAAAATACAATTTAGATATATTTTATGGTCATCAAAGATGTCAAATTAAGATAGGTATTATAGACTCAATGCACAGGTCTGAAGTATTTTAAAAAGCTCAATATGTTAAATGCAGTATATCTCTAGAGAAATTAGGTATTGACTGCATGCCTCAGTGAGTAGAAAAATCTACAAAAATCTATACCACACACTGATTCAAATATTGCTTTTTAACATTACTAAGAATGTAACAAATTTTAAAATAGTATATTTGACACAAATATAATTCTCTTTAAATATCAGGCAATAAGCCCAAAATATGTCAGTGTTTATACATGTTAGTTTTTATAAAGAATAAAAAAATTAATAATAGAAAAAATAAGCCCAACATATATTACTCTAATTTTATATTAAATGAAGCACTTTAGCCACTTACAAAAGTGACCTAAAGGTCACACAAGAGAATTGAGTTTGGAAGAATAACCACATTTAAAAAAAAAACCATACAGATATGCAGATGTATAGGAGTTCTAGGAATAGTTATCCATCTATTCATCCATCTGTCCATCCATCTCTATACATCTCCATGCATATCTTTTGGTTTGTAATAACGTAATAGCTAATTTTTTTCCCTTTTAACTACCCTCCTTTTACGTAAATTTGAATTAGAAAATGCTTAGATGTAATGGCTGATTGGCAGCTTATACAAGTTCCTTCATTATAAAAACTCAATCCATAGAAAAATGAGATTTAGCTTGAGTTTTTTAATAACCTGCTACAAAAAGTAGCACAGAACAGATAGTCTGATCAGGCTAATAGTAGTCTCTATTGAGTGGCTAACTCATAAGTCAGTTTTACATTGAAGCTTGAGTATTTCTCTTCAGGTCTCTTGGCCTGACCAAGAGATAGACCTGACACTTGGCAAATGCTCTGGCACCTATAAGTTCTATATCCTAGTGAATTTTTTTTGTTTTTTTGTTTTTTTTTCTCTTTATAATTTATTTTGCACTATTTTTCCTCAGTATTTGATCTCATAGTTGGACTGAAAAAAAATTTTTTCTAAGATTAAACTACATCGTGGCTGTATTGAAAGTAAACACATGAATATTTATGAATCTGACCTGCATTTTTCTATAGGCTTTATGGCATTGTTTATTCTGGTTTCTAGATATGGCTAAATGATTATTTGTTTTCTAATAAAATCATCAACTGAAATGTTTTACTTTCGAAAATTAAATGTAAAATACAGGAGTGAACAGTATTCAGACATTTGAGGATATCATACCTTCCATTTTATATCCCAGACTAAAACGTCACGTTAAAATGTCAGCAAATATATATGTGGGGGTGTGTGTGTATATATACATATATATAGATATATCAATATGCCTAGAATTTTAGTGTAAATCCTGTTTAAAATACATTAAGGAAATCTACTATTTTATAGGAATCTGGTGAAACCTTTGATAAAAATGAATATCCATTCTATCATATAACATTTCAGCAAATCCCAAAAATATTTAATGTAGGTTCTTCCCTGAATATACCTCCCAGGGATGTAATACCATCTTTCTGTGATCATTCTCAGTTCAGTCTTCTCCCCAAAGACCGAGGGTGGTGAAATCTTACCAACATATTCAACATGCATTAAGATTTTGGAATGAAAAATAAAAGTAGACTAAAAAATGAAAATGTGTTCGTATCTTTCAAGAAGACAACACAATGAAAACGACACCTAAGCAATGAAATTAATTGAATAGGTCTTTCAGATTTACCACAGTCCAAACACTGACCATACTAACACATAACAACTCCACTTCTCCTTCCACAATCACAGTGGTTTCTTAGCAATTCCACTACTCAAAACTAGATCAGAGCAGTATTAGAACTACCAGTTGAAATAAATGACTCAAACATAAGTTGGTATCATTATTAATATAACTGGACCGATGCTTAAGAACATGTATGATGAATTTCCAGTTATACCATTAACAAAAAAGTACTGTTCCTAAAATTTCTATTAGGTATAACAGAATAAATCTGGCAAAGATGAAAAACAAAATTTCACTGAGAGTGAAAGAACTTTAGATTGGAAGAAAAACCCACTATTCATGAGCATTTAATTCTTACATTTCTTGAGTACTTAATTCTCACATTTCTTAATGTAAGATACGTCCTATATTATCTTTAAATTCTCACTAATTTATGAACAATGTGAATACTGAAAAATCATACAACACTGCAAAATTTCTTACTGATCATTACTTTTCTAACCAAACTATACTTGAAAAAAAAAGTAGTCATTTTTTACTTTGATCAGGAATATAAAAGACAATTTTCATTTCAGAAAATTCAGCCTATGAATCTTTCTGAAAGAAGAAGTTATACTTGTTTTACTTTTGCATTGGCCTACCTTAAGCTAGTATGGGTTTTAATGCTCTGCAAAATGATCAAGACCCTCTACATTACATGGTCAATGGTCCTTTTAATAGAAAAGGCAATAATATACAGTTGTTTTCAACAACTAAAACTTGTTAGAAAGCATCAGTTTAGGGTAGCAGTTCAACAACCATTAAGAATTGCGAATATCTAACTGTCTTTTAGTGAAAACGTGGTCCTTTCAAAGCTGTTTAAAAACTATTTGTTTGGTTTAGCATATTTGAAAATACTTTGTAAACAAAGTTTACAAAGAATATAATTTTGAAAGCCAAAGTTTTTCAATAATCACCATTTTTTTCACTAGCATAACATTAGAATTGACTTTTTGTCTTGCTGACAGAGCAACTAAGAAAGTACAGTTGCATTGACCATATTGATTGTGAACAAAGCAACCATCAGTGGGACTCGGCACCATATATTTTCAATATTGACCTCCTACTTCCTTTTCCATGGCTTTCTGGGTCGGCTATTGGATTTGGACTGCAGTGTAATAAACAGCTAAGGTTTAATTAATGGTAAATGAATACAAGACATAGGTTATGACTTTAACTAATTAGGGAATTGTTGAATTAAGTCTGCCTTGGAATGCAAGGCAGTACAATCAATATCCAATAAAAGGACTATGTATGTAATTTACCTGCAAATGTGTTTCCAATACCATCAAAGTGAGTTTAAATAAGTAAGATATATGAAAGGCGACTGGGAGAGATTTCCACAAATTAACACTTTATAGTTTCAGAAAAAATATCCTTATTGTTGAGAGATGGTATCTTCTAAAGCTTTGGTAAAGGTGCAATGGAAAAACAGGAATAATTATTCACATGTGCAATTTTTTTTTTTTTTTTTCTGAGGGGTCTTGCTCTGTCGCCCAGGTTGGGGAGCAGTGGTGTGATTATGGCTCACTGCAGCAGCCTCAACCTCCTTGGCTCAAGTGATCCTCCTCCCACCTCAGCCTCACAAGCAGCTGGGACCACAGGCAAGTGCCAACCCTTTTGTATTTTTTTGTAGAGATGGGGTTTCACCATGCTGCCCAAACTGGTCTTGAACTCCTGGGCTCAAGCGATCCTCCTGCCTCAGCCTCCCAAAGTGCTGGGATTATAGGCGTGAGCCACTGCACCTGGCCCACGTGCAACTTTACCAAATCTGTAATATTCACTTCAGTATACACATTCAGTGCTGACCTCCAAGTTTTACCTATACAAACTGAGATTTTCTGGCCAAAATGAGCAAGTTTTGCTTACTTGGCACATTTTTGCTCCTTCATCACTTGTCATAGTCTATATTTCTTTCCACTGTTAGAAGAAATATTCATTGGCATAACAGGAATTCACTACTTTTGATAAAAAATCTCACCAGTGCTCTTATGCTTCAAACTGACTATGCAAAGGTCATTTCATGCAGCCTCACTACCCTTGTCTCTAACCATTCTTCTGAAATAAAATAAGAAAAAGAAAAAAGAAACCCACCTACTCCCTTGTGGGCATCCAAGCTGGTAAACTCTATTGTCCCATTATGGCCTTTTCTAGGATTTTCCTGATACTGTTTGTGGTTCCCATTGGGACAATATCTGTAGGAAAGTCCATAATCTGCAAGATAAACCTGGAAGACAAGCACAGACAAATGAATAATGCCTTTGTCCTCTGAAAACATAACCTTTATAATTAAGTCTTAAGAAACTGATAGGTTAAGAGCAGCCTCAGATCTACATTTTATTAAACCAAATGGTGCCTTAGGATAAAATATGTACAGCTGGGGGCCATAATAACTAACTTTCCAACTTAAATCCTTTCTTCATCATTGGCATATCTTATTTCTGAGTTGACTTAGATTTTTAATCTTTTTATTTTGCTCCTAAATTTCCTTCCCTCCAGGTGGGCATCTAGACATCATAAACCACAGTATGTCTTTTTATTTGTATTCACACAGTTGAGGAGGCTCTGCATTTTCCTGTAACCCCTCCCTCAAACATAAAACTATTTCAAGCAGGAAGAGGAGATAAGAGCAAACATTCTAAAAAGATAAACTTGATTTTGAACAACATGGGTTTGAACTGCACAGGTCCACTTATATGCAGATTTTCTGCTGCTTCTGCCATACCTGAGATGGCAAGACCAACCCCTCCTTTCTCAGCATACTCAACGTGAAGACGATGAAGACCTTCATGATGATCCACTTCCACTTAATAAATAGTAAATATATTTTCTCTTCCTTATGATTTTCTTAACATTTTCTTTTCTTTAGCTTACTTTATTGTAAGAATACGGTATGTATAATACATAGAACAACAAAATACGTATTACTTGATTGTTTATGCTATCAGGAAGGCTTCTGGTAAACAGTAGAATATTAGTAAAGTTTTGGAGTCAAAAATTAAAATTACGCAAATTTCTGACTGTGCAGGGGAGCAGGGGTCAGCACCCCTAACCCTGGCATTGTCATAGGTCAACTGTAAACCTAATGTTATGAGTCCCCTTTAACAGGAAACATAATGATAGTGAAGAGACTGTAGGAGGTAATGACTCGACCAAAACACAAGAAACACTATTATGTTATCTGTATTTATGAATGGAACATCAATGCAGAACTTTTGACCTTTCACATGAATCCATATTATCACTGTTATCTTTCTAAGTCAGTCAGAATTGCAAGCAGGGTCTCCAAACAGAATACAGATTGTTAAAAGTCAGATAGCAATTCAAGTGAATTTACCTCAGATTACTTTTGGAGAGAAAAGGAAGGGGGAGAAGCAGTTTTACAGACAGAGCATATATTGAATGGAGAAGTGTTTTGACTAGACATTTACTGTGACATGTAGTCAGAAAATAGTAGTTCCCAACTGTGGTTACCATTCCCCCTCCCCAGAAAAAGAAAGCAGTTTCAACTTGGAAAATGTATCATTTCATACACATTTCTTTTAAGATTAAGGGATTTAGGCAGTGTTTCATAATGCAGCTTCAAGACAATAGAGTATTTACCATATAATCTGCACTTTAAAATGTATCTATTAAGAGGAAATTCTGCATTTGAATTTTAGTTTAAGTTTTTGGTTTTAGGATAGGCTCAGTAAGAGATATTTTAAACTTTAAAATATAAACAGCACAGAGTTTTCTTCATTTGTTGGAGTAACTTGCAAGGCTGTCTGAAAACAAATATTTCAGTTTCTCTCTCTCTCCCACAGATGCTATCCCACAGATGCTTTCTTAACATGGCCTCAGAAGTAATTGACCTCTCTGCCCTAACTCAACTAGACACATCAGGATCAGATATGGAACAGGTTGCTTGCTTTCATTGTGTCTGATGCATTTTTGTCTTTATTTCAAGAACTAAACAGGCTTCACATTACAAAGCTGATATCCCAAAAATGAACATATTGGTAATTACACAAATGGAATTGTATTTTAATAGTTTACTATTTTAAAAAAGAGCCATCAAGAAGCTTTTTTTATGTACTCACCAGTACAAAGAAATAAGACTTAAATTTTACGAGGTGCCTACTATGCACCAAGCAGTATGCTAAGTGCCTTACATATACTGATGCTGCAAGTCACATTATCTCCATTTTATTCATCTAGAAACTGAAGTTTAGTGAGGTTATGTGGCTTGTGTAGTAAAATGAAGTCAGGAATTTATGGCAATTCTGACTCTAGAGCTCTTACTCTCAATCACTGTTAAAGGGAAATAGTACCAGACAAGTTAAAAACATAAGATTTTATTCAAGACTATTGCAATAGGAGAGAGGCGAGTGCAATACGGACGAGAGTTTGAACTAAACTTCAGTGAAACAAAAGGTGGGAGTTTTAAAGCACTGGGGTGAGACAGCAGAAAAATACCAAAGGATGTTACAGCAAGGCTGGTCAAAGTGATCATGCCATCTATGTTTGCTACTTGGTACTAAGGCTCCTACCTCCCACAATGATTAATACCCTGCAGAGGAATGACCATCTTGGGTTATACAACTGGCAGGTGGCTGATAGAAAACTTATTATCTCAAAGGGAAAGAAAAGAATTTATAATTTCAAGTATTCTTAAGTTAATGCTTTAAGAAAAGACGTCAGGGGCCTACAGTCAGGAAGAAGCCTGTCAAGTTGTGTCAAGCTAAGGGGAATACTAAGGCTGTCTCTGTCATCACTTAGCTACAGACCTCTGGGTTGTGCTAGGTTGCTCAAACATTGAAGGGCAGTATAGGGTTTATATTTAATATAAAGATGAAAAACTGGCCAGGCATGGTGGCTCATGCTTGTAATTCCATCACTTTAGGAGGCCAAGGTGGGCAGATCACTTGAGATCAGGAGTTCAAGACCAGCCTGGCCAACATGGTGAAACCCCATCTCTACTAAAAATATAAAAAATAGCCAGGCGTGGTGGCATGGTGGCATACATCTGTAATCCGAGCTACTCAGAAGGCTGAGGCAGGAGAATCGCTTGAACTGAGATTGAGTGAGCCGAGATTGTGCCACTGCACTCCAGCCTGGGCAACAGAGCAAGACTCTGTCTCAAAAAAAGAAAACAACAACAATTAAAAAAAAAAAAAGACAAAAAGCTGACAGTACAATAAAGAAGACTGACTATTTCAGTCCATGAGTATTTTAGACCTAAAAACATTTTACAACATGCACAGGTGCAACCTTGAGGAGCACGCACTCTAAGAAAGAAATCTCTCCAACAACACTTGTTTTCCAATCAACGAGAAATGTTCTTGGAGGTCTTCATAGGAAGTTACAGGTAGGATTCAAATAATCATGAAAAGCTATTGAGCAAAACAGTAGAGTTAAGACTCCTTTAGCAAAATGAACAACCATCCATCTCTACCCTCAACCTTCGTATAAATCTTTTTTTCCTAGTTTGGACTTTTATCCACTGGCTTATCATACGGTTCAAAGTATTTATATAAATATAAATATAAAAGGATATAAATATCCTTTAGAAAATTCTAGGAAATATTCTCTAAGATTCTCATGGAAGTTTTGTCATTAGTATATATTAATATATTTTTAAAATATAAGATTATGGGGCACTACGAAAGAGATCTAGGAATGACTGCCTTTGGTGAGTAGAAATTGTATGTAAGAAGAAATCAAGTCAATAATCTGTCCCAAGTAATCAAAATATTGACAAATTAATTTGACTTGTTGGGGCTCACAAAATAATGTTCCAAATTATGGCACTTTGGCATGCTAAAAACTTTTTTATTTGTATTACATTTTATTTTATTTTGAATATAAAATAAAATATAATTTATATTCAAAATATAATATATTTGTCACCCAGGCTGGAGTGCAGTGGTGCGATCTCGGCTCACTGCAACCTCTGCCTCCTGGGTTCTAGCAGTTCTCCTGCCTCAGCCCCACGCCTGCCTTTTTTTTTTTTTTTTTTTTTTTGTATTTTTAGTAGAGCTGGGGTTTCACCATGTTAGCCAGGCTGGTGTCAAACTCCTGACCTGAAGTGATCCACCCACCTCGGCCTCCCAAAGTGCTGGGATTACAGGCGTGAGCCATGAGCCAGAACTTTGAATTAAAGGAAACTGAAAGGCCTCAGAAATAAGCCTCAGAACCAAGGTCTGTGTCTGTACTTCTGCTCGCCGTCTCTGTGGTCCTCTTTCTTTCCAGAAGCAGCAGGAGGGGCTCTCTCTGAAGTTCCATCATCTGATTAAGGGAAGTTCTTCCAGAGGAAACGCAACTGTCTTTTTTTTTTTTTTCTTTTGAGATGGAGTTTTGCTTCCGTTGCCCAGGCTGGAGTGCAGTGGCACAGCCTCAGCTCACTGCAGCCTCCACCTCCCGGGTTCAAGTGATTCTCCTGCCTCAGCCTCCTGAGGAGCTGGGATTACAGCCGTGTGCCACCATGCCTGGCTAATTTTTGTATTTTTAGTACAGATGGGGTTTCACCATGTTGGCCAGCCTGGTCTCGAACTCCTGACCTCGTGATCCGCCTGCCTTGGCCTCCAAAAGTGCTGGGATTATAGGCATGAGCCACTGTGCCTGGCCTAGAAACGCAATTGTCTTAAAACTCCTCCCTAGTAATCTCATCAAATAATCAGGAAAGATTAGTCACCAAAGAGAAGACTAAAAGTCATAACCACACTCAGACAGGCTTTTAGTCTTCTGAGAGCAGTTCCAGGAGATTACCTAAGAGACTTTACCTACATATTAAGACAACTTATGTTCATAGTGAAGTTCCACCCTTCAGCTTCCCACAATGTGCTGCAATGTCCCCCAGAGCTCAGAACAACTTTGTCCAAGGCCAGTAGTCTGTTGTTTGGGTTCATTCACTTCCCCTAAAAGTCATTTGCTTCTAAAATTGCATATACTTCCCCACTTCCCTCTTCCATATGAAGAGGGTATTTAAGCCTCAACCATCTGGACCTTCTTTGAGTCTCATATTTTCAGGACTCCCGTGTCCATATACATAATAAATTTGTAGGCCTTTCCCCCGCCCCACCCCGTTACTATACTGTCAGCTCATTTCAGTGACCCTTCAGAGAGAATGGAAGAGAAGTTTTCTATCCACCCCTACAGACTACAATTAGGTCACACTGAGAGTTCTACTAAGATAACTTAGTAGAGAAAGACAGTCTAGAATTTTGCTAGAACAAAGGAGGTGTGGGGGAGTGAACACTAGAAAATACTATCAAATAAGGAAAGGAAAGGAAGAAATGAAGTAATATCTTTTGAGGTTCTATTATCTAATAATCACTGGGCAAAGTACCTTTCTCAAATTATTTCATAAAATCCAGACAAACAAATCCAGCCTGGTAGCACTGGTTTTATTTTACATACAAGAAAGCTGAGCATCCCAGCAGCTAAATAACTTGCCCAAGTCACAGAGCTAGTAAAGGATGAAAGCAGGATTTGAAACCTGGCTGATATGACTTCCAAATTCCATTCTTTTTTTTCAAAAATACAATATAGAATTGAGGGTTCTGTCAACTTCTGAAATTATGTTGAAGTCAAAAATGAGTTTGTGCAGAACTAAATCTATAGTAGGGGTCACAGTCTAGGTCCTATTTTTATATACCCTAAAGCTAAGAATAATTTTTACATTTTATGGAATTGTAAAGGGAAAGAAAAAGAGAAGAAAATGCAACAGAGAACCATATGTGACCCACAGAACTCATAAAAGCCTAAAATATTTGCTATCTGGCTCTTTACAGAAAAAGTTGCCAATCTCTAATCTAAAATAAAACTTGTTTCAGTTTAACTTTTTGAACATATTACCTTTTTTTTTCCCTGTGAAATCAAAAACAACTGGCTAATTTTTTTCATTTTAATTGTAAATATATGTAATACCCCTAGTTTTAAACAAGCCTGTCTAGGGAACTCAAGATTTATACCCGGATCAGGGAGGTGTGATTATTTGCGTTGTAGTACGACTAGCCATAGGAATATATAAATAGTTACTCCCTATGCATTTATTTTTATTTTTATTTTTTAGAAACAGAGATGGGGTCTCACTTTGTTGCCTGAGCTGGTCTTGAACTCCTGGGTTCAAGCAATCCTGCTTCAGCATCCCAAAGTGCTGGGTTACAGGCGTGAGCTGCTGTGCCCAGCCTCCCTAATGCATTTCAAATGATTGTCCTTTTATGCACTTTTTCTGAATGTAGCAATCATTTCCCCTCTCCATGAGTACAAGGGACAGCCCTATCTGCATCCCTTCACCTTGACACAGAGATTTTTCTATTACACTATATTGACTCTCACATGGTTTTCTCGCCGTTCTTAGACTTTTTTTTTTTATTACTTTGTGAGGTAGATAGGGAAGATGGATGTCATTATTGACATTTAACAGATGAAAAATATTATATTTCCAAATGATGTAAGCCACCCAACACTCACTAAGGCCAGCCTGTCCAAGGGTTTTGTTATTTTAGTGAACTTCTCAACTCCTCCAATAAACAACTAATTTTAACTAATGCTTTTATGGGCTTTCAATTTTGATATTTTATGATTGAAAAGGTAGTGTTGCAGCCACTGAGGTGTAATCCCATCAAGAAAGAAGTGGCCCTTTACTTGTGAGGAATGCAATAAGCTGACACCCACTAGGGGGAGGACCACTGGGACTACCACAGCATGTGCACCAAGGCCACACTGTTCCTGGGCAGTTGATCATGGAGAGTGTGTGACTATTTCTGCATAGCTGGGGTCTCTCCTAATGGATAAGCTTTGCTTTGAGCTCCCCAGTGTTGGGAGCAAGCACTGAGATTTTGTCAGATCTGCATCATGTCTGAAGCTCTCCCTCCTCAATTCTGCCTCTTGTTCCCTTTCCTTTCACAAGTGTCAGATCAGCATCCCACTCTGAAAACCTTCCCTGTTCAATCCTGCTTCCTCCCCTTTTATCTTTCATGGGCATTAGATTTCTTGCCTCCAAAAAGCCCTTGCCCTCCTAATTCTATCTCAGTATTGGCCTCCCCGAGAACACCATTCTTGGTAAACAAGGTAGGGAAATTGAGGAGAAACAAAAAAGTACTATATAATAATACAAAGCACAAATTTGTACCAAAACACAGTAGCATCTGTGAGGCTACATGTATGTTTTAACAGATATGAATGATTCCGGTGAACATAAACATGCTGCTGCTTCATTCCATGTTTCATTCTCTTTTGGTCATATAGTTATTTTCATAAATATGCATTTGATTTATTGTGAAGATTTTTTGCATTGTGGTATGTTGTTGGAAAAAATTAGAATAATTATGCCCTTTGAAATAAGATAAATGATTGCTTTTTGTTCTAAAGAAAAGCCTTTAAAGTTGCTGAATACATGTATGTACATGTTCTCCCCAATTTATGACAGAGGGGTCAATAAATCACAGCCTTGATTAAAGAATGGAATGAAGATGAAAAGCAAATTAGCCTTTGAGTATGATCATGAAAAATACAAGTTTCATATACTCAGCAGACTGTCTAGAAAATCACCTTCCTATTTCACCTGGCCAGATTTATACACAGGTACAGGTATGCCATATTCTCAAGTTCTATACTTAGTTAAGCCTGTATTTCCAGTCTTCTTTGCTTCCTGATGCTTGTAGGCTTTTACACTGCTTTATTTTTCCAGATGGATGGGTAAAGCTAATGTTTAAAAAGAACTCTGTGATTTTGTGGGCAATAGAATAAGACCCCATCTCAAAATAAATAAATAAATAAATAAGTATATGTATATGTATATGTATATATAGAAAGAACCCTGTGAAATCTCTCTCTCTGGTGAGTTGCAAGAGAAGGGCCTTTATATGTAGAACCTGAAATCGTTTAGCTGTGTCTCCACCCAAAATCTCATCTTGAATTGTAATCTGAATTGTAATCCCCATGTGTTGAGAGAAGGACCTCCTGGGAAGTGATTAGATTATGAGGGCGGTTACCCTCCACTGTTCTTGTGATAGTGAGTGAATTCTCCTGACATCTGATGGTTTCATAAGGGGCTTTTCCCCCTTTCCCTCTGCACTTCTCTCTCCTGCCACCATGTGAAGTAGGACGTATTTGCTTCCCCTTCTGCCATGATAGTAGTTACCTGGGGCCTCCCTAGCCATGCAGAACTGTGAGTCAATTAAACCTCCTTTCTTTAGAAATAATTAAATCTCCTCTCTTTATAAATTACCTAGTCTTAGGTATTTTTTTTTTCATAGCAGTATGAGAACAGACTAATACAGATCCTTTTAAGCACAAGGCAATTTACTGGATTTTCACCTTGTACACATGAATTTGCTATTTTAACAATGTACAAAGTTATTTAGCTTTTTTAAATTTATGCTTTGGCTCCACGTTTAAAGGCTGTAGGCTCCTAGGGGTTGAGGGACCAGGATAATGTCGTATATACATTTTTGTATCCATAATAGCACCTACTCTAAGGCCTTCTGCACAGTTGGTTTAAATAAATTTTTATTGATTTGAATTGATAATAATTAGACAAACTGAACTAAATTTTTTAACAGATACCTGAGTGCCAAGCATAATAAATAGGAAATGTACACTTCAAAAAAGAAAAAGAAAAATGAATGCATATTGAATACTTGCTGTCAGAGCATTAAATACTTTACACAAATCAAATCATTTAATCCTCATGACCCTAAGAAGTTATTTTAAGATATTTTGAAAATTAGAAAAAAAGGATGAGTAAGGCTAGGTTATCTATATAAAACAAACAAATTCTAGTAAATGGCAAAGCTGAGATTTGAACCTAAACCAATCTGACCAGAAGTTCTGAGTTATTTTCCATATGCCTCATATAGCAGAAAGGGAGATGGCATAAGCACATCTACAGGCCTAGAGGTAACGTGTACTCTGACAAAAACATAAAAGTCTATGAAATTGTACAGCAAGGAAAGGCTATTTCTAATAGGGAGACTCAGAGAAAGAAGCAACATTTAAGTTGGGTACTGAATAATTTCTAAGATTTCCACAGATGGAGGCAGGGAATAAGAAACACACAAGAGGGCAACCAGAGCATGTGTCAGTGTGTGTTGAGGGCACAGAAGTTGGTGGAAACACAACACAAGCCAGAAACAAAAAAAACAAAAAACAAAAACAAACAAAAAAACAAAAAAAAAAAAAACAAAAAAAGGGAGAAAGAAAGAAAGGTTTGCATCAGTTTCCAGAGAGCCTTGGAAACCATGCTAAGAAGGTGGGGCACAATTTTTGTAAGCAAATAGATGTGATGGAAGGGTTTTTTGGCAAAGAATAATATTATCAGCACTGGCAGCATCATAAGAAGGAAATGGATGCACAGAGTCCATTTAGGAGAATATAACAATACAGGCAATCAACGGGAAGTCGGACTAGGACAGTGGTGAGCAGAAGGGAGACAAAGAAGAGATTCACAAGTTACTGGATAAGAGGGTTGAGAGAAAGAGAGTCAAAGACAACTCTGCAAACAGTGTAACTGGCTGGGTAAGTGAGGATTCAATAGAATAGAGAAAAAGAGAGTAAGAGGAGGAAGGGGAGACTTGGTAAGAAAATGATTCAATCACTTTTGTACCAAAAGCAAAGTAGCTGACTGGTGACTAACACCCTAATCCAACTAGTTCCTGGTTTTTCCGTTTATGGAGGACTGAGTGACAGAGTAAAAGTTGATGGAAAAAAGTAAAGGACCTCTTTCATCAAGGGTAAAATCTGCTGCTCTCCTGCTTCTCACGCAACCAAGAATCCTAAGTAGCAAGCAGCCAGACTGGCTCAAGTGGAAGCATTTCTCAATGCTTGATATGATGTTGATATAAGAAGCAGAAGAATGTAAGCTGAAGACAGGGAGAAAAACATTTGGAGCTGGCAAAGAAGCAGGACACTGATGTGAACAAATGTCATTGCCCACTGGGATGTGACCACACATTAAATCACATTTGTTCACTCTTTTATGTCCACCATGAAGATTCATATGAGAGAACAGATGCATATACAGCTCTCAAAATGAGGTCACTTATGAAGAACAATATTAAGTAGATAAACTAATTTTTCCTGTTGTACAATATAATACCTTATAATTTAGACAATTTTGTACAATTAAATCTTTTTAATTAGCACTCCTTGCTGTAATGAGAAATGTGTCCATTAAGGTCTCATAATGGGAGACTGATGAAAATTATACTAGGCAGAAAGTCACTCATCATGACTTTTAAAAATGGCAAGCTAGACACCACTTTTAAAACTCCATACATTTTTCCAGAAAATATCATGTGTAAAGAAAGAAGACCTTGAAATTGAATGGATTAATTCACAAGAAACTGAAAAAGGCCAGTTACTTTGCAATATGAACAGCATTGTAGTTAACTGGTTTACAAATAAATAAAAGGTCTTCAACCAATAAAAAAGAAAAACCCACTGGGAAGAGTATATACATGTATTGAGCAACTTTAAAGCTTTTCTTTAAAACAAAAAGCCATCATTTATCTTATTTGAATAGGGAATAATATTTTTCTATTTTTCTACAAGATACAATAAGGCAAAAATCTTCACAATAAATTACATGCATACTTATGAAACCATTATATGACCAAATGAAGCAGCAACATGTGTATGTTCACAAGAATCACTCGTATCTGTTAAAACATGGATGTAGTCTCACAGATGCTATTATGTTTTGATGCAAATTTGTGTTTTGTATTATCATACAGTACGTTTTTGTTTCTCCTCAATTACCCTGCCTTGTTTGCCAATAATAAAACTCCACAAATGATACTAGTGCTTTATCACAATTCCATCTAGACAAAGTAACAGAACCTTAAAGAGGTGCTGGCTTACTTTTCAAATATGAGGTTTATTAGAATAAGCATGAAGATGCAGTTTTCAAAACTATAGTTTATCCTTTATCTTTTAGTGAGCTGTAAACAGCAGTTTCTGTTTTCTGATGGAAGCAACATGTGCTTGTTCTTAAAAATAATCTGCTTTGTATGCTGGATCATTTTTTTCCTCCTAGATCTTATATCTATTCATATTTACAAACTGAAAATTTTATCCTTTCATATTTTTTGAGAGTGAAAGACTTAATGACATGCTCACGAAGTCATTATATTGGATAACAACCAGAAAAGCTGTGCTTCTCTTACTGCTTCATTCCATCTTCTGCCCCATCAGGACCAAGACTACGACTGCCTTAAATACTACCATAAATTCAAGTATCAAAACAAAACCTTGATGTATATTTCGTAATATTCTAAATGATAATAGCATTTTGACCTCATGATCTGCTTTTCTATTCTAACCTGGTTCTTTTAGGAAAACATCAAAGCCTGTTTGATTAAATAGGACTGTGACTTAATAGGCTTCTCAGACTTCTGGGGAAAATTCCCTCAACAGTTCATAGGCTAGCAAGTTGCCTCTTTACTAAAAATACCTTCACCTATTATAGAAAATCTTTCCAATTACAGGCTATTTCCAACTTGTTCTTTTGACACAAGTTCTCAAGGATTACAAGAAGAAACCTATGATATTCTTAATGTCTAATCAAGACACACAACCTGTGTTTGTACATTAACAAAATTAAAAAAGCAATGGAAGAGGGGAATCTGGATTGCATTGGCTTAATGGTCTTCCTCTTTGTCTGATTCAAATCTGAACCTAATCAAGACTTTTCAGTATATCAGTAAGCATTATCAGAGCTTGGTACACCTGTAAACAGCAGACACTCACAAAATGTTAGCTTATATAATTCGACTGCCATTGGTATATTATTAAAAGGTTCAACATACATAGGCTGTGTCTACGTAAAACACAACTATCCAGCATTGGAAGTAGCCTACTTGGTTTACACTAACTACAAATTCTATTAAATTCAAAGACAGTATTTGAGGTCGCCAGCAATAGTGCTACCTGCATAGCCCCTTGGAGTTCCATGGTTTTTAACAGCCACTAAAAAAGGACACCTTTTAATTCGTTTAATTTACACAGTTCAAGGAGTAATTCAAAATCAGAAATGCCATTTTCCCACATTAACTGAAAAAAAAAAAAGCCTGTATGTAACACTTTGTGAAGCAGGATGCTCAAATATTTTGGTCATAAACTGCTCTTTGGTCATGTATGCATCTGGCTTTTAGAAATAGAAGTATAACCACTGGACTCAGTGGACACTCAATAAACAGGTACTGAGTGTAGACAGTTAAACATTAACTTTTGAAAGCACTAACTTTCTTGGCAACTACATTTTATTACTGGGGATAGGTGATTTAAGTAGACCACAATCTACTTAAAGTACACACATTACTAAAATGTAAACACATTTCCCCTTATGATAGAAATTAAACCCTTATAGTTCTATTTCCTATAACTAGAGGGATATCTATCATCAAATCATACACCTGGGAAAAACTATATTTACTAAGTCTAGTAAATTACCATTTTCTTAATCTAACCAGAATATATGTCTTGTTTCATAAATCTAAAGAGTTCTTATAGGGCAAAATAAGAAAAGGTGTCTTTTGTTACCAGGATACCAATCATAAAAATATATTGTTTTCAATATATTGCTGTTACTGAGTGCTTACTACGTGCCAGATGCTGGTCGAAGACCTGTACATGTTTAAATCATTTGATTCTTCTAATGCCACTTTGAGTGAGATACTATTATCCTTATTTTTAGATGATGAAACAGATCTAAGAGGTGAAATAACTTGGCTAAAAACACAGGGGTAACAAGAGGTAGTAGAGCCAGGACTTAGATGCCATGACTTAGATCAGACGCAGGGAGTCTGATTCTAGAGGTCATATCCTAGACTGAATCCTGAAAGTTCAAAGTTACATAAAATACGACTCTAGAAAACAGTCCCAACCTTCTTCTATCAAACCTTTTGCCTGGGATTAAAGAGAAGGTAAACACCCTTCTTCTTATATCTTCTTTCTGATACTGTATAAGAATACAACTTTAGAATAAATAAGTAGACTATATAATAAAGAGAAGATCCCAACACACATGTTAAAGAACTGCTTGCAGGCCTTATGTGTAAAACAAATCATTTCAGAAACACTAACTGGTCTGGTCCCACCTGGAGTGGCTATAGGCAAAATAAAAGTAGATCCCTATTTCTGCCCTCTGTTCTCACCTCTCCCCCTCCTTTCTCTTTCCCTATCCTAGTGCCCACAGAGTGTGTGTGTGTGTGTGTGTGTGTGTGTACACACACTGGTATTCATGCTAATGTGTGAGGAAGTTTCATGGAACAGAACATTATCCTGAGATTTCTATTAAAATTACTTGGAAATTTTATATAATAAAACCCAAAGACTTCTAAGTTCCTGTATTAATTTTGCATGGATGCTGCAACAAGGTATAACCTCGTGGCTTAAACAATGACACTGTATTGCCTCAGAGTTCTGGAGTCTAGAAGTCTGAAATCAAGGTGTCAGCAGGGTTGGTTCCTTTGGAAGGCTGTGAGGGATGCTCTTTTCCATTCCTCTCTCCTAGGTTCTGGTATCTCAGGAATTTCTTGGCTTACAGATGGTACTTTTCCCACCTCTTCACATTGTCTTCCCATGTCTGTCTCCGTGTTCAAATTTCCCCTTTTTATAAGGACACAAGTCATACTTGTACCCAAGAAGTAATTTCTCATCTCCTCCTCTCTACCCTCCCAAATCTCTAATGACTGGTATTCCACAATCTATGTCCATGTGCAATATTATTTTGTATTTGACTATGTTTCTAAGTTGCTTCACCTGACAATAGTATCCAGTTCCATCCATGTTGCTGCAAATGACAGGATTTCATTCTTTTTACGGCTGAATAATATTCCATAGTACATGCATATCACATTTTATCCAATCATCCACTGATGGACATTTAGGTTAATTCCATATTTTTGCTATTGTGAATAGTGTTGCAATAAACATACAAGTGCTGGTATCTTTTTGATACAATGATACCTGCTCCTTTTGGTAGATACCCAGTAGTGGGACTGCTGGATTGAATGGTAGTTCTATTTTTAGTTCTTAGAGACATCTCCACACTATTTTCCACAGAGGTTATGCTTATATTCTCACCAACAGTGTATAAGCAATCCCTTATCTCTGCATCCCTGCTAACATGTTATTTTTTGTCTCTCTCATGATAGCTACTCTGACTGGCATCAGATGATATCTCAGTGTGGTTTTAATTTGCATTTCTCTGATGATTAGTGATGTTGAGCATTCTTTCCAGGTACTAACTGGCTATTTGTATGTCTTATTTTAAATGATATCTGTTCATGTCTTTTGCCCACCTTTTAATGGGGATTTTTTTTTCTTGTCAAGTTCCTTACAGATTCTGGATATTAGCCCTTTGTCATATGCATTGTTTGCAAATATTTTCTTCCATTCTGCAAGTTGTCTGTTCACTCAGTCGATTGTTTCTCTTGCTGTGCAGAGGCTTTTCAGTTTAAATCCCACTTGTCTATTTTTGTTGCTTAAGCTTTTCAGGTCTTAGTCGTTATTTGCCTAGACCAATGTCCAGAAGAGCTTTCCCTTGTTTTACTTCTAGTATTTTTTATAGTTTCAGGCCATACAGTTAGGTCTTTAATCCATCTTGAGTTGATTTTTGTATATGGTGAGAGGTAGGGGTCCATTTTCATTATTCTGCATACGGCAATCCAATTTTCCCAGCACCATTTATTGAACAGGGTGTCCTTTCCCCAGTGTACATTTTTGTTGACTCTGTCAACAATCACTTGCATGTAGATATGTGGCTTTATTCCTCAGTTCTGTATTCTCTTCCACTGATCTATGTGTCTATTTTGATACCAGAACCATGCTGTTTTGGTTACCATAGCCTTGCAGTATAATTTGTGGTCAGGTAATGTGATGCCTCCAGCTTTGTTCTTTGGGCTTAGGGTTGCTTTGGCTATTCAGGCCCCCTTTTTAGTTCTATGTGAATTTCAGGATGGTTTTTGTCTAATTCTGTGAAAAATGATGCTTGTATTTGGACAGAGATTGCATTGAATCTGTAGATGGTTTTGGGCACTGTGCTCATTTTGACAATTCTTCTGATCTATAAGCATGGAATGTTTTTCCATTTGTTTGTATCATCTACAATTTCTTTCATCACTGTTTTGTAGTTTTCCTTGTAGAGATCTTTCACTTTCTTGGTTAAATATACTCTTAGGTATTTTATTTCATTTCTGTAGTTACTGTAAATAAAATTGCCTTTTTGATTTGGTTCTTAGCTTCATTGTTATTGGTGTATAGAAATACTACTGATTTTTATACATTGATTTTATACCCTCAAACTTTACTAAATTCGTTTATCAAAATTAAGAGGTTTTGCAGGAGTTTCTAGGGTTTTCTAAATATAAGATCATATTGTTGGTAAACAGAGATAACTTGATTTCTTCTTTTGCAATCTGGATGTATTTCATTTCTTTCTCTTGCCCGAATGCTCTAGCTAGGATATCCACTACTATGATAAATAGGAGTGGTAAAAGTGGGCATTCTTGTCTTATTCCAGTTTGTAGGGAGATTGCTTTCAACTTTCCCCCATTTAGTATGATGTTGGCATATATGGCCTTTGTTATTCTGAGGTATGTTCCTTCTATGCCTAGTTTGTTGAAGGTTTCTATCATGAAGAGATGCTGAATTTTATCAAATGCTTTCTTTCTGCATGTATAATCATACAGTTTTTGTTTTTAATTCTGCTTATGTGATGAATCACATTTATTGATTTGCCTATGTTGAACTATTCTTGCATCCCTGGAATGAAACCTATTTGATCATGGTGTATTATCTTTTTAATGCACTGTGGGATTTGGTTTGCTAGTTTTTGTTGAGAATTTTGCATCTATGATCATCAGGGATATTGATCTAAAGTTTTTTTGTTTTGTCCTTGTTTAGCTTTGATATGAGGGTCATACTGGCTTTGTAGAATGAACTAGGGAGGATTTCCTCTTCCTCGATTTTTTGGAACAGTTTCAGTAGGATTGGTATCAGTTATTCTTTATACTTTTGGTAGAATTTGGTAATGAAGCCATCTGGTTATGGGCTTTGTTTGTTGGAAGATATTTTATTATCGATTCTATCTCACTGCTTTGTTATTGGTCTGTTCAGGGTTTCTATTTCTTCCTGGTTCAATCTTGGGAGGTTGTATGTTTCTAGGAATGTATCCATTTCCTCTAGGTTTTCTAGTTTATAAGCATATAGTTGTTCACAGAAGTCTCTGATGCTCTCTTGCATTTCTGTGGTAGTAGTTGAAATGTCTCCTTTTTAATTTCTGATTATGTGTATTTGGATCTCTATTCTTGGTTAATCTAGCTAGTAGTTTATCAATTTAGTTTCTCTTTGTAAAGAACAAACTTTTCATTTTGTTGATTTTAATTTTTAATTTTTATTTATTTATTTATTTATTTGTCTCAATTTTACTTAGTACTGCTCTGATCTTTGCTATTTATTTTATTCTGCTAGCTTTGGGTATGGTTTGTTCTTGTTTTTTTAGTTGAGATGTGATGTTTGGTTAATTTGTGATTTCTTTTTTTGAAGTACACACTTAGAGATATAAAATTCCCTCTTAGCAGTGCTTTTTTCTGTATCTCAAAGGCTTTGGTACATTGTGTCTCCATTTTCATTCATTTCAAAAAATTTTAAAAATTTTATCTGAATTTCATCATTGATCCAAAGATCAGCGAGGAATGTGTTGTTTAATTTCCATGTATTTGTGTAGTTTCAAGTACTTTCTTGGTATTAGTTTCTAGTTTTATTCCACTGTGGTCTGACATGACACTTGATATGATTTTGATTTTTTAAAATTTATTGAGGCTAGTTTTGTGGCCTAACATACAGTCTATCTTGAAGAATGTTCCCTGTGCTGATGAGTAAAATGTATATTCTACAGCTGTTGGAATATCTGTTTTATCCTTTTGATCTAATATTCAATTTAAGTCTAGAGTTTCCTTGCTGATTTTCTGTCTCAATGATCTGTCTAGTGCTGTGAGTGGGGTGTTCAAGCCCCCCATTATTATTGTATTGCTATCTCTTTCTTTAGGTCTCGTAATATTGTTTTATGAATCTGGCTGCTCCTGAGTTTAGGGCATGTATATTTAAGACCAGTATATCCTCTTGTTGAATTGTGTTATCATTATACAATAACCTCCTCTTTTGTTTGTTTGTTTTTTACTGTTTTTGATTTAAAGCCTGTCTTATCTGATATAAGCATGGCTACTCCTACTTGCTTTTGGTTTCTGCTTGCGTGGAATATCTTTTTCAATCCCTTGACCTTCAGTCTATAAGTGTCTTTACCAGCAAGATGAGTTTCTTGTAACCAGTATATAGTTGGTTCATTTTTTTAAAAAATCCATTCTGGTAATCTGTGTATTTTAATTGCAGTATTAATCCATTTATATTCAAGGTTAATATTAATATGTGAGGGCTTTTTCCTCATAATGGTTTAACAGCTTTTGAGAAGGTACAATTCAACCCACAGCAGTTCCCATTGTTGATTTCTCTATGTGAATGTGCTAATAGAGTTTTCTGCAAGGAAACAGTCATAGTGGCTATATTAAATAGTAAAGATCTTTTGACACATTGGGTAGATCTTTCCCAATGGGAATTTAAGAAATTTACAAATGACTTAGTTCCTACACCTGGCGATCACTATATCCAGCTCTACTTGGTTGGCTTGACCTGTTACTCCTGAACATTGATTAATAAAATTCATTTATGCATTAATCTATTTAATTTCTCATTGTGCCCTCATCACTTACTGAGTGCTTATTATGTTTCATGCTCTATACCAGCTTCTGGAAATATAAGTTGAAATAAACACAATCCCTGCTTTCCTATTTATAAGATAAGAAACATGCTCTCCTGATGTACATATATATCAAAGAAACCACATTCACCTGGTTCTATACCAGTAGTTTCCTAAACCAGATTTTAGCTAATAACCAGTTCTACCCAGTGAGTCAGAGGCTATGAGAGATAAAAGGGATCAAAGAAATCACATGGACTAGGCTGCTGGATTTACAGAAAGAGAAAGTGTGGCACAGAGAAGTCCAGTAAAAAAAGTCACAAAAGAAAGAAAAAGAGAGCTTAAGTACAATTAGAATAATTATCTGTATTTCTATATTCTCATATTTTAGGATAAAGAAGAAAATGGGAGATAAAACTGTACCTGACATTAAGGAGTGACTGTGAAGTCTGTTATGAATAGTAATCACATTCTGATAATATAGTGAATTGTCCTTAGTTTTTGGAGCTGCATACACTCTAAAGTATTTAGGTAAAATGTAATGACATCTATAATTTACTTTAAAATATTTCCATCAAAAATAGATAAAACATTTAAAAGTGAGAGTCATATGGAGTTCTCTATTTTTAAGTATGTTTTAAAATTTTCAAAATAAAAGACTGAAAAAAATCATATTGTTCTACAGGGAAAATTATATATCTAACAGCTTCTTACTTGCCTCAGAATCTTACGAGCACTGGAAAAGAAGCCTCACAAAATATTTTAAATATCGAAACCATGAATTCTAAATCATAATTTTTATGCTGTTTTCTTCAATATTTTCCATCCATCACTACCTTCCAATAATAATAAGACTCTAGTAGCTATATTCAGATAGCTATCATTTACATAGGATTTCAAAACAAGAATTTTTTAATATGGCTCTAAACTGGTTTGGCTCATGTTAAGAATATATTTGAACAATAGGAACACTATTAAGCTAAGAAATGCATTTGATTACTTAAACAATTTTAAAATACTTTAATAAACAAATTGATGTTTAGTAAAATAGCAGTATTAACACATTACACAAAGTTAGATGGAAATAAAATTTAGGACAGAGTTTAATTTTATTTGAAAAATAATACTGAGAGAACTTTAAAACAGTTTATAGAACTGATCCATGAAATCTAGATATAAAGGAAATTATCAAAGTTCAAAAACAATGTATTCATATGACAAACAGTTACACTGAAACAAAGAAAAATTCAGTGAAAGTATATATTTTTAAAATAATCCTATTAATGTAAAACTCATAAAATACTAATTTTAGAAGTCCACATAATTAAATTCACAGGAACTATTTCCAAAGTCTCTTTGCTTATCTGAAAATAAACAGCAGAACCTCACTAGGAAGGAAAGAGTAACATGCATATTGATCGATACTATAACCCTATCCACATAAACCCTATCCACTTTAAAGGAGTCTCACCAGCTATACCACCTAGTAATATTATAGTACCATTAAACTAAGATATATAACACTATTCTGGAGATAATAAAATATAGAGATATTACCGTAAGTAAATTTTATATTGTTTATATATAGAAGTGACTAAAACTAAATTTTACAGATGTTCAGCACAGGAAACACTACTTCTAAATAGTGATCATATTATATGCACATTCCATGCAAAATTCTTACATTCACACTCCATTTTACAAGCAACCTTGATTGATAAATGGATTGTGTTAGAATTGCCTTTAGCAAACAGTAAACAAGCAGATTTAATGAGGCTTATGACCCTGCCCTATGAATATCCTAGGAACTCTGAAAGTAAGTATTTTGCCAGCAGATACAGGTTAGGTATTACAATTGCTTCTTCCAGATCACTAAATTTCAATTTTTTTTTTCTATTTTTCAATTTCCTTAACTGTACAACAATAGGTGAGACACTTTGGAAACATAAGAAACATTACCTTCTGCAATGAGCTTTAAGTATTTGGAGAACACATTTTCATAAAATCATAGAATTGTAGAGCTAGAAGGAACCTTTGCGATCACTTAGTTGAAATCTCCTATTTTATACACTAGAAAGCCAAAGCCTATACAGGTTAAGTAATTTGCAATTCTGCTTAATGGCAGTGCTGAAACTAGAACCTAGTCTCTTGACTCTTAGTCTACCACAATTCCCAGGAATCAAGAAGGCACTGTCACAAGCATCTTTAAAGAACACAAGTATACTAACGTCCACATGTTGACATGAAGAATTACTCTCTACCTGTGAAGGCCATCCTCTTTGACCTAGTAGGCAGCTTTAGAACAGAAACACATGCAGCATAATTGGGCAAGGAGCTCTACAATCAAGGTATTCCTGGCACTGAGATGACAGGTATCACATCAAGATTGGCCTCATGCCTTAAGCAGTCAATAAAGTATTTCTTGAAGGGTTATAGGAAAGGAATACAAATATACATGCTGTGAGGAATATAAAAGAAGTATAACTCAAGGAGTTCATTCTAGTTCAGAATGTAAGACAACATGAAGGCAAGTGAGACCTGAGCATTCACAGGCTTAAAATATACATTAGGAACTATAGGAAATTAGAAACAGGAAAAGCTCAGTATAAACCAGAATCATTAAGAAAGGTTTCATATAAGCTGCTGCATGAAAAGAATGTATCTGATAAACAGAGAGGTGCCTTTCCAGATGTAAGGAGAGCCTCTGCACCACTGAAATAAAAGTTGTAATCTCAAACTGCATCAACTTCCTCCAAATGACACTGGGAGATACAAGCAAGTGGGCATTACTCAAAACACCACTATCATTTTTGGTAATTCCATTGTAAGTGAGGAAATCAGAAAGATACATTTGTTTTCCAAATACTAGATCAGCACTCACAAGGCTACCTTTGGAGCTATCAATTGTGCAACACCATATTATCAACTTCCTTCAAGTCATACAGAGAGATACAGGCAAGTGGGCATTACTCAAAACACCACTATCATTTTTGATAATTCTATTATAAGTAAGGAAACCAGAAGGATACATTTGTTTTCCAAATACTAGATCAGCTCTCATAAGGCCACCTTTCTAGTTATCAATTGTGCAACACCATATCATATTCCAAAATCAGCAAGGTTTCAAAGAGAGTTTAAAAATTTAGGTTAGGTGGTCCAAGAGGATAATATCTACCTACCTATCAATGAAGCACAAATTTATAATTATAAACATAGTATTATTCAAGCATACAACATAATGCCTAACACAATAAATGATCAAAAAGTCAGTTAAAATTGATTTTTATTGTCTTTTCTAAAGACGAATCACTTCTGTAAGGACATGTTTCTTAATACAGTCATGTATTGCTTAATGATAGGGATATGTTCTAAGAAATGTATTGTTAGGTAATTTCATCATTGTGTGAACATCACACAATGTGTGTACTTACACAATCCCAGATAGTACAGCCTTCTACACACCTAGGCTATTTATGGTACAACTTATTGCTCCTAGGCTACAAACCTGTATAGCATGTTACTATAGTAAATACTGTAGGCCACTGTAACACAATAGTGTTTGTGTATCTAAATGTATCTAAACATAAAAAAGGTACATTAAAAATAAAAGATCTGAAAATGGTATAACTGTATAGGGCACTTACCATGAATGGAACTTATAGGACTGGAAGTTACACTGGATGAGTCAGTGAGTGAGTGGTGAGTGAATGTGAAGGCCTAGGACGTTGCTGTATGCTACTGTAGACTTATAAAACACTCTGTGTACACTTAGGCTACATTAAATGTGTTTAAAAATTTTCTTGGCCAGGCACGGTGGCTCAAGCCTGTAATCCCAGCACTTTGGGAGGCTGAGACGGGTGGATCACCAGGTCAGGAGATCGAGACTATCCAGGCTAACACGGTAAAACCCCATCTCTACTAAAAAATACAAAAAACTAGCCGGTGGAGGTGGCAGGCGTCTGTAGTCTCAGCTACTCGGGAGGCTGAGGCAGGAGAATGGCGTAAACCCGGGAGGAGGAGCTTGCAGTGAGCTGAGATCCGGCCACTGCACTACAGCCTGGGCGACAGAGCGAGACTCCGTCTCAAAAAAAAAAAATTTTTTTTCTTTCTGCAATAATAAATTAACCTTAGCTTACCTTATCATATTTTATAAACTAGTTTTAAAAAACTTTTTGACTCTTTTGTCATAACACTTAGTTTTAAACACATTGTATAGCTGTACAAAAATACTTTCTTTATATCCTCATTCTATAGGCTTTTTCTGTATTTATTTTCTTTTTTATTTTTTAAACTTTTTTGTTAAAAAATAAGACACAATCACACACACATTAGCCTAGACCTACATAGGGTCAGGATCATGACTATCACTGTCTCCACATCTCATCCCCCGGAAGGTCTTCAGGGGCAATAACATGCATGGAGTTGTCCTCTCCTATGATAACAAACAATCTTCTGGAATACCTTCTGAAGGGCCTGTGTGAGGCTATTTTACTGTTAACCATTTTTATATAAGCAGAAGGAATATACTCTAAAATAATAACAAAAGTATAGTATAATAAATAAATATATAAACTAGTAACATAGTTGTTTATTATCAAGTATTATACAGTGTACAAAGAGCAGCAGAGGTTTGTTTATACCAGCATTACTGCAAACGCATGAGCAATGTGTTGCCCTATGGCATTACTATGGCTATGATATTACTAGGCAATAGAAACTTTCCAGCTCCATAATAATCTTACAAGACCACTGTTGTATATGTGGTCCGTTGTTGACTAAAACATCATAATATGGTACATGATTTAATAAAATTGAATAATTTAATTTTAAATTTTAATTTATATTTTTAACCAAACCAGTATAGGGGATGAACTATATTTCCTCTACTAATAACGACATGACCACTGTTGTTGTAGCAAGTACTACAATAAAAATTACAAACTTTCATAAATAGTCCCTCTCCCCCTAAAAAACTTGGAAAAATATAAGATTAAAAAAACACATAAAACAAGATGAAAACACAACAAATATAGTAACAAATGTATACCAAATAGCACAGGAATAATTTTTATTTAAAAAAAACTATAGACGAACAAGGAGACAGAAACACACTAATAAGAGTAGACGTTTAAACACCTCTCTTAGCACAAAACAGCTTAGGTGGACAAAAAGTAAATAAAGATACAGATGACATAAACAATATAGTGAATAAGGTAGATCTTTTGGATTTTTGTTGCATTTTACACTCTAAAAATAAGACTACCTTTTTCTCAAGCAAACATGGAAGACTGACAAAAAATGATCAGCTTTTAAGTCACAATTAAAGCATCAGAGGATTCCAAAGACTAAACTTATTATAAACAATATCATAATAATATTGTGATAAGTCTAGGCATTAATAAAAACAGTATTTAAAGGCCCTTCCACATACAAATTTAAGAATTTCCTACTGAACTACTTTTTTGGTGAAAGAAAAATACAACCTTTCCAAAAGAATAAAGAGAACAAAAGCATTATATATCAAAATCAATTAGATATAATATAAAACAATAAGGGAAGAAAATTCATAGCCTTAAACTCTTATGGAAGGATACCCAATTGGAGAACTAGAAAAAGAAGACAAAGGTAAAACTAAAAGAGTACATATGAAGACTTAATAAAGGAAAAATCAGAAATTAATAATTAGAAAAAAAAATCTCATTAATGAATCAAAATTGAACTTTGTTGAAAAATTAACAAAAGGGACTACTACTGGTCACCTTCACCAGGATAGAAAAAGGAAGAAAACAAAATAAAATTTAAAATAACTAGAGAGAAGCAATCATTGAAGTAGGAAAAATTTAAGTCATAAGAAACTACAATGCAGACCACCGCACGAATAAATTTGAAAAAACAGAAAACATGTATAACTAAAACAGACACCCAAATAGAGATAAAGAACTTAAACAACCAATTTCCATAGAAAAAAGTAGAGAATCACAAAGAATTACCTCACAGAAAAGCAAAAGAATCAAATAGTTTCACATTCAAAGACCAGATGGTTCCAATGTAACAGAAATAGTTCTAAAACACAGAAAATAAAAGCTCCAAATCCTTTACATGAACAAAATATATTGGTAGCAAAATATGATAAAAACAGAACAAAATTAGAAAACTATAGATCAATATCACTTATGAATATCAATATGAAATCACTTCATAAAATGTTAGTGAACTTCAACACTATACTAATATTATGCCATAACAAATTGAGATTTATTCCTTAAAAGTAAGGTTGGTTCAATATTAGAAGCTCAGCAATATAGCACATTAAAAGATTGGAGACAAATATGATGATTTCTATAGATGTTAAACAAAACTCTGAAAAAATTCAATACTCATTCCATAAAAATTAAAAACATTCAAGAACATAGGAGTTGACAGATATTTTCTACACTTTATAAACAGATACACACACACTCATATTCACACATATATTCACACACATATACACAAACCTTAGTCCTAAAGCCACCATCACATTTAATGGGGTTATACTTCAGGCATTTCCAATAAGATTAGGACGAGTAAAAGATGATTACTACCTTTCTTACTATTTAATACTGTATTGAATGTACTAGACAATGCAATTAGACAAATCAAAGACAAGAACTGTAAAAGAAGAAAAACTACTGTATCTACTTGCATATGACAGTTTTCTAAGAAAACTCTAAAGACCATTACTAAAACTACTCCGAACCACAAAATAATGCCGTAAATTAACAGGATAGAAAATTAATGCAGGGAAATAAAATTTTTCATATATATAAACAAAAATCATAAGAAATAATAGAACAAATCCATTGACAATATCATCAAAAAGGTATATTTTGAAACAAACATAATAAGAAATATGCAAAACTAGTAAGAGGAAAGCTTTAAAATAATCCTAAGGACCTAATGCAAAATTGATGAAAAACAAAAACATTCTTTGTTGTTATATGAACAACTATACATCATAAAAATGTCAGGTCACCCCAAATTAATTTTAAAACTTAATGCAATTTCAATGAAAATGCCAACAAGTATTCTTTTTAAATGAAACTAAACAAAATAATACAGAAAATCCAGTATAAATAGCTAAGATAACACTGAAAAAGAAGAACTACAGGGAACTACTAGTCCAATCCAATGTTAAATTACATTATAAAGCTTCAGAAATTAATGCACCAGTATTTATGGCTGGTATTGTTATATAAATAGACAAATCAGTGGGATTCAACAGAAAGTACAGAAATAAAACCAAGTACATGAGGAAACTGAGTATATAATAAAAGCAGCAACTAATATTACTGAAGCAAAGATATATTTTAAAATAAATAGTGTTGGAACAACTGGAAAACCACTTATAATAAACTCTAATGAATAAGAGAGCTTTAAGTTTAAAAAATGAAACCAGGTGGAGCAAATGACATATCACACATTGCCGATGGGAATGTATAACGGCACAATCACTCCAGAAAACAACTTTGCAGTTTCCAAGTTTCCACACTTTCATATGACCCAGAAATTCCACTCCTAGTTATTTACTGAAAAGAAAATGAAACATATGTCTCCACAAAAGCCTGTATGTGAATGCTTGGCTTATAGCAACTTTACTTATAATTGTCAAAAACTGAAAACAACCCAGATAGCCATCAACAGGTGAACAGAGATCATCGCAGTTTTCAGTAGAATACTACTCAGCAATAAAAAGGAATAAACTACTAATGACCTACAAAGATAAATCTCAAAAGCATTATGTTAAGTGAAGGAAGACAGACATACAACAGTACATACGTTATAATTCCACTTACATACCATTCCTGAAAATGTAAAAATATAGGGACAGAAATCATCTCCAGGGGCTGGGAGCAATGCCAGGAGAAGGGAACTAACAGGAATGAGAGAACTTTTGGGAATGAAAGAAATGCTCTACATCTTGGTGGCAGTTGTGGTTACATGATATATACATCTGTCAAAACATACCAAACTGCACATTTAAAAGGGTGACATTTACTGTTTGTAAATTATATCTCAAAAAACCTAATCTTTAAAAAGTATGCAGATATTGCCAAATTTCCCTTCCACTAACTTTATTTTCCTATACCCATTTAATTTCAATTCCCAAAGGGCATTCTAAAAGTGCTGGTACCTTTATCAGCGTCAATATTATCAGACTATTATTTTAGACCTCTCCAATTTGATAAGTCCTTTAAAAAGGGTGTCTCGCTGTTTTGGTCCCCTTATCTTTTCATTTTTTGCAAAGGTGGCCTTTTTTCCTGTTTCTAGGACAGTCATATTTCTTCTCTGTTCTATTTATTCATTCCTTTCGATCACTGCTTTAACAAGGTATTTTGTGTTTTTCTTCTTATTTTTTTAGTACTGGCTAGATATTCTCAAATATTTATTATAAATCTATTTCCCAGTTTCTCATTCACCTTTCATTTTGAAGAAATTTTAAATATACAGATATCTTAAAATTTTAAAGTTGTCAATATTTTCAGTTAAGATTTTTGTTCTATTTTTATTCAGAAATTTAACCCATGCAGAGACTAAATATTCAATTACATTTTTTCTAATTTTTTATAGACTCATTTAACTCTTTAAACATGTGATAATGTAGTAACAACTAGGTATATTGTTATTTAAATTTAAATTAAGTTAAAAATTCATATAAATATATAATTCATATAAAAATATATTAATATAAAATATTTAACATTATATTAATCATATTAATATAATATAAAATAAATAAAAATTCATATAAATAATATATTAATATAAAATATTAATATTTTAATATTTAAAAATATAATCTATGTTTTTTAAACAGACTATATTTTTTACAGAAGTTTTAGGTTTGATTTAGGTGAGCAATGTAGGTAGAACTGAGTGGAAAATACAGCGAGTTCCCATATACCTCAAGCCCACAATGCCTCTCCAACTATCAACATCTCTCACTAGAGTGGCACATTTTTTACAGTGAATGAACGAACCTACAATGACAATCATTATCATCCAAAAGCCACAGTTTACATTACGTTCACTCTTGGTCTTGTCCATTCTATGGATCTTAACGACCAAATGATGACATGTATCCACCATTATAGTAGCATACAGAATGGTTTCACTGACCTAAAAATCCACTGTGCTTCACTCATTCATCCTTCCTCTCCCTTCTAACCCATGGAGATAGTAAAAAATTGATCTTTTTACTGTCTCTATAGTTTTGCCTTTTCCAGAATATCATATAGTTGAAATTATATAGTAATGAGTCTTTTCAGATTGGCTTCTTTCACATAGCAAAATACATTTAGGTTTCTTCCATGTTTTTTCATAGCTCAAAAGTTCATTTCTATTTAGCAATGAATTTGGATGTATCAGTTTATCCATTCACCTGTTCAAGGACATCTTGGTTACTTCAATGTTTTGATGAGTATGAATAAACCAACTATAAGCATTCATGTTCAGGTTTTCGTGTGGATGGAAGTTTTCAACTCATCTGGGTAAACACTAAGGAGCACAATTGCTGCTTGGTATGTTAAGAATGTCTACCTTTCTAAGAAACTGCCCAACTGTCTTCCAAAGTAGCTGTATCATTTTGCATTCCCATGAGCAACAAATGAGAGTTCCTGTTACTCCAGATACTCATTAGCAGTTGGTATTGTACTGACCACGTTTCAAGTACTAAGCCGCATATTGCTAATGGCTACCATATTGGACAGTCAAACAGAGTATTTTCATCATTACACAATGTTTTCATAGAAAAGCTTCTCTGCTTAAAACCTTTTTTTTTTTTTTTTTTTTTTTTTTGAGACGGAGTTTCTCTCTTTCCCAGGCTGGAGTGCAATGGCACCATCTCAGCTCACTGCAACCTCCGCCTCCCGGGTTCAAGCAATTCTCCTGCCTCAGCCTCCTGAGTAGCTGGGATTACAGGCACCCACCACCACACCTGGCTAATTTTTGTATTTTTAGTAGAGACGGAGTTTCACCATGATGGCCAGGCTGGTCTCGAACTTCTGACCTCAGGTGATCACTCACCTCGGCCTCCCAAAGTGCTGGGATTACAGGCATGAGCCACCGCACCCAGCCTCTCTGCTTAAAACTTAATTGGTTATACAGTAGGAAATGATGAACTAATGTGACAGTGTTTTAACCTCTACATAAATCCATCTCTACTCCCACTGGATTTTGATACTTCTTTGTTTATCTATATTTGCTCAGAAATTCAAATTCCTGCTCAGCCACTTCTTAACTATGTGCCCATTAACATATTATTTAACCCCTCTGACTCTCAGTTTCTCATCCTAATTATTCATTAGTTTGGTACAAAGATTAAATTAGATAAGCAGGTAAGATAAATTACAACATTCATCATGTTACGCCCTCATTTGTAAACTCTTCTGGGTTAGAAGTTTGTTTTCTGAATGTTTCAGTTTCATACATTAAAGACCTTTACTAAAAGCAAAGGTATGTATTTACCCGGTCTGGATTTTTGTAACCCAAAAGTAGATTTGCTGCTTTTATATCACCATGAACATATTCATTTTCATGTATATATTCCAGTACATCCAACTGTGAAAATAAATAGATAAAATAAGGTTATACTGCTATTTATTTAGAACTCATGATCAATTCCAACATTTTGAATATAGAATAACGTAGGTTTTTTTCATATTAACAATGACAGAGCAATGTATTTCACAATTACTGATTATTCTAAAATATCACATCTTCTGGTTGCTCATCCTAGAAAAAAGTAAAATGATCCTCAAAAATCAAGTATTTTAGTTGAAGTTCCGATGGAAGAAAATCAGGATTCAAAAATGCTTATGCCTAATTCCTGATAGCCCAGTAGCCAAACCGCACTGCACAAAGAGGAAAAACAGCATAAAATCAGAGATCTATGGTGAAATAATATTGAAGCCCATTCAGCAATTCCTCACCTAAGAAATAATTATAAATCAAGCCTTGAGAATCTCAGAACAAAATGTCATGTCCATGAGCAAAGGGAAAGGTATTCTTCCTCTGTATGGTAATAGAAAACTCCTTAGCTTCATCTCTAAAGCCCTTCAGCCTTGCATGTTACATACACTTAGTACTAAATAAACATTTGCTGGCTTGGAGGATGGATAAACGAGAAAATTAATGCATTGTATTTGCTGCATCCCAATCTGGCATAAGCAGCTTCATGCTACTGAAAGTGAAAAAATGAGACTTAAACCAAATACAAACATATAAGACAAATATGTAGCATAAACAAACGTGTGCCTGAGTGCTACTGAGAGTGCATTGCTTTTGATTTGGCAAAGTATATTTTATTCATTGCCACAACTAATTATTGCCACCATCCCAAACTCATAATAAAAACTTTATAGCACCCCCCTACCATCACATGTTTAAAATGGCTGACAATATATTTTGCCATAATTTGCACTGTTATAACTGACAAAAGAAAGGTTATTCTTACAGCAATGAAAGCTTGTTCTGGTATGTAAAACAAAGCTCTGAGGAAAAAGAAGATCAGACTGGAGAACCAAAGCCTAATTGAGTTTGCAGTGCCAGACACAGCACATTCTGTCACTTACAGAGCCCATTGTTATCAATTTCACCAAAATAGCCTCTTCTCCTAACAACTGATGTCTCTAGGGCAATAATCCTTCATTCTCTAATAATTCCACAAAGGGAAAAGATTTCTATATTGTAAGAAGTAAATAATTTGGAAATGGAGCATGTGAAATAAGGAATTCTTTCTTACCATTCGGATACCTAATTGCAGGACAGTTGACTTTTTAAAGGCACCATTCTGGCCTGAGATCTTCTGTAAATCTATTCCTAGTCTTTCTATTACCATAAATCTGTAACTGTAAGAAAGAAGCATCAAAAAGAGATCATCCTGAGAAAGTAATGCTTGAAGCTGTCTATTTAATTTGAAACAAGAAAAATCACACTCAACCTAATAACTAGGTATAATGCAATATAAACCCATTAGAGAATGAATGCACATTCATAATTCTGCTATTCTTTTGCAGAAACTGCTCAGTATTTACTTTGCAGCTGGTTTTATAGAAGAGAAGGCTGTACTGAACCATTCACACTGTTTTATATAATGAAAAAATCTTTTTAAATTAGAAAGTACTGAATGCAATTCATTTTGACTCCATGACTTTCTTGTCATATGGCCTTGAACAAATTACTGTCCACACATGATTTTTTTTTTTTTTTTTGGTTTTGGTTTTTGTTTTGTTTTGTTTTGTTTTTTGAGACAGACTCTCACTCTGTCACCAGGCTGGAGTGCAGTGGCACAATCTCAGCTCACTGCAACCTCCACCTCCCGGGTTCAAGCGATTCTCCTGCCTCAGCCTCCCAAGTAGCTGGGACTACAGGTGTGCACCACCACACCCAGCTAATTTTTGTATTTTTAGTAGAGACGGGGTTTCACCATGTCGGCCAGGATGGTCTCGATCTCTTGACCTCATGATCTGCCCGCCTCAGCCTCTCAAAGTGCTGGGATTACAGGCCTGAGCCACCGTGCCCAGTCACATGAATTTTATATTTGTTTCTTGATAAGATCATGTTTACCTTTTCTATACATTTATAAACATGTCTTTTATTAAGTGCACTTCTTCCTTTTCTGTTCTGTTTGGCACCTTCCATACCTTCTTTCCTTCCCTTCATTTATATATCCACATCAGCCCCTATTCTATATTTATGTATGCATACACAAACACACACATTTAAGAATTTGGTTTACAAAAATGTGATCATATTATAAGTACTTTCTCCATCTTACTTTTTTCAATAGTATCTCATATCAAAATCCTTCTAAGGCAACTAGTATAGCTCTAATGGACTTCTTTAATGGGCTACATATGACATAATATGGGTGTACCAAGATTCAATCAGTCATTCAGTCCCCTAGTGGCAGCCCTTTACTTCAAGATTACTGCTTGCTTATTTTTTTTATTTAAACCATTTACAGACCATTTGAACAAAGTACTGACATCTGAGCTTATTTTCTCATCTATGAAATAAAAATACTATCACCTATTTTAATAGGCTATTCAAAGGACAAAAAATAAAGTATATAAAAATCTCTGGCACAAAAGGGTAAATAAAAAATGACAGACTTTTTTTCTTTTTTCAAACACTATTAATAAATTATATACAGGACTAGCCATATTTGGTGGTTTTAAAGATATTTCTATAACTTATTTGTTGTGCTTCTCTTCAAGAGATAGAACTTAATTCTCCTCTCTCAGGACCCATGGATCTATCTAGTGACTAGCTTCTAGCAAAGAGAATAAAGCAGAAGTGATAATATCCCTTTTAAGATTAGATTACAAAAAACGATGACTTCCTTCTTGAGTACACTTGTGTGCATGCTCTCTCCCCTTCCCCCCATTAATTGCTCTAGAGAAAGCCAGCTCTTTTTCATAACACTCAGGTAGCTTATGCAAAGACCCACATGGTCAGGAAGTAAGAAGGCCTGCCAACAATCACATAAGTAAATTAAAAGCAGATCTTCTTAGGCCTACCAGTAGCCACATGAGTAAGCTTGAAAACAAATACTTCCCCAGATGAGCCTTGAAATGAATGTAACCCAGCAGACAGCTGACTATATATCCTTATTACAGATCCTGATCTAGAATCATCCAGATAAGCCACTTGCATTCTCCTCACCCACAGACACTAAGACAATACAAGCTTGTGGTTATAGGTCAATATGTTTTGGTAATTTGTTACATGGCAACAGTTAACTCATAGACCACATAAGGAATAGTTATAAAGAAATATTTGATTATAATAATTCCATTTTACCTTTTTCCCTTGAATTCAGTCAGACCAGATCCATAAAACAGAGGAATTCCCAAATAATCAAGTTGTTTGCGTTCTATCCACTTTTTGACTACAAAGACAAATTTATTTTTAAAAAGATTCATGTTATTTCAAAAGATACTTCTTACCTTTCTACAAATTTATTTAGCTAACCAAAAAAGTAATTAGATCTTCCTAGAATATAACTTTTTTTTCAATCAAACATCTCTTTCTAATAGGCCCAAACTGTTACCACTATAATTAACAAAAAATTAGAAATTTTTAAATTAAATCAATAAAAACAAGTCATAGTCTTTGTATATTGATACCATATATATTAATGTTTCAGAAAAAGAATTCATTACCTTATATGCTAGCTAAATTTCTAAACATAACATATGTTAACTGCCAAAGATCAGTAGACAGATGGCTTTTTCTTCCCTATTACTTCAAAATCTAAAACTATAATGGACAAACAAACAAACAAACAAAAAACAAATTGGGCAGAAAAACCATCCTACTTTGAAATTATTTTATACAAAAACTGGTTTTGATTAGTTTACAAAAAATCAAATCCACTTAAATAATCAGTTAACTTTCATCATTTTTTCATGACTCTAGCCTATGTTTTTATGTTTAAAACAGCTCTACTGAAAACAATCAAGTTGAATGGATTCTATTTGTCACTCTGACATAGTTTAAGCAATTAGTAAAGACTACAGTCTTAATGTTTAGAAGACTTTATTAAGAAAAACTAAGTTAAATATTGAGGCCAGACCCATCATTCTTACTCTTAAACATGATGTAAAGGACCTTGACTATACAGTCATTACTCCTGTCTACTTCTTTAATGTTTTTCTTAGCCCATCCATATCACATGTATGAAATGCTGTTATTTTTCCTCTCTGCTCATATTCATTTCCCATTTAAATCTTCTAACTGGTCATTCTTAAACTTGGTATCCAGCTCCAATTAATTTTCCAACATTCAAGTTTCTAACATTTTCTTAAACATCTTAAAGTTTAATCATTTTCACACACCTTGCCCCAATCCATTCTAATATCGTTCCTTTTTCAATACATTTATCTGCTTCCCATTTTAATGTTTTTTCCTTATAGTCGTCCTATCCAAATGGTTTACTGTAAAAGAAATAATTTCATTCTACTATCTTTTACACTTAGGGAACTCTTGGTAGCTTAGATTAACAACCTAACATTTTATGTAAAGTAGTAGAAACAACTTTGACTTAAAATATATAACCCATTATGTATGTCATGTCAAGATTTGTATACCATCTGTCTTGCTTTTATATGTTGTAACAGTTAACTGTATCACTTTACAATAAAATTTCTATTGAAAAGAATTTTCCAGAAGGCCAGAAAAAGACCAAAATATCAACACTCACTTTAGCAAGCACATATATGGAAGTAGCTTGATTTGCTAATTTTACTTACTATAGTCTTTTTTTGCAACTCTCTGATAAAATTTAAGTTCTGAAAATAACGGGCCATTTTCTTGATATTCCTATAAAAAAAAGAATAATTAATTTTACTAGAAAAAAATAATCCTAAAGAGGGAATTGTCATTTCAACTGTGAAAATATGAACATATATATGTAGTATATAATAGTACTTTAATCACTTTTTATAAAACATAGGCACCAGATTTCCACTAAAAATCTCAGAAAACACTAAATAAACTTGAAGAATCTAATTTTTAAACAACATATTGTACAACTATCCCTATACAGTCTTACACATAAAAGTAGTTTTCTTACAGAAAACACTTATTAAAAGCACTGAGAACTGTATACATAAACATACACAGACACTCACTGTATACCAACATATACATCCGGGTGATACACAGCAAACTCTCCTTGTGATCCACTCACACATGATACCTTTACTGAATGGTCTACTGTATTTCATTCATTATACTAGGTACAGGGGACACAAAAAGAAATAAAATCCTATGCTTGCCTTTAAGGACCTTACCATCTTGATTAAAGAGGTGGAGAGGGTGGGAGGACATTTGAGAGGGAAAGAGAAAGAATAGCTAGATAGGTAACATACCAGGGTAACAGTTGGCAATACAGAAAAACAAAGGTTCTCCAGTGTCAATGTTTTAACAACGTGAAAATAGATCATAACATTAGGTTTACTGATAAGGCAATAGTTATAAAAATTAAGGTGAAAAACATTCTTTTTGGGGGGGGGGCGAGGGGGCGGGACAGAGTCTCACTCCGTCACCCAGGCTGGAGTGCAGTGTCACCATCTCGCCTCGCTGCAAGCTGTCTCCCGGGTTCACGCCATTCTCCTGCCTCAGCCTCCCGAGTAGCTGGGACTACAGGCGCCCACCACCACGCCTGGCTAATTGTTTTGTATTTTTAGTAGAGACGGGGTTTCACCGTGTTAGCCAGAATGGTCTCCATCTCCTGAACTTGTGATCCGCCCGCCTTGGCCTCCCAAAGTGCTGGGATTACAGGCGTCAGCCACTGCGCCCAGCCAAAATATTCTTAAAGCAGAAAAGGAAAAAGTCAAATATATGTGAAATACAAATCTATGAGCAACACTTACCACTTTTACTACATGTCTTGCATCTTTCTCTGGTTTATTTGTGGGGAAAGCTGCAGGAAAAAAAACACACACATACACACACAATGGAGAAAAATAGTTATTCCCAATTACTGAATACCTACCATATCCCAAACACTATGCAAAGCACTTTACATATGTAAGTTTATTATATCATCCCAACAACCTTTTATGGTAGTAGGAATAAATCATCTCCATTTTATACAAGATGCTACTGAAGTTTGAGACATTGAATGAATAAATTGCTCACTAAGAGGAAATATATTAGAGATAGAAACTCAAAACTGCCTGACATCACAGCTGATACACTTTATCATAAACCATATTCAAATATTTAAATACAGAATCAATAGCAGTATGAATCATATAGATCCAAAATGTGGGGGAAAATATTTTATACATATATGGCATTAAATCCAATATATAATACACAGTAAAATCCATTGATTCAATTGCACTAAATTAGACTCCACAATGATTCAGAAATAAAAATTGATTCAATTTAAGTAGAAAGTTCAAAACAATTTATACTTGACAAAATTCTAGAATAAGCAAAGTTAAAATGAGAATAAAGTCTTTAAAAATATCTTCTGAACCTACCAATCAATTACTTTTACATTAAAGAATACATACCTCATAAATTCATTTCAATTTCAAGTTAACCTTACTTCATTTAATTCTTATTTTCCATTTGTAGTTCAGATGGTATAATCCCTACTTTTAAAATCTCCAGTGTTCACATTTTAAAACGAATTAATCTTTTCCTCTACATTACCTAAATTATTAAAAGATTACCGTTTTCATATCTCAATAAGAGAAATTTACACGTATATTTATTTGTACTGCAAAAGACTAAAACTTTGTCATTCGTTCATTTGTTCACTCTCCATTCATTCATTCCTTTACTCATTCAAATAGCTAAAATATTTATCAAGAAGCTAGAATATGCCAGGCACTGTGTTAAGTGTCCAGATGATGTTTGAAAGAAAGAGAAAGGAAAAAAGGTGGAACTAGTATTGTTTACAATTGAAAATCAGTAATAAACAGACTTGAAAACAGGATCAAATTCTTGAGATACAATATATTTATATATATTAAATATATTTATTAAAATGCTGTGTCCTATCATTAATATTATCCTTTTCTTTTTTCTAATTCTATCAGCTGTTCCCTTTTTTCCAATAATTCACACCTTAGATATACATATGTCACAAATTTAATAAAATATATAAATTGTACATTACAGTTGAGCCAATCATATACAATTTTTTTAACCGTTCTCTAAAGTTTTTAATATCAGTAATGCTACTAGCCAGTTGAAGAAAGTATTATTTCAAATTCTAGCTAATATTAAATTGTAAATCCAGACTTCTTTACAATAACAAAGAAACTAAACTTACTTATAGTACTTAAAATTATCATTTCATCTTCATTCATGTTATTTCATTTTTACCCATGCAATAGTCCCAAGGAAACTGCAGGAAGAGTGGATTAGCTAGACCTACTTTCTTCTAAGAAGAAAAGTTAAGAAAGTATATACAGGGGACAGAGTCAAGTCTTGGTATAGAAGAAGTGGTGAGAAAACCTTTGTTCCCACCCTATGACAAACTATTTTACTAGTATGGTTCCCAAGGCTAAGGAGAAATACCCTGTTCCAACCTTGGCCCACATAAAACAGTACCTACTCTAGGCAAGTGTCTTTGCTACCTGAGGTAGATGTCAGTAGAAACTTTTGCCTCTTGTCTAAAAGCAAGTGACCACAGCAGCAAATAAATCTTTAAGCCCAACAGAATGTAATAAGCTAAAAAGTACAGAAGAAAATTGGGAGTTTCACACAGATAAATAACAGATTATGTTACCATTGGAAAAAAGAAAAAGATGTCCAACCAGTCCAAGGCCTGACTCCTTGCTGATTTCAATCATTATATCCCTAATACTTTATAATCTGAATTTTCCTTTCACATTATTTCAAGTGAACATAGTCATGTGTTGACACATACTTGAAAATCTCTACAGTTATCATTTGATAGCTACACAATAGTCTCTATAAGCTTCCACATCAGGTTATATTGGAGGGTCTAAATCTAAAATCAATAGACTAGAAAGCTCTTAGAGGCGGGTGCTTCATATAAACAAAGAGATTGTTCTGGTTACCACACGGGTCTTTTTATAGTAGAATAAGTAATCAATTAACAAAACAATTACTTTCTACTGTAAGCCAAGCCCCATTACAGCTAGTGAAATTAAATGATGAAACACACACACGCATACAGGGACATGGTATATGCTTTTGCTGCCTGGTGGAGAAATCTAAAATGTCTTGGATTATAAGATGCATCATTAAATACATATATGCACACCCATGGTCATAGCAGCATTACAGACAATTAGCCAAAAGTGGAAGCAACCCAAATGGCCATGGACAGATAATTAAACAAAAGGTGGCATATACACGGAATGGAACATTAATCAACCTTAAAAAAGAAGGAAATCATGTCACATGCTACAACATAATTGAACCTTGAGGACATTAGGCTAAGTAAAATAAGCCACACCACACACAAAAAGACAAATACCATATGATTCTACATTTATGAGGTATCTAGAGTACTTAAATTCATAGAAACAAAAAAAGTAGAATGTTGGTTTCCAGGCACTGGGAAAAGAGGAAAATGGAGAATTACTGTTTAATGAATATAGAGTTTCAGTATTGCAAAATGTGAACGTTCTGGAGATCTGCTGCACAACAATGTGAATATACTTAACACTACTGCACTGTATACACAAATGCAGTTTTAAAAATTCTGCAGCCTTATGGGCTACCAAAGACAAAGATTCTAAAAGAGGGCAAGCTGAGAAGCTATCAGGTTGGCCTGAGAAGAAAAAGAGTTTTGTCCAAAAAATGACAAAACTATGTTGCCAGCTATCTCTTTGCCGGAAGCATAGAGACATCTAGGGAGTTAACAGTACTTAGACTAATTTGCATGCATGAAGAAGTAAGGGCGACAGAATTCTATATGGTGTTGTTGGCCTTATCCCACTAACAACAGAACTCTATCGTAAATTGTGGCAGTACACATATTTTTTTCAATAGGAAGAAGAATCACAGCAATAAGTTCAAGAGAACTGCTAGAGAGGGTATGGAAGGATATGACGAAGTGAGAAGTCTCCCAGAAAATTACTATGCTTTATTACGGAAATATCTTTAGTTTAAGAGTGGTCACTTTTGGGGGCCAGATGACACTTCTAATCCCATTTAAACACCCAAAAATAAGGTAAAAAAAAAATAGAGAAAGAGCCTTAGAGGTATGGGTTCTTTGCAGCCTAGTCTCACTTTCTCTAAGAGACAGAAGAATAATTAACCTATGCAGATTGTGGGTAGGGGGGCAGGAATTCTTCAGATAAGACTAGTCAATCAATTAGGATTTAGGAAAAATATCCTGAGACAACAAACGCCTAGGATCAATTCAACAAATTAAGAATCCAGGGACTTGGGTGGGGGAAATCATGATTCAATGAACTGATAGGGTGTTCTAGGTCCTACACAATGTTTGTCCTCTGTATTTCAAGCTCTGTTTACACTAAGGTATTTAAAGTCTATAAAGAAAATATTTCAATAAATAATTTAGAGAAAAAAAAAAGAGTGCTAAGCTCATAAAAGACAAAGAAAGATTGAAGAATTTTCCCAGAGGGAGTTACAGAGAAATGATAACTACACATATTGTGTCATCTTGGATTTTGAACCAAAAAAGGACATTAGTAGGACAACTGGCAAAATTTTAATGCAGTATATAAATAGGTTAATAGTATTGTATCAATGCTAATTTTCTGGTGTTGATAACTATGTAAGGTATTATGTGCTATTTTGTAATATATTACCATTTAGGGAAGTTGAGTAGAGAATATGGGAACACTCTTTTTTTGCAAACTCTCTAAAATTTAAAAGTTAAAAGTTACAAAATAAAATTTTTAAGTATAAAAACTAAACAAACAAAACAGGTGATATTTAAGATTTCTCTTAAAAAAGGTAACAATCCTCTTACAAAATTGTGTAAGCATTGGAAAGAGAGCAAAACCATAAATATGCATGAGATTTTGAAACAGATAAACTAATATGATAAACACTATCATCAGTAAACTTAAAAACTTAGAAAAAAATGACAATTTCCTAGAAAAAAAATAATTTACCAAAATAATTCAAAAACCTAAATAGAAACATAATCATTAAAGGAAACAAATCAGCTTTTCAAAAATCAGTATTTCAAAAAAATTTGGACAGTCCTCAACTTACAATGGTTCAACAGGGTTTTTCAGCTTTACAGTGGTGAAAAAGCACTGTGCATTCAGTAGAAATCATACTTCGAATTTTTAAATTTTGAACTTTTCTCAAGCTAGTGATATGAGGTATGATATCTCACATTGGATATTCAATACTGTATTATAAAATAGGCTTTGTGTTACATGATCTTGCCCAATTGTAGGCTAATAAAAGTGTTCTGAGCACATCTAAGGTAGGCTAGAGTAAACTATGATGTTTAGTAGACTAGATGTATTAAATGCCTTACTGACTTACAATAATTTCAATTTATGATGGACTTATCAGGACATAACCCCATTGTAAGTCAAGGAGCATCTGTACATATAAGATGGAGGAGGAACACTCAACTGTAGCTCTCCCATTGAAAATAGCTATAAAATATAGACCAAAAAAAGAAGACAGTAGCTATTAGAAGGCTCTTAAAAAGTAAAGAGAGCTTTCCACTCAACATATTAAGAGCTTAGAGGTCCTTACTCCTGTCTTCTCAAGGGGGAGAAAAAAAAGAAAAAAATTGAACAATCTGAAAATCAACAACTTTTCTTTAATCCGTCAGAGACCTGAGGTTACAAGACAAATCACTGCCCAACAACTGGAAACAGAAGTGAATACGGAGAATCACATCTTCTTGGGGCAGAGTTTTACTATAAGCCCTCCATGTTCTCACAGTGAATATCAGAAAAATCTCCTTTTTCCAGCAGGGGAAGGGGAAACTACTTTGCCAGAACCTAATCAACATGGGAGAAGAAAAATAACCACTCCAGCCTCCTCTAGCTTTCCTATCTCACCTAAGTAGGGTATAGGACTCTGAGAAATACTGGTGAAGGTCACATCCTAGGGAATAGCCCCCCCAAAAAAACAAAACAAAACAAAACAAAAACAAAAACAAAAAAACAGACTTACACTAATCATTAGGTAAATCCAAATCAAAACTGCAAGATACCACCTTGTACCAGTCAGGATGACTATTATTAAAAAATCAAAAAACAATAGATGTTGGCGAGGTTTCAGAGATAAAGGAACATTTATACACTGCTGGTGGGAATGTAAATCAGTTCAGCCACTGTGGAAAACTATATAAAGAAAGTGTGGTACATACACACTATGGAATACTACACAGTCATAAAAAGAATGATCATGTCCTTTGCCACAACATGGATGCAGCTGAAGGCCATTATGCTAAGCAAATTAACACAGGAATAGAAAACTAGACACTGCATGTCCTCATTTATAAGCAGAAGGAAAACACTGAGTACACATGGACACAAAGAAGGGAACAAAAGACAATGGAGCCTACCTAAGGGTATAGGGTAAGAGGAGAGTGAGGACTGAAAAACTACCTATTATGCTGATTACCTAGGTGACAAAATTATCTGTATACCAAACTCCCATGACACACAATTTACCCATGAAAGAAACCTGCCATGTACTACCTGAACTTAAAATAAAATTTGGGTTGGAAAGAAAGTAAATAATAAAAATAAAAAACAGATTTAGTCATAAGATTATAAAAGGCCTCATATTCTCCCACACCTTACCAGCACATCAACAGCAGAGCCACCTTGCAAGAAATGTTTTTAAAAAGCTCTTGAGAGCAAAGGAAAATAATATATGTGTTATTACTCAGATCTGCATAAAGAAATGAACTGTGCCAGAGAGGAAATAAATGAAGGTAAAATAAAAGCTTATTTTTTACTTTAATTGGCAAAACGTTTGTTCAAAATAACCATGTGTTAAGTTATTATAGCTTATGAACAAGTGAAATGAATTACAGCAAGAGATAGGAGAGAATAATTATAAGGTACCTGCACTAATTGTGAAGTAGTATAGTGTTATTTGAAAGTAAGCTTTGACTAGTTGTAATTGTTGCCCTGTAAACTCTAAATCAACCACTAAAAATTTCTAAAGAAGAATTGATATACGAAGAAAGGAGAGAAAACAGAGTCATATAAAATGCTCATTTAAAATCAGAGAAGGCAAAAAAAAAAAAGATAAAAAAATAAGAAAGAACAAGCATAACAAATAGAAAACAGTTACAAATACATCAGATAATAATCCAAATACACTAATAATCACTTTAAATATTAATGGTCTAAATATATCAATTAAAAGATAGTGACAGAGTAGATTTAAAAAATAAGACAACTATATGATGTCTATAGGAAACCCACTTTGAATATAAAGACACAGATAAATTAAAAGTAAAGGGACAAAGAAAGATATATCATGCGAACACAAATCAAAAGAAAGCCGGAGTAGCTATATTAATATCAAACAAAGCAGATGTGATAGTTAATACTGAATGTCACTTTGATTGTACTGAAGGATAGAAAGTATTTATCCTGGACCTGTCTGTGAGGGTGTTGCCAAAGGAGATTAGTATTTGAGCCAGTGGGCTGGGACAGGCAGGCCCACCCTTAATCTGGGTGGGCCCAATCTCTAATCAGCTGCCAAGGTGGCTAGGATAAAAGCAGGCAGAAGAACATGAAAAGACTATACTGGCTTAGCCTCCCAGCCTATATCTTTCTCCCGTGATGGATGCTTCCTGCCTTCAAACATCTAACTTCAAGTTCTTCAGCTTTGGGACTCAGACTGACTTCCCTGCTCCTCAGTTTGCAGATGGCCTATTGTGGGACCTTGTGATCATGTGAGTTTAATACTCCTTTATAAATTACCCTATAAGTATAAATATAAATGTATCTCCTATTAGTTCTGTGCCTCTATAGAAGCCTAATACAGCAGACTTAGAACCAGAAAAATCATCAGGAATAAAGAAGGATATTAAATAAAAATAAAGGGGTCAATTCCTCAGGAAGACATAATAATCTTTAGTGTGTATGTACTACCAACAGAATGTTAAAATACATGAGGCAAAACCTAAGAGAACTGGAAGGAAAAATAGACAAATCCACTGTTGTAACTGGAGACTTAAACACACTTCCATCAGTAATTGACAGATGCAGCAGGCAAAAAGTCAGTAAGAATATGGTTGAATTGACAGCACCACCAATCAATGAATTCAACTGACATTTACAGAATACTTCATCCAACAACAGCAGAAGATACATTCTTTTTTTTTTTTTTTTTTTTTTTGAGACGGAGTCTGGCTCTGTCGCCCAGGCTGGAGTGCAGTGACTGGATCTCAGCTCACTGCAAGCTCTGCCTCCCGGGTTTATGCCATTCTCCTGCCTCAGCTTCCTGAGTAGCTGGGACTACAGGCGCCCCCCACCACGCCCGGCTAATTTTTTGTATTTTTAGTAGAGACGGGGTTTCACTGTGTTAGCCAGGATGGTCTCGATCTCCTGACCTCGTGATCCGCCTGTCTCGGCCTCCCAAAGTGCTGGGATTATAGGCTTGAGCCACCGCGCCCGGCCAGAATATACATTCTTATCAAGCTCACACAGTATATTCACTAAGACAGAAAACATTCTGGGCCAAAAAACATACCTCAGTAAATATAAAATAATAGAACTCATATAAAGTATGTTCTCAGACCAAAATGGAATTAAATTAGAAATTAATGACCAAAAGTCAAAATCTTTGGAAATTAAACAATGTATGTCTAAATAACACATGGATCCAAAAACTCAAAGTATATTTTAAAAAGTATTTCAAACTAATAAAAATGAAAATATAATTTCTAAAAATGTGTGGGATGCAGCAGAAGTAGAGCTTAAAGGGAAATTTATAGCATTGAATACATATATCTGATTAGGAGAAAGATCTAAAATAAATTATCTAAACTCACATAGTAGAAAACCTAGATGGGTGGGCCTAGATGGGCTAACTGGTGAATTCTACAAACATTTAAAGGGGCAATAATACCAATTCCCTACAATCTCTCCTAGAAAACAGAAGCAAAGGAACATTCCACTAATTCTATAAAACCAGCATCACCCTAATAACAAAACCAGATAAAAATATTAAAAGAAAAAAAAGTACGAATCAATATCTCTCAAAAAGATAGATACAAAAATCCTCAACAAAACGTTAGCAAATCAAATCCATCAAATTGATGGATTTGCGTTGCATATAAAAAGATTTATACACAACTTAATGGGATTTATTCCAGGTATACAAGGCTGGTTCAGCATTTAAAACTCAATTAACATAATCCAACACATTAATAAGCTACAAAAGAAACATCATATGATCACATTATAAAACACAGAAAACCATTTGGCAAAATCTAATTCATAATAAAAATTCACAGTAATGCTAGAAATAGATGGAAACTTTCTCAACTTGATAAAAAAAAAAAACTACAAATAAAACTACAGCTAAAATTAAACTTACTGCTGAGAAATTAGATGCTTTCATCTTAAGACTGAGAACAAAGCAAGGATGTCTCCTCTCACTTCTCCTATTTAACATCATACTGAAAGTCCTAGCTAATACAATAAGACAAGAAAAGGAAGTAAAAGGTAAACAGATTGCAAAGAAAGATATAAAACCATCTTTGTTCACATATGACATGATCTTATACATTGAAAATCCAGAATAATCAATGAAAAAACTCCTGGCCTTAATAAATCAGTATAGCAAAATTGCAGGATATAAATTTAATCTACAAAAGTCAGCTTCTTTCTTTTGTAACAGCAATGAGCAACTGGAATTTGAAATTAAACACAATACCATTTATATTAGTGCCAAAAAAGTAATACTAATACTTAGCTATAAATATAACAAAATACATACAAATGAGGAAAACTACAAACATCTGATGAAAGAAAATCTTTATCATGATATGGAGAGATACATCATGTTCATAAATAGGAAGACTCACTCATATTCTGAAGATGTCAGTTCTCCCCAACTTGATATATAAATTCAAAGCAATACTAATAAAAACACAACAAGTTGTGTTGTGGATATCAACAAATTGATTCTAAATTCTGTACAGAAGTGCAAAAGATCCAGAACAGCAAACACAATACTGAAGAACAAAGTCAGAGGACTTGCACTATTCAAGTTCAAAGCTTTCTATAAACAATTTTTAAGAAACCATGATACTGCAAAAAAAAAAAAAAAATAGACAAATAGATTAATGGAATAGATAGCCTAGAAATAGACCCTATATAGTCAAATATATATAGCCAGTCAATCTTTACAAAAGAGCAAAGGCAATTCAATAGAGGAAGGGTAGTCTTTTCAGCAAATGGTACTAGGACTGGTCACTCACATGCAAAAATGTGAATCTAGACACTGATCTTTCATAAAAATTAACTCAAGATGGATCATAAACCTAAATGTACAATGCAAAAATGATACGCTTCTGGAAGGTAATACAGATGAATATCTGGGTGACCTAGGGGTAATGAGTTTTTACAGATATACCAAAAGCATAATCCATGCAAGAAAAGAACTGTTAAATTGGACTTCATTAAAATTAAAATTTTTCTGCTCTGTCAAAGACACTGTTAAGAAAATAAGATAAATCACAGTGTGGGAGGAGATAGTTGCAAAACATCTGACAAGACATATCAAAAATATACAAAATATTCTTAAAACTCAACAACAGGCCAGGCGCGGTGGCTCACGCCTGTAATCCCAGCACTTTGGGAGGCCGAGGCGGGCGGATCACAAGGTCAGGAGATCCAGACCACGGTGAAACCCCGTCTCTACTAAAAATACAAAAAATTAGCCGGGCGTGGTTGCGGCGCCTGTAGTCCCCGCTACTCAGGAGGCTGAGGCAGGAGAATGGCGGGAACCCGGGAGGCGGAGCTTGCAGTGAGCCGAGATCGCGCCACTGCCCTCCAGCCAGGGGGACAGAGCGAGACTCCGTCTCAAAAACAAAAACAAACAAACAAACAAAAAACCTCAACAATAAAAAAATGAACAACTCATCTAAAAGTGAGCAAAATATTTAACAGAAACTTCTAAAAAAAGATGTAAAGGTGTAAAATAAACACACGAAAAGATGCTCGACATCATATATAATCAGGAAATTGCAAACTAAAACAATGAGATACAACTACACATTGATTAGAATGGCTAAAATCCAAAAACACAGACAATGTTAAATGCTGGCAAGGATGTAGCACAACAGGAATTCTCATTCATTGCTAGTGGGAATATAAAATAGGACAGCCACTTTGAAAGACAGTTTAGCAGTTTCTTACAAAGCTAAACACAGTCTTACTCTACAACCCAGGAAATGCACTCCTGGGTATTTACCCAAATGAGTTGAAAGCTATGTTCACACAAAAATCTGCACATAAACATTTATACCTGCTTTATTCACGACTGACAAAAACTGGAAGCCACCCCCAGACATACTTCAACAGGTGAATGGGTAAACAAACTGTGATATTATTTAGCCACAAAAAGATATGGAGGAACCTTACACACATACAGTTTTGTGAAAGAAGCTAGTCTGAAAAGGTTACATACTGTATGACTCTAACTATATGTCATTCTGAAAACGGCAAAAGTATAGAAACATTAAAAAGAGGGCCAGGCGCGGTGGCTCACGCCTGTAATCCCCAGCACTTTGGGAGGCCGAGGTAGGCGGATCACGAGGTCAGGAGATCGAGACCATCCTGGCTAACATGGTGAAACCCCGTCTCTACTAAAAATACAAAAAATTAGCCAGAGCACCTGTAGTCCCAGCCACTTGGGAGGCTGAGGCAGGAGAATGGCGTCAACCTGCGAGGCGGAGCTTGTAGTAAGCCGAGATCACGCCACTGCACTCCAGCCTGGGCGACAGAGTGAGACTCTGTCTAAAAAAAAAAAAAAAAAAAAAAAAAAAAAAGAGAGAGAGAGAGAAGTGGTTGGCTGAGGTTTAGGGCAGGAAGGAAGAGGAATAAACAGGTGTAGCACAAGGCAATCTCAAGGCAGTGAGATTAGTCTTATAAGACTGTAATAGTGGACACATGATATTATGCATATATCAAAACCCATAAAACTATATAACATAAAACCTGGGCACAGTGGTGCACATCTGTAACCCCAATTACTTGAGAGGCTGATGTGGGAGGATCACTTTAGCCTAGGAGCTCAAGACCAGCTTGGGTAACACACCAAGAACCCATCTCAAGAAAAAACAAACAACAAAAAGAAATTATACAACACAATTAATGAGCTCTAGTTTAAATTATGGACTTTAGCGAATAATAATGTATCAATATTGGTTAATAAATTGTAACATATTTACCACACTGTACTATCTGCTCAGTTTTTCATAAACCTGAAACTGCTCTAAGAGAGTCTCCTGATTAAAAATAATAAAACAGCAGGTAGATTATGAGAAAGGGTCACAATTCACAGTAACATCATACTTGAATCAGATATTCCACTTCTTCGCTTCTGGTATCCTTCGGTCAGAACTCAAGGAAGCCCAAACCTTGAAAGCTGACATTAGGGCAAACAAAAAATGCCCCAGTAGCAGCTCTCTAGTTAAGGATAGAAGAGTAGGAAATGAATATCCTAACACTCAGAGAGTGCAGAAAATGCCATTATTCTTTTTTCCTATTTTTCACCTTTTGGTTCTTTCCCATCCCAGCACCCAAACAATTCTGTGGTGATGACAGTGGCAGCAGCAGCAGGGACACACAGAAATCTGAAACTCTCAAGGAAGGAAACTTTCCTCTCCAATCAAATGAGTTGCGGTCCCAAAAGAGAAGGGTATCCAATAACTTTTTATGCTCTACACCCTCTTGCCATTTTCCCTAGACACAGGTGCATGGCAAGACAGGGTAAATAAAAGCCCAGATTTCTGGTCAGAGAACCTAAAAAGGAGATTCCAGAGAATAAATACCAAGGAGATGATGGAGGAAGAAGAGCTTGGGAACGTCATCACAACAAGTTGTTTATAAACTCCTGGACTCATTCACAAGCTGTGTATACGTGGAGCTAACATTAAACAGCATATACAGAGTTCAATAAGTAAACTACCAATACCCAAGTCCCAGGCTGGTCACTGAATGGAACACACATGACCTGAACAATGCTTTTGCTATTGAAAACTAAACGAACACTGTACCCCAAACACAGACCAGTCAGAACTTGAAGCCTGAATGCAACCAGGAAGATTACCTGCTAAAACAAAATATCAACGTTCTCCATTAGAAGAGACCCAAATTCTTGTAACATAATATTCAACATATCCATGATATAATTCAGAGTTACCAGGCATACAAAGAAGCAGAAAAAAACTCATATATGAAAAGACAATGAATAGATAATGGCAAAATGATAGGGATGTTGCAACTATCTGACAGACTTTAAAACAATTATTATTAAAATGCTTCAACAAATAAAGACAAACACTTTTGAAACAAAGGGAAAAAAGAAAAATGCAACAAAGACAGAAAATACAATAAAGAATCAAATGATGTTTTTGGAACTAAAAGATACATAACCGAATTTAATTTTTTTTTTTAAGTTCCTGGGGGGGCGCGATACAATTAGGGAGATGACATAAGAAAAGTCACTGAACTTGATGATAGATCAAAGGAAACTGATCCAACCTAACCAACAGAGAGATAAACTATGAAAAAATTGAACACTACCTTAGAAACTTATAGGCAGTAACAAAACATTGAACATGTGGAATACCAGAAGAAGAGAAGGAAGCTTGTGATACTGAAAAAACATTTGATGAAATAATGACTGAAATTTTCCAAGTTTTATATACACATAAGCCTATAGACTCAATAATGTCAAAGAACTCTCAATAGGATAAACCCAAAGAAATCAATGCCCAGACACTCAGTCAAATCTAAAATCTAAAAACAAAGAAGAATCTTGAAAGCAGCCAGAGTGAACAATGCATTATGTGTAGGGGAACACTGACTCAAATGATTGCAGATTTATCATCAGAAATAATGAAAAGGGGAAAAAAAATTATCAATCCAACATCCAGCAAAAACATCTTTTGGAAAAGAAGACTAAATGAAGACAATCTCAGGTGAAGAAAACTAAGAGAATTGATGGCCAGCAGACTTGCTGTGTTAAGAATTGCTAAAGAAAGGTATTGAAGTAAAAAAGCCTGTAATCCCAGCACTTTGGGAGGCCGGGGTGGACAGATCACTTGAGGTCAGGAGTTTGAGACCAGCCTGGGCAACATGGTGAAACACCATCTCTACCAAAAATACAAAAATTAGTTGGGCGTGGTAGCATACGCCTGTAGTGCCAGCTACTTGAGAGGCTGAGACAGGGGAATTACTTGCACCCAGGAGGTGCAGGCTGCAGTGAGCCAAGATTGTGCCACTGCACTCCAGCCTGGGTGACAGAGTGATATTGTCTCAAAAAAAAAAAAAAAAAAAAAAAAAAAAAAGAAAGAAAGATATTGAGGTAAAAGAAAAGCTATACAAGGAAATTTGGAATATTAGGAATAAAGGAAGAGAAAACACGATAAATAGCTGGGAAAATATAATAGATTAGTTGTCTCTTCTTCAGTTCTTCAACATATATTTAACAGATGGAGCAAAACGTGTGACATGAGCTGATGGGATTTTCAATGAATCGAGATATAATACATAAGACAACCACAATATATAAAAGTCTGTGAGATACAGGCTAAGCAGGACTTAATGGAAAAAAATTATAAAGAAAATAATCAGAAATCAATGAAATGGAATAGAGTAAATGAAACCAAGAGCTATTTCTCTGAAATGGTCAATAAAACCTATAAACTCGTATCAAGACAAAAAAGAAAACACGATTTGAAAGATCAACATCAAAAATGAGAGACTATCACTACAAAACCTAATTACATTTAAATATAATAAATATTAACAACTCTATACCCATAAATTTGACAACTATATTAGTTAGGGTTCTCTAGAGTGACAGAATTAATAGATGTATATAGATGTACATATGAAGGGGAGTTTATTAAGCAGTGTATTAAGGATTCACATGATCACAAGGTGAAGTCCCACAACAGGCCGTCTGCAAACTGAGAAGCAACAAAGCCAGTCTGAGTCCCAAAACCTCAAATGTAGGCAAGCCAACAGTACAGCCTTCAATCTGTGGCTGAAGGCCCGAGAGCCCCTCCCAAACTACTGATGTGAGTCCAAGAATCCAAAAGCTGAAGAATCTGGAGTCTGGATGTCAGTCAATCTTCAAGAGCAGGAAGCATCCAGCAGGAGAGAAAGATGAGGGCCAGAACTCTCAGCAAATCTGCTCTTTCCATCTTCTTTTGCATGCTGATTAGACGTTGCTCACTCAGATTGAGGGTGGGTCTACCTCTTCCAATCAATTGACTCAACTGTTAATATGCTTTGGCAACACCCTTACAGACACATCCAGGGACAACACTTTGCATCCTTCAATCCAATCAAGTTGGCAATATTAATAATCACAACTGATGACAAAATGGAGCAATTCCTGAAAAACCATGAAGTACTAAGTTATCTGAAACAAATAACCAGATTAGTCCTAAGTAACTACTAAAGAAAGTGAAACCATTGTTTGTTTGTTTGTTTGTTTGTTTGTTTGTTTTTTAAATGCCTTTCTAGGCCGGGTGCGGTGGCTCACGCCTGTAATCCCAGCACTTTGGGAGGCTGAGGCGGGCGGATCACAAGGTCAGGAGATCCAGACCATCCTTGCTAACAGGGTGAAACCCCATCTCTACTAAAAATACAAAAATAAATTAGCCGGGCGTGGTGGCAGGCACCTGTAGTCCCAGCTACTGGGGAGGCTGAGGCAGGAGAATGGCGTGAACCCGGGAGGCGGAGCTTGCAGTGAGCCGAGATCGCGCCACTGCACTCCAGCCCGGACAACAGAGCGAGACTCCGTCTCAAAAAAACAAAAAAAAAGGCTTTCTGACCTATACAAAACATTTAAAAAATGAATAACACTAATTCTACACATTCACTTCCAGAAAACAAAAGAAAGAATACTTCAGAACTCATTTTATGAGGCCAGAATTACCCTGATACAAAATTAGACAAAGATGGTAGGGGAAATAAATAAATAAATAAATAAAAGTATACACTGATAGTCTCCTTAACAAAGATGGAAAGATTCTCAAAATATAAGCAAGTGGAATCCAGAAATATATAAAAATAATAATACACCATGATCAAGTTAATTTGAGGAATGCAAGAATGTTTCAATATTCAAAACTCAATGTCATCTACCACATTAATAATCTAAAGAAGAACCACCTGATCACATCAATTGAAGTAGAAAAGGCAATTGACAGAATTCAACACCCTTTTATGATCAAAACTCAGTACACTTAACTTGACAAAGAACAGGTATGAAAAACCTACAGTTAACATCACACTAAATGGTGAGAAGCTGAATACATTCTCCCTAAAAATGAGAACAAGTCAAAAATGAGCACTCTTGCTATTTCTATTCTATAAATCACTGTAAGTCCTAGCCAGTGCAATAAGAACATAAATGAAAAGCGCACATTTGGTAAGAAAGTTTTCCCTATCCCCAGATGATGTGATTGTCTACGTAGAAATTCCCAAAGAATCTGCCACAAAAGAAAATCCAATCCTAGAATAACTGGGTTTACCAAATTCACAGGATATAAGGTCAACATACAAAAATCAATCATATTTCTATATACTACTAATGTACAAATGGAAACTGAAATTTAAAAACCAAGAACATTTTCAATAGCTCCAAAAAATGTATATATTAATATATACCCAACAATATATGTATAGGACTAGTATGCTAATAACTACAAAAAGCTGATACAAGAAATCAGTGAAGACCTAAAGAAATGGGGACACATGCTGTATATATGGTTTGGATGACTCTACATAGTAGAAATGTTAATTTTCCCCAAATTTATCAATAGATTTAGCTCAATATCAATTAAAATCCCAGAAATTTTTGTTGTCGTCGTTCTGGAAATGTAAGTTAATTATGTATATGGAAAAGCAAAGGAATTAAAATAGCTAAAACAATTTTGAAGAAAAAGTTGAAGGAATCACACTATCCAAATGTCCTTCAGTGTAGAATATACTAACTCTGATACATTCATACAACAGATTACTACTTGACAATAAAAAACTGCTGACACACACAACAATTTGAGTCAATCTCAAAGGCATTATGCTAAGTGGAAAAAAAAATTACAAATGACACATATCACCTGATTCCACTTAATAGTAATCCCATACATTCCCCAAAAAGCACATCTATACTGATGCAGAATAGATCAATGGCTGCCAGAGATTCAGGGTAAAAGGAGGCTATGGTCACGAAGGGATAGTATAAGGAAGATTTTAGGGGTGATGAATCTGTCCTGTATCCTAATTATGTTGGTGGGTATGTTAAAATTCACAGAAAAGTACAAAGATTTTTTTCTCTTTATTTTTATAAGAAAAAAGATACATAATCATAATACAAAATAGAATATGCTTAGTTATAAAATAGAAGCAAAAATATTGCAGAAAATAAATACACAATATAAAACTGTGGTAGAAAATGCACAAAGAAAAGCAGTAGGCTTCAAGGGAAGGTGGACTTGACATGAGCACAAACTGAATATGTAGAAATGAGACAGAATGTAAGTGATAAAGAGAAAAACAGAACAAGCAAAGTCATACTGGTATTTGTTTCCAGGATTAGATTCCAAAACTATGACCTGTTAAAAATTTTTATATTTTCTAAATCACATATATTTTTAAAACAAATTATTGTGTACTTGAAAAAAAAAGTGTATTCTCTGTAACACTGTTAAAAACCCTCCAAACTAAAACTTTTTCTATTACATATTTCACTTTATCACTTATTATTATAGCACAATCAGTTATCTTCAAACTCTTAGTAACAGAATGTTTCTTGGAATCCTGATATTTTGGAGATACTGCAGGTTCGGTTCCACATCAATGCAACAAAATGAATATTGTAATAAAGCAAGTAGTGTGAATTTTTTGGTTGCCCAGTACATACAAAAGTTATATTTACATGATACTGTAGTCTATTAAGGGTACAACAGCAGTATCTTTTAAAAAACACTGTACATGCCTTAATTTAAAAATATTTTATTGCTAAAAAATTTCAGCAATCATGTGAGCTTTTAGCAAGTTATAATCTTTTTGTTTGTGGAAGGTCTTGATGTGGATAGTTGCTGACTCATCAGGGTAGTGAGTGCTGAAGACTGGGGTGACTGTGGCAATTTCTTAAGATAGCAATGAAGTTTGCCACATCAATTGACTCTCGCTTTCACAAAAGATCTCTCTGCAGCTCACGATGTTGTTTGTTAGCATTTTATCTACAACAGACCTTTCAAAATTGAAGTCAATCCTCTCAAACCGTGCCACTGCTTTATCAGCTAAATTTATGTAATACTCTAAAACTTTGCTGTCATTTCAACAATGTTTATGGCATCTTTACCAGGATAGATTCCATCTCAGGAAACCACTCTCTTTGTTCATTCTTAAGAAGCAACTCCTCATAAGTTGTTACCATGAGATTGAGCAGTTCAGTCACATCTTCAGTTTTCACCTCTAATTCCAGTTCTCTTGCCATTTCCATCACATCTACAGATGCTTCTTCACTGAAGGCTTGAACTCCACAAAGTCACCCACAAGGGCTGGAAACAACCTCTTCCAAACTCTTGTTAATATTGCTATTTTTATGTCCTTCCATGAATCATGAATGTTGTTAATGGCATCTGGACGGTGAATCCTTTCCAGAAGACTTTCCATTCATTTTGCCCAGATCCATCTGAGGAATCATTATCTATGGCAGCTGAAGCCTTATTTACTTCTTAAATAGTAAGACTTGAAAGTTAGTTACTCCTTTGATCCATGAGCTACAGAATGGACACTATGTTAGCAGGCATGAAAACAACATCACTCTCCTTGTACATCTCCATCAGAGTTCTTGGGTAACTAACGTGCATTGTCAACAAGTAGTTATTTATTTTGAAAGTAATTTTTTGTTTCTGAGAAGATTTCAACAGCAGGCTTAAAATATTCAGTAAACTCTTTATTATTCGTGCAAATTTACGGGGTACATGAGAAAATTTGTTACAAGCATACAACACATAGTGACCAAGTCAGGGTATTCAGGGTACCCATTACCAAAGTACAATACATTTTTGTTAATTATAGTCATCCTACTCTGCTATCAAACATTGAATTCATTCCTTTTAGCTCACTGTATGTTTGTACCCTTTAATCCACTTCTCTTCATCTCCCCCTCTTCTCCCAAAATGGGTGAGGGACAGTTGTTCTCACTCATATGTTTAAAAACAAAACAAAACAAAAAAAACCTGTGACATATGCCTTAAATATACACAATTTTAAAATAAGAAAAATAAAACTAAAAAAAAAAAAAAAAAAAAATCAGTAAACCATGCTGTAAACAGACGCACTGTCATCCAGGCTTTGTTGTTCCATTTACAGAGTACAGGCAGAATAGATAATAAACATAATTCTCAAGGGCCTTAGGATTTTCTGAATGGTAAGCACTGGCTTCCACTTAAAGTCATCATCTGCAATAGTCCATAAGAAGAGAGTCAGCCTGTCTTTAGAAGCTTTCAACCCAGGCACTGACTTCTCTCTAGCAATGAATGTCCTACACAGTATCTTCTTCCAATAGAAGGCTGTTTCATTTACACCGAAAATTTGTTAGTGTAACCACCTTCACCATTGATCTTAGCTAGAACTTCTGGATAACTTGCTGCAGCTTCCACATCAGCACTTGCCATTTCACCTTCCATTTTTATGTTTTGGAGATGACTTCTTTCCTTAAAACCTCATGAACCAACCTTTGCTAGCTTCAGACGTTTCTTCTGCAGCTTCCTTGCCTCTCTCAGCTTTCCCAGAATTGAAGAGTTCGGAGCTTGCTCTGGATTAGGCTTTGGCTTACGGGGATGTTGTGGCTGGTTTGATCTTCTATCCAGACCACTGAAACTTTCTCCTTATCAGCAATAAGGCTGCTTCACTTTCCTATCATTCGTGTGTTCACTGGAGTAGCACTTTTAATTTCTTTCAAGAACTTTTCCTTTGCATTCACAATCTGGCTAACCGATGTAAGAGGCCTAGCTTTTAACCTATCTGAGCTTTCGATATGCCTTCCTCACTGGGCTTAATTATTTCTAGCTTTTGATTTAAAGTGAGAAATGCGTAACTCTTTCTTTCACTTGAATACTTAAAGGCCACTTCAGGGTTATTAATTGACCTAATTTCAAAATTGTTGTATCACAGAGAATAGAGAGGTCTGAGGTAAGGGAGAATGACGGGAGCATGACTGGTCAGTGGTGCAGTTAGATTTACCAATTAAATTCACCATCTTGTATGGGTGTGGTTCATGATTCCTCAAAACAATTATGATAATCACAAGAAAGCTCATTGATCACAGATCACCATAAAAGATACAATAACAAAAAAGTTTGAAATATTGTCAAAATGACCAAAATTCGACACAGGCATGCATGAAGCACACGCTGCTGGAAAAAATAGCACTGACAGATTTGGTTGATGCAGGGTTGCCACAACCCTTAGTGTGTAAAAAAACACAGTATCTGCAAAGCACAATAAAGTGATGTGCAATAAGACAAGGTAAGCCTGAATATGAAACAGATAAAGCAGAAATGCTAAGGTTGAAACATGGGATGGGAGACCAGAACCCTTACCCCTTTCACCTCTACACCTGGGTTCCACAGAGACCAGTGTGAAGACTTAGTGGTAACCGGTTTGTCATTTTCTGAATTTATTTATAGTATCTCCAGTCATATTTATAATAATTTCTTATTGAATGTCTGCTACTTTCTCTTCAAGGATAAAAATAAACAATAGCATTCTCATTATATTATATTCTATCATTACATTTTCACTTTGTTCTACTAACCTTTTACCCTAAATACATCCTTGTTTAGCTCTCTTAATGATTTTTACTGTGGAATATAAAATAACAGATCCTGCTATTGCTTTACTGTTTAGTTACATGTGCATGAAAAACCTTAACCTTTTAGTGTCTTTATATCTTATCATTTTAAGTATTTCTCTTTTGGCAACTGATTATGAAGTTCTGTCAGTGATCTTCTTTAATTGAGGCTCACAGACTTTTTTCTAATGTAGTTAACTGACAATTTTATTATAATACACTAATTTATGTAATTGTCATTTTTCTTTGCTGCCTTTGGCCAGTTACTTACAGGTTGTGGTATATATTACATATTTATTTCATTTTACCACAAATTATATCTTCCAACCCATTTATCTATTTCTCAAACATTAACACTAATAAACTCTAACTTAGCTGCTTTTATTATTATTAACTAAATACACTTTGAGCTTCCCTTTCCTATAATTTTGAACCACAGTTCATCAATCTAATTGAGAAATTTGAACTTTGTTATAAAATTCTATATTCACAACTTACAGTTCTTAAAAAAAAAATCCCCCAAGTTTTACTAAACTGGTTTTGCTTTATATCATCAAATCTTTTCTTAATAGTTTAACTCATTTATCTCTTGTAAGTCATTTTCAATCATACACTACTTTCAAGCCTATTTTATCTTAGTGATAATCTATTAAGAAACAATTTCAGGTTTACTAAGACCTCAAATGTTTCCTTCTACCTCCTAAGAGACATTCAATTTGGCCATACAATAGAATGAGAGCTATTATTTTTCTTAGCCATCATAAATCCTATTTTCAAAGTGTATGAAGTGAGGGCTGAAGTAGTTCTTGACCTCTCTTCCTTAAATAATATTGTAAGTTCTGTAATTTAGGTTTAAAAACCTATTATGTAAGAATCTTTAGCCCTGTTCCTGCTTTTTTGAAGCACTTTCTAATATTTATGCTGAAATCAGGCTGCAAATAAGGGAAATCTTTCTTATGTTTTTCATTATGGTCTTTATTTTGCATGTCTTTACATTTTCATGTGATGTTCTTACTATCCAAAGATACACTACATAAACAGATAACATAGCCATTATTTTTTCTTCTTGATGGTCTCTTTATCTCATTTTTCTGTGACTGAGATTTGCTTCTTTACCAGCTGCATTCATTATTTCCTTAAGGCCTCTATCCATGTGCCAATATCAACAGATCATTTATAAATTTAACTCCATCTTTCAGGATTTAACAGGTTTTCACAGTCAGAAGGAACTTAAAAGTGCTCCACCCGAAAAAAAAAATACTTATTTTTTTACAGGAATTCTTTATTATAGTCAATCTACATTAAACTAGTTAATTTCAGAAGATTTATCTTGCTCAAAAGCTTTCTGCTAGAGTAGACATTCTGATTATTGTGGAAGACTATACAATTTTTTTCTTCCTCTTTTCATCACACAGCAACATTTACCTGTTAGCTATACCGGTTTGTTTTGTTTTCTTCTCACTTTTCTTTGTCTTATGTGAGATTTTTTTTTTTTTTTTTTGGTCAGTTTTACTACTTTTTCTTCTACTATCCTCCTAATACTGTGTAGAATAAAAGGTTTACGTAACTAATTCTCCATTCTCAATTATAATACTCACATTTGATACTGGAGAAGACAGAACTGTAACACATGACTTTTTAATAGAAATAAGACCAAGCATAATGAATAGCTTTTCTTTACATTCTCCAGAATTTGAAATTAATAATCCCATATCTCTGTAAGTGCTCAAGAACATGTATTTAATGTAGTAACTTGCATTTGTTCATTCTTTTCCTTGTTAAATATATATACACCAAATTAAAAAGTATTCTAGTATAAAATCTTGCATTGCAATAGCTAATATCTCTTCTTTATTATAAACACCCCAAGGTTTACCGCTACATGTTCTAACTTCTTCATGAAATCACTCGTGAGTATGTAATAATCATTACTACTGTATAATATCTTGAAATAACTAATTTTAGTTATTTAAAAATAATTTTTCAAAACCTAGACTTTTATTATAAATAAAATATATTGGTATCTGAAACAAATTCTGTAAAGGGATATGTTCTTTAACACAATCCTATTTTTCTTATTTTCTGTTTGTTTTACTCTTTAAAAGACCTAGTTTTCTAAGCAGTGTATCTTTAAATTATTATCCAATGGAAAAAAATATGGTCAAGAATCATTCAATATTTATAAAGGTATCCATTTTTATATGGTGCTTATTAAAATCATATCATAGGGATTTAAACAGGTCTATTTGGATCTTCCTGTTACTTATTTGACTCAAAACAAATGTATAAAATGTATAAAACTAGATAAATGTATTCAGTTTTGCAAAGGCATGAAAATCCAACAAATCTTTCTCATCAGATTGCATGAACTATTAGATGACTATTCGCACTTTTTTCCATAAAAATATTGTTTGAGGTATGGTACATTTTTAATGTAATTTTTCCAGTGCCTAACATTAGGTTTACTATAAATATCAGATGTTCTTTCACAGATTTTGAGATCTTAATAATATCAAAAACATATCACTGATGCTCTATGCCTTGAGTTGTCAATCTGAATGAAAATGACACCATTATTAGCATCATCACTAACAGATTTCTTAAATTAGCTGCCAATACTATCAATTACATATTTTGCTGTTACTTTAGAAATGAGCTTGTCATAAGCATGCCATTTGCCACTGTTTTATCTGGCTAACAATAAATTCAAGTGTTCTTTGACAAGGGACATCAGTAGGGCAGGGACTGGAGCTCAAATATTTTAATATTTGAGACATTTTAAAAATTGTGGCCACAAGGTAATTTACGTATCCTCTTTAGGCCTCAATGTCTTCCTTAGTTAAGCTGCTGAGAGGATTCAATGAAATAATTCATGCAATGCACTTAACACAGAGCTTGGCACACACTAAGTGAAAGATTTTAGTAGTTGATAATAAAGATGATAATTTCCTAAAAAAAGAATTCAAAAACTAGTCCCAGCATTTATCAGATACTACAGACACATTTGACACATCTACTACTCTTTACCAGACTCTTCTTTCATTCTTTTTTACTTTCCTGTGTTCTATGTTCATGGCCTCATCAGTGAGGCTTTAGTAACATTATCTCTAAGAGGTTCATTAGGTGGCACTCAGAATACCTGAAATGGAAGCTATGTTCTCTATGCGCCTCTTTCACACATGTTGAAGCTTCCGATTGCTCTTGCTTGAAATAAATTTGCGGGAAGCTGCCTTTACTCCACACTAAGCATTGGAGAGAGAAAAATGGCCAGTGTCTCTGGGGAATAATTAACAAAAGACAGTTTGTTTCATCTTCATGATAAAATACAGCATCCCTATTAAAAGGCAAATTCATCATTTCCAAAAGTTAAATAGAATGACACTTTTAAAGTAATTCCAGCTGATTAAATTTAGGGCTTTGAAAAAAAAAATTAATTCATGAATATACTCTGAATCTTTCATTTGATTTTAAAATGTATAAATGTTCATTTAACTTTGAGCCCTTGCCTCTCAGTGTTCTATTCTGAGCTAGTCAAACAAGTGGTAGCAGGCATGCTGGGCTCAATAATACTGCCTCTCATATTTAAATACTCTATTTCACTTGGATTGCAAATTAAAGACAGTCTCCTGAATGCTGACACATTTTCAATGATTGATTTTGCAAAACGTGTTGATTTTTCCTACACTGTTTTGCCTCTCTGTGTGTCAACTTTGGCCTTCTTTTCTTGCTCCTTTGCAGCACTGCTGTCTCTTTGAAGACATTGTCTGCCTGATATAAAAAAAAAATGTACATTAAACCTCATGACTAATTATGTGGATAGAAAATTCCCGATCTCAAACATAAAATACCCCTGCCCAGAAACCATAACAAAAGCTTCTGACTATGTACAAAACCCTTAATCAAACCTTTCACAGACTTGGATTAAAAGAAATCCCAATAATTTATTTTCTGTAAATGTTGTGTTTACATTCTTTGAAAACTTGATTTCTTATGCATGTTACATGCCTGTAAGTCAATCCATTTAATAATAAACACCATGCTTTTCCCCACAAAAGTTTACACTTGCTATTAGTTCTACTTCAATTAAATACTACTCAGAAGAACTGTTTTATTAGAAAGACAAAACTGATTTGTCTTAACACAATGTCCATTTTTTAGTGCCTTCTCCATACTATGCATTAACAGAGTAGACTCTTCACAATAAATTCTACAATCTATGGATTAAGTACACAGCTTCTTTGTATTTTAAAAATATACTTGAAAAGAAAATAAACACATACTTTTTGCCCTTCAAATTCCCCAAAAGATACAAAAGAATTTCTCTAAATCTGAAAGTACAGTACCTTACACACAGGTCACATATAGGACAGAGCATGGAATTTTTTGTCTCAGACAACCTATTTGCTGGGAATATCATAATAGAACAGTTCTAGAGTTAATTTAACAAATCACTTTTTAAGAACAGTAACATGCAAGGCCATATTAAGCACTGTCAGTGACTGCCTGTAAGCAGTTTATAATGTAGTGTCTGTGTGCACACATGTTGGGGGAAACAGGTAAAAAAGACAACATACAAAATAGTGACCGTCTGAAATGATGAGGTGAGCATCATGTGAAAGCACACCACGGGAACAAAGACAGAAGTTATGAACACTCCCCAGCGTGCCTCTTTAGCATGTCGGAATTTCCATAAAGCCTACCAGTCACCATTTGTTTCCACAACCAGTCCTAGCAACACACCTTCCTTGCTTCCAGTCTACCAAGTCTAGGTACTCTGCTATTTGGCTGTTGCTTGCCTTTTTGTTAGACCAACTCTCCTCTACCTCTAGTTGTACATCTCCCACCATTACCAAGTACAATAAAAGCATCACATGCCACCACTTTCCCACTATTTTGGGAAGCCCTGCAATGACTACCAGTGTACCAATTAACTAGTCCAACCCTGGAGATAAAATGATAGTTCCTTAAAACTGTGTTCCAGACTGGGAAGATGAGAGGAGGTGGGGTGAGAGTAGCCACATTAGTTACTCTTCAGAAATAGCCACACTACCTAAGCAGACCAGGTTGGATTAAGGTCTGCACATGAGCCAAAGCTGAGAATTCATTGCCTTTGTTGGCTCATGTCACTTCTTAATTAATGTCACTTTCTCTGGTTTAATATCAGAGCAAGTGACAAGAGTGCTTCTGGATGAATTGTGTTTTCCGAGGACTGTATGGCACACTCTCCTGCAGTCTGACAGAGGGACGTGCCAGTTTTACTTGGCAGTTACAATGCACCAGCTTTAGTTTTAGTAGTTTAATTTGTGGCAGTTATATGTTTTGAATACGTTGAAGTATTCACAACGGTCTCATGGAATCTGTTCCATAGATAAAGTTTACACAGTGAAAAAGCAAAAGCAACGGCTATAAGGCGATTAGGAAAAGCTTCTCTTGGCCACAGCTGGTCTTACAGGCATTCCTGTAAATTTTAGAGCATTTAGAAGATATGATTAAAGTGATCAGAAGGAAGAGTGCCCTCTTTCAGGGGGTGGGGGAGGGGAGTTCTGTAGTGGGTGTGAGACAATCAGAAGGAAATATGATGTTTAGAACTCAATTTTATGCAAAATCCATTATTCAAGAAGCAAAGTTTATATACATGATAGACATGCAATGAAATAAATGTAAAAATAGAAAGTTTTGTTACTTATGCATTAAGTTGGTTCTAACATTTTGGTTAACTAAGTTTTTATTGATAGAAAACTCTGAAGATTTTCTGCATTGAGGAGAAAGGACTAAACTTTTTCCTTTGGTTTATTAAAAATCTTTCTGTTTCAGGATGACATTTTCTGAAGGTCTTTTATTTGGAGTTTTCTCTTCATCTCTTTTATACAATTTTGTGAAGCTTCATCAGTTCATAGTGAAAAGAGCTGCCTGCCACCAAGGAGTTCTTCTAAACTTTGCCTGCCCTTTCTAAATTTAGGGTTCTTTACTGCAGCAGGTTGAAGATCTGGCTTTGATTGCACCTGGCTCTGCTGGAGAATAGAAATATTCATCTCCACTGAATGCATGCTGCTTAAGTGCTGGAGGCACTTGCAGGAGAGTAACTCTCATTGGAAACTTCATTACAATACTTTCTCTTCCCTACATGAAGTAGTAATTCTCATTCACCAAAGATAGGATTTTGCCTGACACAGCCACAGGAGCTGCTGTTTGACTTTCAAAATTAATCAACTTCTAAGCTGGAGTAGAAATGGCATGTCCTTTAACCTTAAGCACAAAAAGCTCTCAACAGACTGTAGTTTTTATATCCCTGGATGGGAATTTGGGCCCCTGATACTTAAACTTGATTCACATACTGGGTTTCTGGCATGCTTTTGCCCATACCCATCTGCTAGCCTGGCACTGTGCCCATTCAGAAGGTGTGATGCCAGTTTCAATAGGGCATAGGTGCCAATCAAAGATGGGTTTGGAGGGGCAGCATGCAGAACGCAGCAAAAGTCAGTTCTTCTGCCAGAAGATCCTCCTGTTATCATATAATGCCAATGAAGGGCCACATGCTTCATTGCTTGGGATCACATTGCATCTGTAGATGTTTCTGGCCTTCAATGGATGTCTTTCTACAGAATATTTCCCTCAAGTATTACTTGATAGAAGATGTTAAAGAAAAGATAAATCCACTTGGCTAACAAAAGGCCATGCTTTTAAAAGAGACAAGGGAAGTCCTCAACAATTATCTTGAAATAATTGCTGAGTTTTCTCTCTTTTCTCCTTAAAATATTTTTTAATGGAGCATACAATAGAGTGTTCAGGAATAACTCAGTCCATGTGATGGAGCTATCAGGGACGAACATTCTAAAGAAATACTAATTGCAAAATCAAGTATCTAAGCAGTATAAAAACCATAAGTGCCTTTAAGTGTAGATGATGAACAAATTTTCATCATCCAAGTAGCTAATTTCTAATGAGCTCTCTCATTTAGAGCTTTAAAGTTTCTTAATTTTCTTCTCATTTATCTGATATAGATATTCCTGTGTCTTAAAAGAAGAAACACACCTCATACTATTTATTCCTCTTCTTCCTTATCTAAAGAAAAAAAAAAAAAACCTAAAACACTTCAGAAGCAGAAGTCTATCCATATTTCATAAGGAAGCCAGAAGCTCTCAAAAGCTGAGAATTCTTTTATTGTGTGGCAATAGAGGTGAGCTCATTTCAGAAAGAAGAAATTTCCCCATAGCAATAGGCTTCAAATTAAAAAAAAAACCTTGACCACTGTAAACAGTTACAAGATAGTAACAGATGCAGTGGAAGAGACATAATATATAAATGCACTGAAGGACAGAGTATTTTATAAATCTTCCCTTAAGGCAAAAGAATTTGACAGTAAAGTGTTGAAATTGAAGAAGAATCATAATATGAAATATGCTTAAAAAATAGATATTTTAAAAAAATGAAGAAGCCAAGTCTTATAAGTCTCCATTTTAATGGAAGGAACCCAAACTTTCTAAACACCTAGATTTCTTAACTGATAGATAATTGGGTACTGCTATCTCTTTAAAAACTTAAAATTTAAATATAAACAAAATTAAAATACATCTTATAGAGACTTTTATTTCTTGTCTGTCAGTCCAACAAACACATTAAATTTACAAAATTTCAAGTGATCCCTTCCTCATTTTGAGTTTATATTACCTATTATTTACACCTTCTGGAAACTAATTTATCATAAATACTATAGTTTCTAGTACAAATTTTTCTCATTTTCACATTTATTCAATTCTTTTCTTCATTCCCACAGTATCATTTGCAAAATTGCCTAATAACAATTGCAGTGGCACCACAATGTTGCACTGCGTCAAATAAGGCTATTTATCTCAAAGCTCTCTCTATAAAACACTACCAAAATAACATTTAATAACGTAATATGTCATGAAGCAATATGTATTCCAACACACTACTTTGTTGCTAGTATTATCATTGTACTCTTCTAAACTTTATTCTGCATACCTTAAAATCAATCTATTATAGCTCACTATAAAGATAGTAAAAAATTATTTTATGAAGAAGTAAAACAAATTCTATGTATGTGGTTTATTTTTACTTGTTAAAAATATGTGTTTCCTTATCAGTAAAATAAATGAGTTAAACTTTGATAATTTTTAAAAACCTACCCCCAACAAAAAATTCCTTCTATGTTTCTAAAGCACAAAATTAGGCTAATCTGACAGCATGATCCAAAAATGTCTGGCAGTCAATTTGATGAAATTTAAACATCTGTCCATGGATAAATGATCTGATTTTTAGGCTTCACCACAGTTAACTTTAGTTATAAAAATATGTTATTCTTTATAAAAGCTTTGAGATAATATCTAAAAGATATTGCTACTGATGCCCTGTCAATAAAGCATATGCACATTCTTTTAGATGATGTCATGATAGTTGCCTTGTTTCAACTTTCCTGGTGACTAAGGATACTCATCTGTAGGAGTAGACCAAAGTTAAGAGTGACATCTATAATTATGGAAGAGAACAAAGCAAACTAGCTTGTGTGGGTTAAGTACTCCAATCTCAGTCTCAATTTCTTAGGCAAATAACTGTTGAACATCTATTCTGTGCTTGACACTCCAAAGATGCTAAATGGTCATCACCGTGCCCACCTTCAAGAAACTAAAACTTCTACAGATAAATCATATCTTTTACTTATATAATCAGCCTTCAAAATAATATGGCTAAAGTTTATCCTGTAATTCTGTTATTCTCAATTTTGAATAATTTCTAAAACCAATAGCTTTCATATCTGAAGCAGATAAATACAGCTTGTATGAGAACTTTTCACTACTATAGCAAATTTTAGGGGGAGCTTTTTTCAGTAAAATGTCATAAAGTCTTCTGTTGACATTCTCTATGTTCTCAGTTTTACCACATTAGTAGTTAAATCCACCAAAATTCATAGAATAAATAGAAAATTCACCCTTCCAATGGAGTTCTTTGTCATCGTCTTAACTATGGCAGCAACTTTTTTTTTTTTTTTTTTTAAAGACAGTCTCACTCTGTCACCTAAACTAGAATGCAGTGGTGCGATCTTGGCTCACTACAACCTCCTCCTCCCAGGTTCAGGCAATTCTCATGCCATAGTCTCCTGAGTAGCTGGGACTACAGGCACACATTACCACAACCAGCTAATTTTTTGTATTTTAGTAGAGATAGGGTTTCACCAAGTTGCCCAGGCTGGAGCATAGGCAATCCACCTGCCTGGGCCTTCCAAAGTGCTAGGATTACAGGCATGAGCCACTGAGCCTGGCCCCACTATGGCACCAGTATTAAGAATGGGAATGTCTAAGGAAATAAATAAATAAATTACATTTATTAAATGTTTATCAAGTTCCTTAAAAACAAAATCATTTAATTCTCCTCACAATTATTGTTATCACAATTATGCAGAATAGAAACAAAGAACCCAAAGGATTAAGTAACTAGATGAGTGAGTGGCTTCATCAGGTCAGGATTCAGGTCATATATGCCTAATGCCAAAACCTCTGCTATTATTTACGCAATTCTCCCTTAATTTACTTGGTTCTATGTTATACCTAGCATTATAATTAAATTCTAACCCTCAGTTTTCTCTCCTTCCTGAAGTTTAAAAAACTTTTTCACTTATTTGATACTAAAATGATAGCAATTTTTCCCATCCCCAAACCAGCTTCCTTTCTTCTTTTTTCCTCCCCTTCTCTTTTCATATTCAAAGAAAGAACTTTGACTTTGTTCTTGTATTCAGACTTCTTTTCACTCTTCTATTTATATTAATGCCAGAGGCACATTATTTCTCCAGGTCAAGAGTAAATACCAAACTTCTCTGCCCCTTCCCCTTAACTGTAAGCTGCTGATTACCAAAAGGCCCTGGCTACTGATGTCAACGCTAGAGGACAGTTGTACATGCACAATGAGCTAGACAGAGCGGCTAGTTTCTTCTCAGCCTTAGGCAGTAAATGCTGATCAAGTGTCTGCTGAAAGGGGGTATCTGGAAAGAATACCTGAAATGAATGTAGCTGGACACAAAGGTATTCAGGAAAATCTGAATTTTACTGCTTCTTCTCTTCATTTATATAGAGGAAGTGATAAGAACCATGGTAAAATGCAAAAACATTATGTAATTTCATGTTGATTTGTTTGTATAGCTTTGAAAAAAGTAAAAACTAAGTTTAGTGAAGTTAAACTGATTCTACGACTCATTAGCATCACTTTTAATGGAACAGTTACAACATTTGGAACACACATCTTTATCACAAAATCTGAAGTATCAGAGCCTTTTTTCTGAAAATAGCTAAATATTTCTTTAAAGTCCTTCCTCAATGGTGTGCACTCGCTAATCTTCCTAGGGTCCAGGTTTTAAAGTTCAGATACTAGAGAATGTTCCATTACATACTGAACCCTGAAATATATTATAAAACAAATAGTATTATTTTAGTAATAAAAAAAATAAGTAGGCTGGGCGCAGTGGCTCACGTCTGTAATCCCAGCACTTTGGGAGGCCGAGGTGGGCAGATCACCTGAGGTCAGGAGTTCAAGACCAGCCTGGCTAATATGGCAAAACCCCATTTCTATTAAAAATACAAAAATTAGCCGGGCATGGTGGCAAGTGCCTGTACTCCCAGCTACTTGGGAGGTTGAGGCATGAGAATTGCATGAACCTAGGAGGTGGAGATTGCAGTGGTCTGAGATTAAGCCACTGCACTCCAGTCTGGGCCACAGAGTGAGATTCCATCTCAAAAAAAAAAAAAAAAAAAAGTAAAAGTATGTGACACTGTACTTAGACTGAAAGAAGCAAAGATTTTTCTGCATTTGAATAGGGGCAAGTAAGTCACATGCCTATGCAAGTATATTCCCTTATCATAACAGTAACAATAGTGACTATGTGTACACATAAATACATACAGATATGCAGACATACACTAATTAATCTTAAACATTGATTTGAATTTAAATACATATAATATTTACATTTCAAAAAGAGAAAAGAGGTAAGATCAACATAGTCAATGTTTTTTTCTAGTTCTTTGAAATTACTCAAATAATACAAACATTAGAAAACCAAAAGTGATAAGCTATGGAATCCAAGCCTATAGCTCAGCCACATCAGAAATAATGTATTCAACACTGTATCTCGACCTTCAGTCAAGACAGTATACTAGAGATCTTAATGCTTTGCTGTAATACAGAATTCACTAAGTTCAAGTTTCAAACAATACTCATTCTCACATAGTCTTTATATGTAATATTCTATACAGTAGCCACATGTAGTTACTGAGCACATGAGCCACGTGGTAATTGGGCTCTTGAGACTAGATAAACCTTAGATTTTGAAGACTTTCATTTAAAAAAGTAAAATATTTCATTTGTTTATGTTAAGAGCATATTGAAATAGTATTTTTGATATACTGCATTAAATATTATTAAAATAATTTCACCTGTTTCTTTTAATGTATTTTAATGTGGCTCCTAGAAAATTTTAAACTACATATGTAGCTTGTATTACATTTCTATTGAACAGTGTTGACTATGTCACTAAATCTAGCACTTAATAATCACAGCATTTTGCAATTTCAAGCAAGTTCAAACCCTTTAAATGGGGTAATTGTCCTTTACTTGGCCCATACAATTTTTTGTGCTGGTCTTGTCTTTCCAACTAGATTAGACACTGAAGTATTTAATAAGCAGCTACTTATTGACCAAATTTTATTCATTCATTCAAAACTACAATCTTAGTTTTATCAGAAGAGGATCTTTATGTTTCAGGATCCATGAAGCATGTTTTTCTGGAAATATTTCATGAGAACCCAAGATTCCCTCAAAGGAGGTATTTTATCAACTCCTTAAACTCCTGTGGAAATAGATGTGATCTCAGCCAGTACGTTTAGGAGAATTTATTCTTGAGGGTATATTTTTAAAAATCATTAACATTTTCCTTATTTTATTCATCAATCTTTTAATGGATATCCCTTCCTCAACACAGATTTAAGATAGCCTTGAATGATTCATTAAAGTTCAGTGTAATTTTTAAATGCTTAAATGCAATGTAAAGGCCTACCCAGCCCATGGTTCCTTACTGTACCACAGATCACAGAAAATAATTTTGAGTGTTTATTTTTTCAATTATCCCAAGAATGGCACATCCCTAGGACCACTCTAGATGCACTAGAAGTTAATTTATTCCATAGAATAGATGCCTTAAGTTTTATCTATGAATTCTCCAGTAGAGCCCAGTTAAGAAATGACTAGACCTTTGCTTTCCCTAAATATTAATGATTAAGATTCACAGAAAGTATTTTTATCTATACAGTTGTGGTTTCTCATCAGAAAAAAGCATGTTTCTAAGAAAACAAGTTCTCAAAAAAAAGAAAGCATTTTGTCTGGCATATTGTAAAATTATGCTCTAAAAAGGCTTCTAAGAGTTATTTAGAAAAACATGGACAACAAGGAGTGGGTCAGTGATGTCTTGAACCCAGACACTGTACTATATTATTACTTAATCAAGTACAATCATGAATTTTAATAAAGTACACATATGAATTCCATATTTCCATTCTTAAAATGTCACTAAGTAATCACAGCTACAGTCACAGAAATAAGAATAATTGGTAATTTAAGGTTTTACTTTACCTAAATATATCAATCCAAATCCTCCAGAGCCAATCTTCTTGCCCAGTACCCACTGATTGCCTTCCATATCATCCAGAACCTTGCCTTCTGGAAGTGGAATAGGAAGTTTGTATTTTTCATTTCTTTTTGGTGGCATCACTTCTGTTGGCAGAAGGGGTGAGATAAATGGGTAAAAATAAGAACAAATAAAACTCTTTAGAGTTAAAATACATTTCCCAAAATGTCTTCAATGGGGAACTTTCCCAGGTTCCTAGAAATTAGGATTCTAAAGTTAATTCAGTTTGGAAAAGCCCACACATTATATTCAAATTAGAAATTCATATACATTACAATATTGAGATCTAACAGATATGGATATTTAAAAAAAACAGAAGCAAATTAATCAAATTTCATTTAATACAACACTTCCAAAATTCATTTCCGGGGTCTATGGCACATATTAACATGCAGGATACACCTTAAGCAACAAGAAATTAACAATTTCCAATGAAAAAATAAAATAAATTTCATACACATAGAAATACTGCTTTCATTGAGAATGTAAAATGTTAAAAGTGAGAAGGTCTTCAGTCACTAGAACACAGAACTGGATTGGGAAGACACAGACAATGGCAATGGACATCATCACCACCAAGCAAAGCATGTGACACCGAGTAGGTACTCAGTAAACATTTGTTAAATGAGCCAGGGATTTTCATGGATATGTAATTTAGCAGAACACTAGGCCATCGGGTAGTTCCTGGGCTGCCAAAATATTCTCAGCATTTTGTCTTCTTACCCTCTCTCAGTTCATCACAGTGAAAATAGTCCTGCCTTAGAGATTACTTCTGTGCCACCAACAACAAAAACATAATCTCCATAGCACAGCCATGCAACTTTAATCAACTAATTATAATTGTATATAGGTTAGCAAATTTCTCAATGGGAAATTCTGAGTTAAAAGAGAAAATTTCTTAGGGGAAAATATATATATGCCAGCATATATGCCTCAAAATAATTTAAATGTGAAGGTTAACCATGATCCTCTAAGTATTTCTGAAGAATTTTTTAAAACTATTAAGAGTTTCTGACATGAAAGTTATTTATAAACATATACACGTAAAGTTTTCTTAATATAATCTTCCTATCTTCCATAAGTGTCTATTTTTCCTCCTTCACTTAACTGCTTTTTTACTTAGCAGCATCATCCCAGGTAGAGTCGCTGCGTGTATCTTTAACAATATTCACCTGTCCTCCTCCTGATAGGCACACAAGGGAAGCTGGGAATTTGGATGGTGAACCATGCCTGGAGCATTGATTGTATCATAAAGTAGGAAAAGTTTTGTGGAGGTTTCCCTCGACCAGTACATTATAGATGCTGGTACCTATTACAGATTTACTGATTTAAAACTTAAAAGTCTCCGAAGTGTAAAAAACTACTGATTAAGGCATAAATTCTAAATAATTATAAAGAGGATAAACACATTTTGGGGCAAGGCAGTGGCTTCAGGGCTTGAGGCGGTAAAGGAGACCCTGACTACGAAATGCACATCCTGGGGGCGGGTCCCGAGTTCTTCTGCTCGGGGAAACGACAGCCTCCTCTCAGGGCCAGTCCCTATCAGGGGTGTCCCTTTGGCTTCTGGGTACATTCCCAAGGCTAAGATGAAGTCCTTAACACGAGTTTCCGGGCAAACTGATACCCAGAGGTTAACATGAGCCAGGGCTGACCTCCAACCCCGCCGCGGCCCCTGACCCTGCGGGAGGAATCGAGAGCAGCGCGGCCCAGCCGCCTGGTCCGTCCGCCCTTAGCGCGCCGGGGAGCCACGACCAGCCTTCCCACCCCAAGTTCTCTCTGCACCGGCAAAAAGAGAAACGCCACCCTCTTTTCCACTGACACCTCGGACCCCGCTTTTGGCCAACGCGAGTAGAAGGGGACGCCTGGTTCTCACCCCCAGAGGGGAAAAAGGAACCAAACGCGGAAGCAGAGACCAAGCCCAGGGCAAGACTAAGACGCAGCCCAGACTCCCCGGCGTCTCACTCCGACGGCAGCTCTTTCCCGGGCGGGGCCGCGGCTCCGGCAGTGCAAGCGGAGAGCGGAGCGCGGAGGTGCTGCACCCCAACCAAGACCCCAGAGCAAAAGACTGACCGGGCCTCAGTGTCCCTCGCCGCCGGGCCGCGCGCACCGCCTCCTGCCTGCCGCTCGGGACCAGGCGGAGCCCCCGGGCCTACAATCCCGCGGGGAGGCGGGCCCAGCATCCGAGCCGGCTCTCCTTAGGGCCTTCTTAACTTCTCACTAGCTGCCTCGGCCTCGCAGTGCAGCAGCCCGCGGAGCCTGGCACAGGCCGCAGCCGGTTCTTTTCAGCGGCCTGTCCACGCCCCGGAGACGCCCAGGGGAAGGAGAGGGCGCGGCTACAAATGTTTTTACCTCCACCCTGGCCCGCCAGCGTCTGGACAAAGAGCCGCCGCCAGACCAGTTTGGTACGAAATAAGCACGACCTGCATTTGTGTAGGAGTGTTAGGTCTCCTGTACCACAGCTTGAGTACCACGAGCTTCCAAATGGCCAGTACTTACCGAGCTCTCGCCGAGCAACTAGTGGTACTAGCGAACACTCCAGTTAGGAGGGCCTGTATGTAACTCACCGCGTTTAAATTCTCAAAGGCATATTGGTTCAGGACCTATTTCTGCCATTAATCGTTGGATAATTTTAACACCGTAATTACTTAACAAACTTCAGATTTTTTTTTTTTGTCTGTGAAATGAAAATAACCATAGTTATTAGATTATAAGGATATTGGTTATGATTATGATAATAAAGTGAGGACTTTATTAAGCAGTTTTCTAATATATAAAGACCCATATCGGCCAGGCGCGGTGGCTCACGCCTGTATCCATCACTTTGGGAGGCCGAGGTGGGTGGATCCTCTAAGATCAGGAGTTTGAGACCAGCCTGGCCAACATGGTGAAACCCCGTCTCTACTAAAAATACAAAAAATTAGCCAGGCGTGGTGGTGGACACCTGTAATCCCAGCTACTGGGGAGGCTGAGGCAGGAGAAGCGCTTGAACCCGGGAAACGGCGATTGCAGTATGCAGAGATCGCTCCACTGCACCCAAGCGTGGGCAACAAGAGCGAAACTCCGTGTCGAAGGAAAAAAAAAGACTCATAGCTTATATTTTAGACTAAACCAAACAAATGCTTAGAAAAAGATTATTAATACTTAAGCCTTCTGCATAGGAACCACCAATAATTGGTTGGGATGCAAATACTGAAAGGAAAATTGGAGCCCTTTAATGAATTTGATAGAATAAGGAATTGGGACTTCCTACATCTTTCAGACGGTCACCAAAATGAAAGATGGCATGAGAAGGCGTTTCTAAAAACAAAAAAGTATTTTTAAAGAAACTTAGTCCATAGAATAATTGTGCCCTTAGTCATTCACTGGTCCAACAGTGTGCTTTCTTATTTTCGTAAGATATATATGTAACAGATGCAATTGGTTACTGATCCTAATATCCATATTGGGTATTCTTTCCTCCTTTCCAAATTTGTTCAGCTTTCCACCACTTCCCCGGGTCCCTTTTGGGAAGACACAGCTCCAGCAACAGCCACAGCAGATTACTTGTAGGTGGTTCCTCTCCCTACAGGCATGTATCCAGTGTGTTAGTAAATCCTGTTGGCTCAACCTCCAAAATACATCCAACATCTATCACTTAGCACCTTACCTGCATTCTGGCCCAAACCATATTTTTTCTCTAGGTAATTGTATTACCCTGCTAAATATTTCATACCCTCTTACCCCTTTAGTCTGTTCACAACAAACAGCCACATGATCCTTAAAGCTTAAATAATTCCTGAACTTAAAACAATTCAGTGTCATTCCAATTTACTCACTGTTAGCCAGTCTTCACTATGACTTTAAACAGCATTTCTCAACCTGGGCACTATTGACAGTCAGCCTGGATAATTCTTTGTTGGGGGTATAGAAGGAGGAGGATGATTGAGAGGTAAGCTGTCCTGTGCATTGTAGCGTATTTAGCAGTCTCCCTGGTCTCCTCAGCACTCCCTCCCACACAAGTTATAACAACCAAAATATCCCCCAACATTACCAAATTTTGCCAAAATTGCCCCTCGTTGGAAACAACAGTGATCTACCTGTTATGCACTCCCACTCCCCAATCTCCTATTACTCTCTTCAACCACTGTGGCCTGCTGTTCTCAGGAACGTTGCACATTTCCTGCCACGTGGACCACTCTTCAACCTGGTATCTATATGGCCTAGTCCATCACTTCCTTCAGGTCTTTATTTAAAAGTCATTTCAGTGAGACCTTTCGTAAACATCCTATCTGAAATTTCAAGCCACCCACAATATCTCATAGCCTCTTTCTCTGTATTTTCCCCTAGTACCTACTGCTGTACAGCCATATATTATACAGTTTATTATTTATTTTGACAAAAGACAATCTTTTTCAGTAAATTGTATGTTTCAGGAGGTCAGGCAACATTTTTGCCTGTTTTCGTTACCACTGTATCCCCAATCCCTAGAAAGGATATAGACAACCATTTCCTTCTTGAATGAATAAATGAATCATGCGGGCCCCATTCCAATTCCCATGATTGGTTTAGACAGTATAAAATAAATATGTGTTGAGTCTAGATAACAAGAGGTGAAAAGAAGTTTCCTGGACACATTCTTGGAAGAGATAGTCTCTGATATGATGGTTAAAATGGCTGCAGTCATCGTGTGACCATGAAGGTGGGGAAAAGTACTAATCTAAAGCCCCAGGAATGGCAGAATATTCAACAAATGTTAGAACAGCTAGACATCCATATATACAAAAACAAAAAAAGAAGAAAGAAGAAAAACCCTTAATTCATACCCCATGTAAAAATTAACTTGAAACTGATCATACAGCTAAATCTAAATACAAGATGTAAATCTAAAACCTTTTAGAGAAAACCTAGCAGAAAATCTATAATCTTTAACTGTGTGTAGTTATAAAGTATAAAAAATTTAAAAGCTGGAAATCTAAAAGAAGAAATTGACAATTTAACTTCATCAAAATGAAAAACTTTTGCTTTTCAAAATATACTATTAAGTTACCAAGGATTTGGAACAACTTGGAACTCTCTTATATTGCTGTTGATGGTACAGCCACTCTGGAAAACAGTTTGGCAGGTTCTTATAGTGTCAAACATACAATTAAAATACAACCCAGCATTTGCATATTTACCCAAGATAAATCCAAACCTGTATCCACACAAAGAATTAGAGCAGCTTCATATATAATAGCCAAAAACTGGAAATAAATTTCCATCAACTGGTGAATGAATAAGCAAATATACAATGAACCATCACTCAGCAATAAAAAGGAGCAAAGCACCAGTATAGTCAACAAGCTGGATGAATATCAAAAACACAATGCTATGTGAAAGAAAAAAGACACAAAGGAGTATATACAATATAATCCTTTATTCGAAATTGAAGAGCTGGGATTGACTGCAAAGAGCTGAAACATTGCAAATGTTAAATTTCTTTACTGTGGTAGTAGATACATTATTATACATTTGTCAAAATCCCTCTAATTGTATGCTTAAAATTGAATTGTATATAAATTATGCCTCAATAAAATCGATTTAAAAGAATGGCAAAAGAGAAAGATAGGAAGATCCTGAGTCTTTGAGGCCATTATTGAACTACTAATTCAACTAATCGTGAACCACCACATTTTCATCTTCATCCATGAAATGTTAAGTGTTCTTATTTAAACCACTTAGCATTGGTTTTTATATTTCTTGCAGCCAAAATCTTCCTAACAGCAAAATAAAGTTTCAAGTTTCATAAGTGCCAATGATTTTTAAATGTTAATAAATTTGTACTAAATAAAAATGGCAACAGAGGAGCAGGTAAACCTATATTGAGAATATGTGTTTTTTTAAAGTGTTGGGATTTAATGCAGAATTTTATGATTCAGAGCATATTGCTGTGTGTATGTTTCAAGATGAAAACTGACAGAATATAGAAATACAAATTTTGGAACTAGTGAAAGAACATCTTCTGAATGAACATGATGAGAAACAAGAAAGAAAAGAGAATCTAGACATGAAAGCACTGAAGTGTGAGTCATCAGAAAAAAATATGGGGAAAACTAGGTTTTCAAACAAAGCTATTTTGATAGATCTTACAGGCTATGAATGATTCACCACAAATACACACACACACACAAAAGGACTTTCTTGGCTGTATGCCAACTTGTAGGTATGGCATGGGTTCTGCTTTTCAAAGAACCAGGTGCTATAAAATGCCTACACTGGTTAAAAAGAAAAAGAAAAACCCAGCCATTTAGTAAGCATACTTTACAAGGCCAGGATCATTTCAAATCAATTAAAGTGTTAAAGATGATGCATAGACAAAACATTCAGAAAAAGCCAATTTTTGTTACTTAAAGTGAGATAAGATCATATCAGTGGAAACGTTTTGCCTGCCAAAGAAGAGCTAGTTTTTTGCTTTATAAAAATCAGGAGGCCATTTGCACTCATAAACTTACAATCTCTAAACAGCTAAGCAGTTCCTGACATAGAAATTTTGAAAATAATAGAATTCAGGTAAATGGAATTCCAAGCCCATTAGATACACAATCAGACCAAATACCTATGTCCTCTGCATTCTTTACATATAAGATAATTACAAAGTATAAACTTAACCATCCAAATGACATAATTCTTGATTGTCTATATAAATGAAGGATTAGAATATTAAAAATAATTTAAAATGTCGTATCAGTATGTCATGTAAACCAAAAAGTATCTGAGATAAGTCTCAATCAATTTAGAAGTTTGTTTTGCCAAGGTTAAGGACATACACGGGATACAGCCTCAAGAGGTCCTGAGAACATGTGCCCAAGATGGTTGGTTTTATATATTTTAGGGAGACAGAAGATATCAATCAATACTTGTAAAATGTACATTGGTTCAGTCTGGAAAGGCCCGACAGCTTGAAAGGGGGGTGGGATGAGGGAGCTCCAGGTCATAGGTGGATTCAAAGATTTTCTGAGTTTATCTAAAGACCTGGAATCAGCAGAAAGGAATATCTGGGTTAAGATAAAGGACTGTCGAGACCAAGGGTATTAGTTTACTGATGGAGCCTCCAGGTAACAGGCTTCAGAGAGAATAGACTTTAAATGTTTCTTATCAGACTTAAAAAGATGCCAGATTCTTAGTTTATTCTCTCCTGGATCGGGAAAAAGACTCGGAAAGGGAAGGGGATTCTCTACAGAATGTAGATTTTCTCCACAAGAGAAAGTTTTGCAGGGCCATTTCAAAACATGTCAAAGAAATATATTTGGGGGTAAAATACTACATTTTTTTTCAGGGCCTGCTATCTGTCATATTGGTATCTTACTGCTATGAAAGGTCTGTCTTGTCAGTGTTAAGGTCTGTGCTTTAATATTAATGCTGGTCAGTTGTGTGGGAATTTCAAAGGGAAGAGGGTGTAATGAGGCATACCCAAACACCCATTTCCATCATGGCCTGAACTGGTGTTTCCAGTTAACTTTGGAATGCCCTTGGCTGAAAAGAGGGGTCCATTCAGTTAGTTTGGGGGCTTAGAATTTTATTTTTCATTTATAGTCAAAAGTCTCAATAAAATTTTTTTAAGGATATTAATTTGTAGAACCTTGCTGCAAACAATGTAAATGTAAATATGTATCAGATTGTCTCTCAAACAATTGAGTGTAGTAAACCAAATATTGACTAGCCAAAAGTGGTATGATTCTTATCCTGTCCATTCCCCAAATACATGCACCATAAAAGGTTAATTATAAGACTATATTTACACTCTACATCCTTTTTTTCCCCCAATTAACATCCCTGCAGTAACCAAAAACATGAGCTGGATAAGGAAGAGAAGAGGAGCTGGCTGAATGATTTTTAAGTAGAAGCTGAATGTTCAGTAAGAATAGAGTTGTTGAAGCATTCGGAGGAGAGGTAATAAATAGTTTCCCTGTGTGTCATGTAACCCATGCTTTTAGGCTTTCCTTTCAGGCGATTGCAACAACATCCTCCAAGGGACTTGAAAGAACCTTCTATTCTCCAAATATTCCTGGCCATTCCCAGTGACTATCTCAGATATGCTCCATCGCTTTCTCTCTCCTGCTGTGAACCTTTTGGTTGATATCTACTGTTGAGACATAGTTTACCCAACAAATTAGGTGGAAGTACCTGGCTAATATTGCTAGGTGCCTTCTTCCACTCAACTCTATCCCTGACATTCTGTAGCTTGTAAGACATCAAAATGGACCTGGGTTTTCTGCAGCCCTTAAGACACTTAAGTTGTGGTCTACACAGAAGCAAAGGCTTCTCTTGTCCCTTTGGGTCACAATTTCTCTTACTGCTTTACTACTTCCACTACAGGGGCTAACAAATGTTTTAATGTAAACAGTGTATTTAGGTTTTCTTCTAAGTCTCACTGCCAATTTCAGGACCTAAGCATGCAGTTCGGAGCTAGTAGACACAACAAGTGAAAGATGTTATGTTCAGATTTATTTTCCTTTAGATATCAGAAAAGTTATTGGACAAACCTAGTCTTCCTGACTACCCCTTCCGTTACCTGTTACACTGAGTTACCTCACTGAAGACTCCCTGTTATTTCAGGCAAATAAACTCGTATGTCTCTGGATCTAGAAATGAGTGAAAAATATAGATTCCATCTGAGACATACACAATTATCAAATTACTTAAGATATACCAATATTTAAATCTATTTATTATAAAATACATGCTTACCAGGGCAACATAGCGAGAACCTGTCTCTACCAAATTTTATTAATAAAAAGTAAAAAAAAAAATTAGCCAGGTGTGGTAGTGTGTGCCTGTATTCCCAGCTACTCAGGAGGCTGAGGTGGGAGGATTGGGAGCCTGGGAGATTGAGGCTGCAGTGAGCTATGATCACAACGCTGTACTCCAGCCTGGGCAACAGAGTGAGACTCTGTCTCAAAAATAAGTAAATAAGTAAAAATAAAAAATAAATAAAAATAAAATACATGCTTATAGTAAATATTTAAGAAAATATCAAGAAGTAATTATAGAGGGGGAAGTTGCCCATAAAAAATTTTAAAAACAATCTCTGTTAACATTTTAGTACATGTCCTTTCAGTGTTTTGTTTTTTATCAGTGTTTTGTTTTTATAAAAAACAAAAGGCATCAATAATGGACCTGGGTTTTCTGCTTTCTAGGTTATATGCTTTCTATAGTTGTACTCAAATTGCATGTATATAATATTTTTATTCTGCTTTTTTCAATTAGCAGTATAACAAACACATTTTCCCCCTCTCCAGTCATCAGTCATGATCCTGCATCCTTAAACAATTAGTCACTAAATCCCGAGTCTTTAATACGCTTATTGGGGTAATGAGTTGGGGAAAAACAAGGAGTGATCTCAGGAAGCCAGGGAATTCATATTGAAATAAAAACAAATGCTAGGGAGAGAAATAATTAAGAAGACTAGAGGAGAAACAGAAAAGACAGGAATTCAATCCTGTTGGATGTAGGAGAAAGTTTTAGGGAATAAGGAGAGAGGAATATGAAAGTTTTTTGTGGAGAACAGCTGCTCTGAGATAACTGAAACTGAAAGAGAAAGAAAAAGAGCATTTTTAAGAGTTGAATGTACTTCCCCTTTTGGCAATGTTCTGAGGAAGTGCAATAAGGATGCACATTGCTTTCAGTTATCTTTGGCTGCAGGAGAGTTGTTTCTTGGAATATGATCCTATGTGAGGATCTTTTCAAAATGAGGGTATAAACTGGCCAGGATGATGTAGGTTTTATAATAGCTTTTAAAATTGTTTTATTTTTACATAAATCAGATAATACCTTACTTGCTGTTTCACATCTTGATTTTTATCAACTAATAGTATTGTGGCTTCCCCAACCTGTATCAATGTATAAATATTTTATCATATTCCAGTTGTACATGTTTTCTAATATTCCATGGTGTAGATGTATCATCATTTAACCATTTTTATTTAGATGGATATTTAGGTATTTTTTATTTTATTCCAAATTATCAATAAAGCAGAGATGTTAATCAGTCTTATTTCATCAGCACCTGTAGTAGTGACTGAGGTGTGGTTGAGGCTTGCATATTAAATTGATAAAAGACAGATAACAGGAAAAAAGGCGTATGTATCTTTATTGATGCTAAATTTTTTTATGTGCATAGGGTCTCGCAGAAAGAAAGTGAAAACCCAAAGAAGCAGTTAGTCTTGGGGGCATGTGTACCATTTTGACAAAGTGTGATGTATTATGGAGAAGTGACTAGACAAAATAAATGAAGGCTCCTAGGGGCAGTAAACTGTGGAACAGTGACTAGGAAATCTAGGGTAGATAAAGCTTGTTTAGTAAGTTTTGTTAGGCAGATAAGAATAATCATCCTACTCTTGGAACTGGAGAGAAAAACACCTTTACAAATGAAAATCTATGTTACCTTTACAAAGGAAAATTTATATACCACTGTTAGGCAGAAAGGAGGAGGCCAGAAAGTTCTTCCTGTGTGTGCTCGTATTAGTCCATTTTCACACGGTTATTAAGAAATATCTGAGACTGGGTAGTTTATAAAGGAAATATTTAATTGACTTACGGTTTAGCATGGCTGGAGAGGCCTCAAGAAACTTTAAGTACCTTTTTCACAAGGCGGCAGAAAAAAGAGAGAGCAGGGGAAACCGCCACTTATAAAGCCATTAGATCTTGTGAGAAATCACTCACTATCACAAGAACAGCATGGGGGAAAACCACCCCCATGATCCAATCACCTCCCACCACGCCTTTCCCTCAACCCCTGAGGATTACATTTCGAGATGAGATTTGGGTGGGGACACAGAGCCAAACCATATCAATGCTCCTCCTCAATTGCTTTCAGCTCCAAATCATCCTTATATCAAAGTGGCATATTTTGGAGTGTCATATTCTAATTCCTATATTGACATGTAGCAGGCAATGAAATAAATACTTGTTGAATGAATACTTGCTACACTGCCTATTTTTCAGTCTTTTATATTTTCCCAATGAGTTGGCAAATTATTCTGTTGCTTTAATTTTTACTTTTCTGATTACTAGTAAGGTTAAGAAACTTCTCATTTATTAGGCATTTGTATTTTGTAAAATTAGTTTTTTGTCTATAGCTCTACCCATTTTTCTACTCAGTTTGATCATTTTCTGAAAACAGTTTCTTTATTGGCAAAAAGAAGGGAGACATATTGCAGGAGTATTGTAAGGTTTAAATGAGAAGATGGCAAAGAACCTAGCATAGTAAATAACTCCTTAGATATGAATGTACTTCCTCAATTTTCTCAGTCCTGAGAATACTCTTGAGTAGGAAGGTATTGGTCCACATCTTTTAAAACACTCATTTGAAAAATGGGGGATTTTGTTTCTGTGTCTTCGACAAACAGCTTTTTTCTTTAAGCTTTTCATTGCACACATGCAGATGTTTATGGAACAAGAGTCAAAACCTACTTCTGCATCCCTCACTGCACCTGCCCCCTTTCCCACAGAAAATAAACAGATTCTAAGGTCTTTCAGTTTTTATTCTTAGGGCCTATAGACCTTGAGCTCAGTTTGTCTGAACCAAAATTATATAGGATCTTGAGTACTTGATAAAGAGTTTAGCCTTGACATTATAGACCTTGGCTGTGTAACACGGAAGTCATGAAACACCTGCGACCATTTACATTTAAATGAATCAAGACAGGGGAATGGTGGCTCATGCCTGTAATCTCAGCAATTTGGAAGGCTACGGCAGGAGGATTGCCTGAGCCCAGGAATTGTAGATTAGCCTGGGCAACATGGCGAGACCCCATCTCTAAAAAAATACAAAAATTAGCTGGGCATGGGGGTGCAAGCCTATAGTTTCAGCTACTCGGGAGTCTGAAATGGGAGGATAAGACTACAGTGAGTAGTGACTGCACCACTACACTCCAGACTGGGCAACAGAGTGAGACTCTGTCAAAAAAAATTAATAAATTAAGATTAAGCAAAATGAAAAATTCAGTACCAGTTTTATGAGTTATGTTTCAGGTGCTTCTTAGCCACATATACCTAGTGGCTACCCTATTGGACAGTGTAGATTATAAAATATTTCCATCATTGTAGAGAGTTATGTTGGACATCACTACTATAGACAATAGAAAATCACTGGAAACTTGAGCAAGAGGCTAACACTAACTGCTCATGTGTGATAACCACACAGAGTGATATATATGAGAAGGTCTATTCTTTTATTTCTATTTTTTATTTTTTGAGACAGAGTCTCTCTCTCTCGCCCAGGCTGGAGTGCAGTGGCGCCATCTCGGCTCACTGCAAGGTCCGCCTCCCGGGTTCACACCATTCTCCTGCCTCAGCTTCCAGAGTAGCTGGGACTACAGGCACCCGCCACCACGCCCGGCTAATTTTTTGTATTTTTAGTAGAGACGGAGTTTCACCGTGTTAGCCAGGATGGTCTCAATCTCCTGACCTCGTGATCTGCCCACCTTGGCCTCCCAAACTGCTGGGATTAGGGAAGAATGGTCTATTCTTTAGCCAACACCATATTTTTTTGACTACTGTAATTCTAAACTTCATTTTTTTTTTTGGTTTTACATATTATTTTTGTATACATAAATATATATTAATTTGAACATAGAGAAGTTGTGGAAGGCATATACCATCTTGGTACTGATTACATTGGGTTATCTCAGCATATAGAGAGGGTTAGAGTAGATTAATGCTTTATTTTAGACTTCTGTCACTTTTTACTCATTATAACAAAGAAAAATTCATTTGTGTTATTCCTAGAAAATGAAATTAATGATATGCCCACTTCACCACATTTATTTTTTTAAAAAGATCCTAAGGGATGATAATTTAATACTACATAGAATGCAGATACTTTGTAGGAATATATGTTCCTTTTTTGCAATATAGAAAGCCCAGAGTAATATTATTATATCAAAAATACTCCCTTTCCTGGTGGAAAAGGATGTACGATGCCGCTTCTACTCTACTTCCTATCTACCAGATATAGTAGGTGAGAAAAAAAATGTCATACAATTGGGACCACTTCAATAAGAAATTGGATAAAATTAATGATATGTTGATCTCAGTTCTGAAAAGACCGTGCTTTATTTAGCTGTCTCAGACATATAAGAAAAAAAATTACTCTTTTTCAAGGATGTTTAAGAGGATACTTATAAGCCACTCTTATGAAGTCTTTCTAATGGCTAACAACCATAACTAGTAATGGAAGTTCTGTCTTCTAAGATTATTCCCCATTTATATAGTTCAAAAGAACAACTCTATTTTGAGGACAGTGTTTTTTACATAGTAATCTCATTTTATACCCAAATATTATCCACATTTTCCTATTTCATATTTTCACACATATGTGGTTGGGTCTCATCTGATGCCACTTCAATTCACTTATAAAATAGAAGAATTCTACTGCCCTTTCATACATCATGGAGCTTTCTCTTTTCTCCCCTTCCAAGTTATAGAGAAGAAGGCTACAAAAATCTTCCCTAAAAGTAAAGTTAGCAATGTTGAATTGATTGGATGAAGGTAATGAACATTCAAATGTCAGTATATTGGAGTGAGTCAATAATGTGAAGTATTTTTGACAGTGCTGATTCATTTTATAAGGCTACTCAATCAACTATGAAATGCAAATGTTACTCGAGTCATGAAATCTTCCTCTGAAACTATCTGGACAATCTGTTATAGAATAATTCATGCTGCATAGATACTCTTGTGTTTTTAATGTACATAATAGTTTCCTGGAATCCAGTTCCAACCCATAACAAAAATAAACTGATAAATAGATAATAGGTGAAACAGAGAGTAAGGAGACCATAGACTGATGAAGAAATCTGTGAAAACTTCTGGGTAATGTAATGATAAGAGCAGGTTTTTATCTCCCTGCTCCCAAATTCCCATTGAAATGTCCAATATAATATTGTTAAGGGGGAAGGAGGAAAATAATTCTACGGTAGCAACAGAAAGGAAAGATGAATACTGGCCACATGCAGGAAACTTTGGGGGCATTTCTGTTAAAATTAATACAGATAGGATTAAACTGTTGGAAGGCATGGAGTACCCATGTCAAACATCCTCTTCTAGAAAAGCAATGTACCCATAATACAGTAGAGAATATACTAACCAATTAATACCACCACACCTTCAGATTTGGAGGTATTAGGGCTAAAGATAAATCTCAGGCATCATGTCATCAAGAGCACAGCCTCATTTATGTTGAGCAAAACATTTGGACCATATCATATGTCTGCGAGGCCTCATGGGGCAATGACCTGGCACCACTGAAGCTTGTCCCTACACCAAGAGTGAACCACCAAGCATTTAGAATAGTACCTAGTTTACAGATATTCAATAAATATTTTGAAGGAATAAAGTTTTTTTTTTTAAGAGATACACCTAATGTAAATGATGAATTAATGGGTGCAGCACACCAACATGGCACATGTATACATATGTAACAAACCTGTACATTGTGTGCATGTACCCTAGAACTTAAAGTATAATAATAATAATCATAAAAGATTATAATCAAGGAAAAAAAAAGAAAAAAAACCTCTGCAACCTGGTGTCAGCCTTCCTTTAGCACTGCCTTGAGGAATGAAGAACAAAGATGAGAGATGCTCTCATGCTCTAAGACCAAGATAAGTTGACGGAATAGAACAGAGGGTAAGATGGAATGGCCAGAAACAGCAATTCAGATTCATTCACTCACTCATATATTCTTTGAGCTTGACTGAAGAGGGAGAATGTAATAAAAGAAACCATCCTGCCTTCTTAAAACTTAGAGCCTTGTAGAAGGAACAGCTGTTAAATAATCACTGGAAAAAAACTATAGGATTCTATTAGGAGCCATAATAGGAGGAGCTGATTTCAGCAGTCAGGCAGGATCATGGGAGCAACACTTTGAGGGAGTACCACTTGAAATGAGACCTGAAAGATGAGGAATTGGTAGCAGGCAAACTGGGGAAGAAAGAACATTTCATGGAGAAAAGGACATATGCAAAGGTCCTGAGGTGGGAAGAAATTAGGTAAGGCCCCAAAATAACAACTATGAGAGGTGATAGCAGAAAATGATTCTGAAAGGTAGGCAAAGAACTGATCATACTGAAATTTGTGAGTTTAAGTATTTTTGACTTTTTCCTAAGTAAAATAAGCAACCCACTCTTCCTTAAATAAGAAAATAATATGATATTATCTATATTTTAAGACTAGCTACTAAGTAGAGAATGATTCATAGTAAGAGGTGGCAAGTAGTTATTAAAATTTGTAAGCACCTACCTAGGATCCTCAGAAATTATTTGGGAAGCAACTAGGTTATCCGTACTCACATTGCATAGGAGCTTGAGTTATTTTATTTCTATGACAAAGGAAAGAGTTGATCTAGACAAGACATATTCTAGTAGGAAATTATATCAGGTTAACAGAAACCATGTCCATTTCTTTTTGGCCATAAAACAAGACAGGGAAAGCACAGATGGCTCTCTGTGGTTGACCAAACTGGGGAAAATTATCATATTTCAGGAAAGATCCTATAGTTTAGACTACAAACTTCCTTTGAAGAATCAAACCTGCCTTCTTTTAAAAATAAATTTGCTGTGATAAGCAGAAAATCCTTCTAGGAAAATTTGGATTCATATAAATGTAAATAACAAAGAGGATATTTTTACTTATGAAACTAAAGGTAACATATATTGATTTACTATTGTTGATTAAGAAATTACCACAGACTTAGTGACTTATACAATATAAATTAATTCTTTTACAGTCTGGAGGTCAGAAATCCTAAAATCAGGATGTCAGCAGGGCTGTGTTCCTTCTTGAGGCTCTAGCGGAGAATTCATTTATTTGACTTTACAAGCTTCTAGAGGACATCCACATTCCTTGACTTATGTCCCCCTCTTCCCTCTTCAAAGCCAATATTATAGCTTCTTCCAGTTTTTCTGTCTTGGACCCTCCTTCTTCCTTCTTAGAAAGCCCTTCGTGATTACATTGTGCCGTCATAGGTAATCCAGGATAATATTTCCGTCTTAGGATCCTTAATGTACTCATATCTGCAAAGTCCTTTTTGCCATGTAAAACAACATATTTATAGAACTTCAAATATTCTTCTTTATGACACTAAATGGGAGAAAGAAAGGAGTGTCAACCACAGAGTTGTAAACAAAATGATGGTGCTTAAAAATTCAAAACACAGTCAAGTTATCCTTATGCATGAAAGCAAACATAGAGATATTTTCAAATACATAAATGTCAGAACACATATGCTATAGACTGAGTGTCTGTGTCCCCCCAAAATTCATATGTTAAATCCTAACACCCAGTGTGATGATACGTGATGGTATTTGTGAAGCAGGTTCACTGCGCACTGGCTATCAACTTATCTGAGTCTGGTGAGACAGAACACCCACACACAACAAATTACATGAAGCAGATTTGCCACTTACAGATAGGCAGCAAGAGACAGCAGAAGCTAGGATTCATAGTGAGCTAGTTTCCCAAGGCTCAGGAAAGCTGGCTGGGGTACATGGAATCTCAACTATGCATGTCCCACTTGCACATTAGCAGAGGGGTTACAAAAAGCAGCCAGTCCTGTGTTTCATACTGTGATGCCACAGGAGATGCTGAGCTAAAGCACTGAAGGACATCCTATCCTGTCCTAGGGGAGGGGAGACTGGAACAAAGCCTAGGCTGTCCCAGCTAGCTCCCCTTCATCTCAAGAGTTCACACTGCCAGCACATTCTACAGTTATTCTTGAGAAGTGCAATTGAGAAAGGATGGAGAACTGCATCAGTCCAAGGCCACCCAGAGAACTGCAGTATTTGCAGGTGGGACATTTGGAAGATGATCAGCTCATAAGGGTGGAGCTCTCATGAACAGGATTAGTGCCCCTACAAAAGGGAACACAGAGGGCTCCCTTCCCTTTTCTACCATGTAGGGACACATGCTATTTTATGAAACTGACAGTGGGTCCTCACTAAATGAATCTGCCGGTGCCTTGATCTTGGAGTTCTCACCCACCAGAACTGAATACATTTGAGAAATAAATCTCTTGTTTATAAAGCCACCCAGTCTATGCTATTTTGTTATAGCAGCCTGAGCTGACTAAGACAACATACCAGGACACTTAGACCAACTAAAGGCCTAGGAAAAAAAAACATTAAGTATGAGTCAAAGTAAGAACATAGCTGCTTTTCTATCTGTTCATAACCACAACAACTCCTATAGAAGATTTTTGTCTCCTCAACCCCTTGAAAGAAAAATTGCTCTGTAGAAGTAAGAAATAATTTGGATTTGATTGAGTTTTCTAAGAGTGAGTGAAGAGGAAGGAAGACAGAAAGGGAAGACAGATCAACCAGAGAGATGATATGAAGCTGTATAGGGTAAGAGCTCATTGTAAGACAGGGTTGTGAGATGGACAAAGAACCTGTTAAGAATGATTGTGTCTACTGTTCCACTCAAAGTTGTTTGGATTGTTATAATTTCAATTCCTCTTCTACCTTCCTTCCATTTTTTTAGTTTGTATGAGTGAATGTGTAAATTGAAGAGTCCATGTTCCACAGCTGAGCAGATATGATTCAAATCAGAGAGAGCACATGAAAAAGCAGCAATCCAGAGGTAGCTATGAGAACAAAAGCCTCTGAAAGTCCAGAAAATTTTAGGAAGGAGTTTTGAGTCAATTTTACCTAGCTTTTGAGAGAATGGGAAAGATGTAAACTATCATTTGGATTGTAAATGAATTAGGGAAATTATATCTGCTGGACACTGGTGGTGTTAATAATCTGATGTCTACATAATCATTTTAAACATCATTTTAAAATGTACTTGAATGTTTTCTTTATCTTAACTCTCAACTTCAGTGGTTTATTTTTCTCTACCCTTACTAAAGCCTATCTGTGAGGGAAGGGAGATCAACAGTCATACTCTTAGTCTTGTTATCACTAAAAAACGTATCCCTCCCAAGCTCAACTCTCTTCTTCTGATTTTCATAACACCACACTCCCCTGGTGCTCCTTCTGGCCCACTCGCTTTTCCTTCTAAGTCTACTTTGCTTAGCCTGATTTTACTCAGTCTGTACCCAGAGTGCAGACACTGGCCATCTTTCACTGAAATGAAAGATGTGATGAAAGACAGTCACTTACCATTTCTTTGTGACACACCTCTGCAAACTTAGGGGCATAAAGTAACAACTACATTATCATACTCACATATTCTGTGGGTCAGGAGCTTGAAAAGGGCACAGGGAACATGGCTTACCCCTTTGGGAAGGTGTGCATGCTGGGGGTGACTCACAGCGTAGGAGCTGGAATCATCTAAAGGTTTGATCAGTCACATGTTTGGACTGTAAGCCAGACTGATGATCACAGCTTGGCTTCCTCACAGCATGTCAGCCTCAGAGTGCTGGCACTTCTTACATGATATCTCAGAGCATCAAGCATGAGTGTTCCAAAGAACATGACAGAAGTTGCATTGCCTCTTCTTACCCAGCCTCAAAAGTCATATGCCTCACTTTCAACCTCATGCTATTGATTATAAACAAGTAACAAGCCTACCAAGACTTAAGAAGAGAGGTAGACCCACCTCTGTATAGGATATTATGAAGGTCACAATAGAGGAGTGTGCAGGATGGGAGAGAGTTTTGCTGCCATCATTGAAAAGTACAATCGAGGGGGGAGGGGGGAGGGATTGCATTGGGAGTTATACCTGATGTAAATGACGAGTTGATGAGTGCTGACGAGTTGATGGATGCAGCACACCAACATGGCATAAGTATACATATGTAACAAACCTGCACGTTATGTACATGTACCCTAGAACTTAAAGTATAATAATAATAAAAAAAAAGAAAGAAAAATACAATCTGCCACACAAGTTTTGACCAATTCAGTGAGTTTCAAGCTAGTATATTTCCTTTCCTGCTTGATATTTCTACTAGGATCTAACAGACATTTCAAATACAACCTGATCAAACAAGAAAGAAAATATGATATATTTTTGCCCAAGCCAAAGCTTAGGATGATGGCGAGATTGTGAGAGGAAACAAGAGGTAGAGTGCGTTAAAGACATTTTAGATTATTTAAATGAAAGAGTAGGAATTAAAGGCTATACAGCAAAGTATTCGAGACTTAAATGTAAAACCCCAAACATTAAAACCCTAGAAGAAAATCTAGGCAATACCATTCAGGACATTTAAAAATGATATTTAAAACAAAGATGAATAAATGAAACATCTAAAGACATTTAGATTATTTAAAATGATTATTTAGATGTCAAATTGCTAAGTGTTTAAGTTAAAGTTATTAGATCTGAGGAAAAAGCAGTAATATGTATGCATATTCATTGAGCAAAACCTTGATATCAGTATCAAACTGGTGAGAGCTAAAGAAGGCATCAGACAATCCAAAATACAGCAACAGCTTTATAATGGGAGAGGTCTTATTGCAGGATAAGAACAGGCATCATGCCTGAGACCACCTACCAAAAAACTGACTCTAAGGTTAAACTGGGTTGCTAACTTAGATGAAAAGTAAAATATTGCTGGTAGAAATTAATCTAAATAACTTCTGAAGATTCTTTAGACTGGACCAGACAGAAATTCAAACTCCACTGGAATGGCAGTGACTCTAGAGTTCAGTAATATTCAGAAAAGGCAAATGACAATGATAAGTGCTGTGTTAGATGTTTCTTTCAGATGCAAATGTGCCTTCTTCATCTACATACTCAAGGTAATGTAGGATGAGTCACAGATAAATATAGACCAGGAGCTCATTAGGCCCCTGAGCTGGCAAAGATATTTTGATATGAAAACAACAACAACAAAAATCCCCTAAATCCTAAGAACCTCAATATGACAGGGGAGGAAGTCTATGTCTGCCTCAGTGTAGGAGTCAGAATAATTTAATCTGGTCATAAGAAATGATTGTGGCTAAGAAAAGAAAACAGAAAGATCTCGCAAGCTATGCCAGTCATACTATCTTCCAGTCAAGACTTTGGTCAATATGGAAGTACTTTTAACTTTTTCTTTAAATGTTAGCGAAAGTTTCTTTTGTAAAAGTCAAACCTTGTTTCTACCTGAGTTGACACAAAGCAAGATTGTACCATCTAAGCAGTGTTAAGAGGAAAATCAGAGCCCTTTAAGAATTTAAGTCCAGTGGTAGACATGAAGACACTGGTTTAAGACAGAAAAGAATGGTGGAAGTAGGCCAAATAAGAAAAAGATAGTGAAGGTGGAAGAAAATTGGAGATGCAAATTATGTTGATCTCTTCATGCCTGGAGATTTGTCTCTTATTTTTTCCTATTTCATTCATAATAAAAATAGAAAATAGCTAGTCAGTTTTCATAGAACTCTTTAGGCTTTTCAAGGAATTTATCAGATAGACTTCTCACCTGACTTTTTAGGAATTATTGAATAACTGAAATGCAGTTAGACCTCTCTCTCATCTTCCATAATGTTTAAGGGTATTTTTCTAGAGAGATCAAATTGTTAAGTGTTTTAATATAGCTGTCAAAAGTTTTAAGAATCTAGGAATTATTCTATTGGCTTACTCTTCCTAAGAAACTGCTTCTCTTCTTTATATTCCTAACCTTTGATGTAGAGCTGTCGTAAATAGAAACTATGGATAAGACCAGGAAATTATGTTACCTCTTGTCACCGTTAAGTGTCACCTCTTTCTGGGAGCCCTGGAGTACAAAGCACTAAATCAGGATCAATACAAGTCCCAAGATAAAAACACTTTCCCTTGCTCTCTATCCTAAAAATAGCTGGCAAGTCCAGGTGTAGTATTCAGACATTTTCCATCTAGATTAAAGACCTAGATTAAGGGATTGTTTGAGTCTATTTTATAATAGATTGTCACTGTCTTTCTTACTAGGCACTTCTTCACTTGAAAGCCTAGGCTGTGGTCTTTCTCCTTCACCAGACAGATAAATACAGTAGTGTTGGTCACATTTTTCTAAAACTATGTTGTTTAGCCACATTCAATTCCTCTTCTTAAGATCTCTCTTTAAAAATTTTGGCTATATTCATGAAAACTTAAATTTCTGTTTGGGACAGACTTTGTTCCCCCTTTATTACTGTCACCATTCCTATTATTCTTTTTGGTCACCCTCCCATGCTGGATACTTATACTTCTATAAATCTTGTAGATGGAGCTGGTATTATTTTTCTAGTTTGAAACACTTATCATAAAGTTATTTCATTATTTCTATCTTTATAGGGGCCAATAGTTACATACATTGGCTCAGAAGTAGAAGCAAGTAATTTTAATTTATATAGTTGACTACCTTTATAATTGACTTTTTAAACTCTGCAGTCCCCCTTTCCACCAATCCACCAAGCCCTTTCCAACCCTTTTCACCACTACCCTCCATTACTACTGCTAACATGAGAACCAACAAAATCATATATTTGTTAAGGACGGAAAATACCGCTTTCTGCTGTTTAAAATGCTCCTTTAGGTATATATTCATTCAATTTAGAGATTATACTATCAATCAGGGCTGTTTTTCTACTCCATAGAGTAGAAAAATGCCCCTGATCCTTTTCCCTGAATGTAATTTGAATACCTGTGGAAACTTGCATATGACCATAGGGTTGGATGGCAAGGCATTTGGTCTCCGGATTCTCTTTGGACTCCAGTGAGATTTTTCTCATTTTGCTGAGTCACTGGGCAATCTGGATTGATGCCTTTAATTTTGGAGTACTATGGAATGAAGGCACGAGATTAGCAGGAAGGGAGATGGTTAAACAGATAAGGGCACCTTTAGTTTGAACAAAACACTGCTACTACTCAACTTATTATTATTTTATTTAAACGAAAGTTTAAAATTATTCTTTAGTTAGCCATGGCTTGGCTAAAAACTGTTAAAGTTGGCTGGGCATGGTGGCTCAAGCCTACAATCCCAGCACTTTGGAAGGCCAATCACTTGAGCACAAGAGTTTAAGACCAGCCTAGGCAACAAAGTGAGATCCCATCTCTACAAAAAAATAAAAAATAAAAAAAATAAAAAAATAAAAAAATAGCTGGGTGTGGCACATACCTGTGGTCCCAGCTACTTAGTAGGCTGAGGTGAAAGGATCGCTTGAGCCAAGGAGGTTGAGGCTTCAGTGAGCTGTGACCATGTCACTGCACTCTAACTTGGGTGACAGAATGAGACCCTGTCTCAAAAAGACAAAAACAAACAAAGAAACTGCTGAAGTTTATAGATTCATATTCCTTCAGCAGTCCACAAAGAAAGATTTCCCTTTTGACACCAGCCTATAGGAAAATTAGTTTATTAAATGGTATTTTATTCCATTAAGGTCAATACATTCTAAAAATAAAACAGAACTATACTCACTCTTTTAAAATGCTACACATGCCAATACTGACAAGCTTCATCTAAGAATTCCACATTATTTGGGAACCTGCTTATTTTTCATAATTGCATATTCATAGAAAGAGTAATTGTGGATATGTAGTTGTCAGGAGTCACATTAACTTTTCCTAGTTAAACATATAGGATGTTCTCATGCTATAGATATTATTTACATAAACTAGACACTGCATTGTCTCCCTCTCTCATCTCATTCCCTCACTTTCTCTTTCTCACACATGTGCACATGTGTGCATGAGCACACACACACACACACAATTAGTCTCACTGGCAACACTTGTTCTTAGGTAACAGACATTCCAATAAGCTCAGCAATTCAAAGATTTTCTATTATTTTCTTGGAAGGGACAATGTGCTAGGCAATTTTCACTTTGTACATCTCCATTATGCAATGAAACAAGTGAGACAGAGTACATTGAAAGAGGAAAGACTTGCAATAGTAAAAGTATTAAAATCCCCCAGTAGAGTCACATTTCATTTACACATAGTTTTATAGAACATTATTTAATGCATAAGGAGTAGTCATCTATACTGAAATCACAGAGACCATTACATACTGATGAATGCTTTGTACACCTTATAAATTAGATGAAAAGAAATTAGGAGTATGGGAGCAAAAGTTAGATAAAGGAAGCTCTACTGGGAAAGGCTAAATAGGAACTGGTAATCTGCAAACGTCAGGCAAAAGGTTTTGAGTGTCCCTAGCAGAAGCTTACCTTTTCTATAAAGGCCACCTAGCTGGCATCTTTTCTATGGTAAACTGAACCAACCTCGATATACACCAAGATAAAACATTCCAAAACAGAAGGACATCCTTAAGCCATCTTGGAGATTCATTCCATTTCCAAAGAATAAGTTCAGGCCACAGTTCTTGGCTGTCTGTCAGATCTAAGTTAGACAATAAGATAATTTGTGGCTTATGAATGAGCAACATTTATAAAATAATTTTTAGCAACAAACATAAGGTAGATAAAAGACATTTAACTTAAAATGATTAAAATATAGCAGACATTTAAATTAAAATAAAAACTAGCCTATGATTCTGTTCCTTTGTCTGGTTCTTTACTTAGGGATTTCTCCAAAATTGGCCTTTGAATTCTTAAGAAGTCAAACAGAAGAAGGAAACCACTTTCTCAGTCATAGCAATAGTAATGTCTTACCACATAATGAGCTATCAATATGTACCAGGCCCAGTTCTAATTGCTTTATAGGTATTAACTAATTTAATATTTAAAAAAGAAAAAAATATGAGCAGTTCCTTTTTTTGTGCCTATTTTACAGTGAATCAACCTGAGGATTTGAGCAGTTTAGTTATCTGCCTAAGGTCACATGTCTTGGAAGAAGCAGAGACAGGTTTTGAACCTAGGAAGTTTAACTATAGAATCTGTGCTATTAGCCACTCTACTAAACTGCATACGGTGTTTGGTGCAACATGGGATTAAGGACAAGGATGGCTCAACTAAATAATGACCATATGAAGCATACTTTGCCCAGAAGAGAAGGCTTACCACTTAGCCATTCTCCCTTTATTCTACAAATTAACCCCAATGTGGAAAAGCAATGTCTATCATCCACATTTACATTTGGTTTCTGGTAAAGGTTTTTTTCCTTTATATTTGAATTTCTTTTGATAATCTTTAACCCCCAAAATGATGGATTCTTCTCATAAAATTGCTCTCACACTAACCAATTAAATTTAGCATATTCAGCATGCATTATTTCTTAAATACGATGTGACATCTTAAGAGCTTAGTGTTGTAGGAGTCGATTCTTTATGATAGCATCAAAATTTGGAATAAAATGTCTTAAGAGGTTTTGGCCCTTACATGGGAGGTAACAGATTTGCTCTAAATGGATCTGTGGATAGGCTGGCTAGAAATAAAGTTGGATAGGCCCAATTTTAGGACAAACAATTCCAAAATAAAATATCAGGAAGGCCACAATTCTATTTTCCATCAAAAATAAACAATACTGTTAAAACCAGTGGGAATTTCTTCTCAGTGAACTGATGTTGACTATTAAAAATTAGCTGAATTTATGGTTCCATTACTAATTGAGGTTTTACTCACTTAAGTACTTTAATTATTTTAATGTAATAGCAACCGCCCCAAAAAACCTTCTATTAATTCCTCATTTATTTATTTTCTAAGCCTGTCATATCTACCTCTAAATTGGAAATATTTGCCACTGTACCCTCAACCTATTTATAAGTGTAAATAGTGGTTGGGAAACCTGAGACCCATTCACAGGAAGTACAATTTCAGCCTAAATACATGTTTATTTCAGGATTGCTCTCCTCTCTCCCCATCTTTGTACTTTTCCTGAGAGTCAAAAATATTTTTTGTATTTTTAGTAGAGACAGGGTTTGGTGGCCGGTGCCTGTAGTCCCAGCTGCTTGGGAGGGAGGCTGAGACAGGAGAATGACGTGAACCCGGGAGGCGGAGCTGGCAGTGAGTAGTGAGCTAAGATTACGCCACTGCATTCCAGCCTGGGCTACAGATCGAGACTCCATCTCAAAAAAAAAAAAAAAAAAGAAAAAAAATTCTTACCAGCTAGTTATTGTTCATTATTAATGCTCAATTGTGTGATTACAAACTTCTTTCCTTTTTTCAGTAAATCTCCATATTTAGATAGTTTGGTTGTTTCATAGTTGGATAGTATGGTTGTGAGCATGACCACGCCTCTCCAAAGCGTCTATATTGATTCCTTAATGATATTCAGGTGCTGCTGTTCCCACCTGACTCATCTTAGCAGCTCTGACTGTACTAATTTTTTCATACATATCTTAAAGCCCTGGAAACAGAAATCTTTGACTTCTTTGACTTCTTTGACTTCTAATGTGTATCTTTGACTGCTATCTGAAGACGAAGACGGAAACATGAAAGGAAATGTTAAGCTTTGGGGATTTCCTTGATTTCACTTTCAAACTGATGATCATTTTAATTGCAGACATTTTATTTTAATTTGTTAGTAATTTCTAGGCAGAGGGTAGGCTTTCAAAAAGCACATTTACTATTTTTTGCTTCAAAGATAACCTTTCAGATTTGAAGGCAGGGATTCGAACAGATGTATATACACACACACACACACACGCACACACACACATATATATATGGATGTTCATAGCAACATTATTCACAATAGCCAAGAAGCACCCAAAGGGTCCATTGACAATTGAATGGAGAAACAGAATGTGGTGTGTATGTATATGGAAATTTTGTTATATGCACACATACAAACACACACATATACACACAATAGAGTATCACTCAGTCTTGGAAGAAAATTCTGATACTACAACAGAGATGAACGTTGGAGACATTATGCCAAGTGACATAAGCCAATCATAAAAGGACTATTATGGTGTGATTCAACTTATTTTAGGTGCCTAAAGTAGTCAGATTCATACAGACAGAAAAGAGGATGGTAGTAGCCAGAGTATGGGAGGAAGGAATATGTGGAGTTTTTTTTTAATGGCTGCAGAGTTTCAGTCTGGGAAGATGAAAAAGGTCTCAAGATGGTTGGTAGTGATATTGCAGAACAATGTGAATGTGCATAATGCCACAAAACTACATTCTTTTGAAATGGTTAAAATGCTAACTTTTATGTTATGTATATTTTACCACAGTAAAACAACCTTTTTAATTATTAAAAATATCTCTTGATATCTCCCCTACCTTCCAGTATATAAAATTCATCTTTTTTTTTTTCCTTTTTTTTTTTCCTTTTTTTTCTTTTTGAGTCAGGGTCTTGCTCTGTTGCCCAGGCAGAGCTGCAGTGGTGCTATCTTGGCTCGCTGCAACCTCTGCCTCCTGAGTTCAAGCAATCCCTGAGTCTCAGCCTCCTGATTAGCTGGGACTACAGGCAAGGGTCACCATGCCCAGCTAATTTTTGTATTTTTTGTAGAGATGAAGTTTAGCCATGTTGCCCAGGCTGGTCTCTAACTCCTCTGCTCAAGCGATCTGCCCACCTCGGCCTCCCAAAGTGCTGGGGTTGCAGGCGTGAGCCACTGCAGGCAGCACAGTATATTAATTTCTTACCTCTCATATTTGTTTTGTGACACCATCACAGAATTTCTCAATGACAACATACTCTTTTCCTACATTTGCTCTTTTCCTACTCCCCTCGACTTTTAAAAAATCTGCCTTGTTGCTTAAAACACTATGCAAAATTTACGTTAGAAACATAATGTCCACGTAGCATCAGCACTATGGCATTCACGTTTTCCCACTCTAGGCAATGTATCCGTGACTGTCAAGCATTATAACATTCCATGCTTACTCAATTCTCAGACTGTTCCTGGCAGTTTCGCAGAACTTTTCAAGTAATTACTTTTTTAGTATCAAGGGACTTATAACAACCAAAGAGCATGTTGCTCATCTCAGTCATTGTCTGGGTGCAGTGACACCCATTCTAAAGGCACTGACACTATTTTGTGAGCCTGGCCTCATGATTGAGATCACATAATTGCAATAATTAGGAAACTCACCTCAGGATATTATCAAAATGACCCACCCAAACCCAAGTCCATATGGTTTGAAATAGCTAATGAGTCAGTTAATGTGCTATGTCCAGGAGTAATGGGTACTCAATATGGATAGCATGAAGGTATAATTTACCAACGTTCTGACTGATTAAGGGTTTCAAGTGGACATTTTGCAACTTAAAGAGGGTATGAAGTATTAACAGTTTTGATGGTTGAAACAAAAGGAAGAAACAATGTTTAAAAGTCATGGACATTGGAACTTGAACCATTTATTTCAATCATATTTTCCAGGCTTATAAAGTTAATCCTATATAAAATGGAATGAAGATGTAGGTTTCAGTAGCCAACTGTGATAATGTGGAAAGGTATGGGAGATGCTACTGGTTGAGTCCTTTGCATAACAGAAAAATAAAGAAAATGTTAAAAATTCAATCCACTGATTTGGAGGTGGGGTGGGGAAAAGAGAGAAAGTTCTATTACAAAGAAAAGGTAGAATTAATATTAATGGATGCCTATGTGTAAGGAATTCCCTGAGTGACTAGATATATTTTTATTTCATGTTAGTATAAACCCAAACAAATGGTCATAGTATTTTTGGCTAATTTGTTGTCTGCAGTATCTTGTAAATAATAAATAGTCCAAGCATACTTATAAATTGGAATTAAGCAAAATTCTAAAGTAATATTTTACTACTCATTGGAAACCTCTATGATAAAGGTCTGTATTACATTTTTTTTTTATTTTGAATATGAAGGGATGTAAGGCCAGTGCATTCTTATAGAGAAAGAGTCCTTAATTTGGAGTCCATACACACTCAGTGGGGCCCTGGTTAGATGTTAGGAGCAATCTGTGAGCTTGGAAAGGAGGGGAAAATAATCACATCTTTATCTTTCACTCATTTATACAGGAATTTAGCATTTCCTGTAATTATATAGCAAATCATTAGGGTCAGCATTATATGTGTTTTTTTTCCACCAAAAGTAGTTGAAGATGTTTTCATATCACAATAGAACTGTTTAGATCTTCCAGAATATCATTTATATTCAACAGTATTACAAAAATCTGGCTGATATTAGACCTGCTACCAGGTCCAATATTTAAAAAACTAATTTTAACATATTTTGTTTCTTTTATAATTCTGTATTTTTAGTTTTATCCATTTTTAAAACATCAAGAACTTATAGAGAATGGGTCCAAAGACTCTCCTAGACTATCAAAGGGGCCTATGGCACAATAAAGGTTAAGAACATATGCTATACTATACAGTGGATTTATCAAAGTCCAAATGTTTTATACTGGACCAATGGCTTTTAGTTCCAGGTATCAGAATTAACTTGGAGATTTTACTTTATTATTTTAGAAAAAGATAATATATGCACTTTAAAAAATGTTCCAATTGTACAAAAAGTTATACAGTGGAAAGTATCTCATGCCTAACTCTGCTTCCCAGAAGCATCCGCAATTTCTTATGATTGTTTCTGGAGACATTCATATTTAAGCATATAATACACGCAAATGGTTATATATATGCATTTACGTAGAACATGTTTTTTTTGCTTTTTACACAAATAGTAGCATACTTGGCACAATAACTTTGATTTGGCTGCTAACAGTGTATCTTAGCAGACCACGGTGCTTTGCACCTGTAATCCCAGTGACTTGGGAGGCTGAGGCAGGAAGATTACTTGAGGCCAGGAGTTCAAGACCAGTCTTCAAAACATATTGAGACTCTGTCTCTAAAAAATATTAAAAAATTAGCCAGACATGGTGGTACACACCTGTAGTCAGAGCTAGGTGGGAGGCTGAGGTGGGAGGATTGCTTGAGGCCGGGAAGCTGCAGTGAGCTGTTATCACACCACTGCACTCCAGGCCGGGACAACAGAACAAGACTCTGTCTCTAAAAACAAAACAGTATATCTTGGCAATTGTTTTATATCATAGAAATAAACTATCTTTTTGTTTTTAGTGGCTAAGTAGTACTTGATTATATGGAAGCATCATACTTTATTTGATCAGATCTCCGCTAATTGTCACTTAATTAGCATTCTGTGTTTTACTATTTCAAGCAATGTCCCTAAGTAATATTTTAATATTTTCTCCATGTAGATCTTATACATGTTTTAATATGTTTATTTGTAGCTATGTCACCTTGTTTTAGATTTATTTCTATTTTTAATGCTCCTTTTACATCCATTCCTAAAGTGTGTGCTGTTTTTTTATATGTGTATTTGTATTCGTCTTCTAAAAAGTTTGAATTGTTTGAAAAGTTGAAAGTTTATAGTTTTCTAGTTCGTCCAGTTGTTCTACTGTAATTTTTGTGTAATGTAATCAATTCTCCATTTTTTGAAGCAGTATTTATTTACTGTTTACTCAGAGCAATAGGAAACTAGTACTGTCTGATAAGTAGTTAGATGCTCTGGTCATCTACGAAATTCAACTTGATGAATAATATCACACAGGTTATTTTGATGTGCTGCAAAGATTAAAAAGCACTTGTTTAAAGGGAGAGTTTACACTAGAACTAAGAAGCCAGGAAGTCTGAATAATTCTAAAATAACTGGAATGCTAGTTCTTTTTCTGTAGTGTTTGAAAATCAAAGATGGATTAACTTACCTACTTATTATCATTTAGGCCAAAGTTTTCTATTCTCATCATACACTGCAGTTACCTGGACAATTGTCTCACTTGTCTATATCTCATTTGCTATGAAAAGCTAGTATGAATATGAGTCATGGTTAAGTGCTAACTAATGTTAATATTGCATAATGTTTACAGGCATGTGACCACTGCTAAATTTCCTAAAAAATATGCAGATATATTTATTAATTAGTCTTAAAGCAGGCACTACCCTGACACTTGAAGTACTAATAGTTACTTGTATTCTTAGCGTTGCCAACTTTGTGATAGCAACGTAAAAATTTCTACTTATTGTTCTAGTGTTTAACATGGTCACATTATTCAGCAATTAATTCCACAAATGTTTTTTGAGAATTGGATGTTATGCTTGGCATTGTGGTTACAAATTTGAGGAAGACCTAGTCCTTGCTTGCTATGAGTTCAATTTATATATCTAAGAAAAGCATTTAAAAATGCATCTAAAATATGTATGAAAAGTGCTGTAATATTGATAAGCATATGCAGGGAATATAAGCTAAGCTTTGTGGGATAGGGAAATTTATCAGAGAAGGGGACACATAACTAAAGCAGAGGCTATGTGGATGAAGTGAGGGTGTAAACTGGGAAGTGCTAAGGTCCTGGGTCAGGAGAAGCAGTTCAGGCAGATGGAACAAACCTGCAGAATAGAGAGAACTTGTCATTATTCCCTCGTAATTGGAAGTGGTCAGGTGTGCCTAGCTCACAGAGAAGAGAATTAAAAGAAAAAAAAATTAGAGTTTTGTTCTTAGCCATACTGTATTGCTACTATAAAGGTAAATAACACCAAAGTTTAGATGTAATTTCTCCACATTGGTCACTTTTTTTTTTTTTGAGACGGAGTCTCACTCTGTCGCCCAGGCTGGAGTGCAGTGGCCGGATCTCAGCTCACTGCAAGCTCCGCCTCCCGGGTTTACGCCATTCTCCTGCCTCAGCCTCCCGAGTAGCTGGGACTACAGGCGCCCACCACCTCGCCCGGCTAGGTTTTTGTATTTTTAGTAGAGACGGGGTTTCACCATGTTAGCCAGGATGGTCTCGATCTCCTGACCTTGTGATCCGCCTGTCTCGGCCTCCCAAAGTGCTGGGATTACAGGCTTGAGCCACCGCGCCCGGCCTTGGTCACTATTTTTATCCAGAGGAGTTCGAGAAGTCAGATGCATACTTAGGTAGCCTGGAGGGGATATCAGAACTTCTGTAGAAGTATTATAACTTGAAGAAGGTATAATTCAATATTACAACATTACATTTATACATTTTAAAAATACCTTTTGAAATATCAATTTCAGGAACGTAATAATCTAAAATTCTCTGCTGCAAATGGAACTTCAATTTTAAAATATGGGGAAACACTCACATACATGATTCACAAAATGGAGATATTTTAGAATTAACAAAGTACGATGAACCAAATTGAAAAACTGCTCTCATTTCAGAAATGGACTGAATTTGATAGTTCTAAAACTTTTGTTTTTTAAAATATATTTTCAGCTGGGCGTGGTGGCTCACGCCTGTAATCCCAGCATTTTGGGAGGCCGAGGCAGGTGGATCACCTGAGGTCAGAAGTTCGAGATCAGCTTGGCCAACATGGTGAAACCCCGTGTCTACTGAAAATACAAAAATTAGCCAGGCTTGGTGGCGTGCACCTGTAATCCCAGTTACTAGGCGGGGCTGAGGCAGGAGAATTGCTTGTACCTCCGGAGGCGGAGGTTGCAGTAAACTGAGATTGTACCAGTGAAATCCAGCCTGGGTGGCAGAGCAAGACTCTGTATCGAAAAATAAATAAATAAAAGAAAATAAAATGTATTTTCTGATATTCAAGTGAGATTTCTTCCACATATTTGTTGTCTCTATTATGATGCAGTATGTACTATGAATATTTTCACATAACTATCAAGCAGCAGCTTAAAAAAATTCGTGTGATCTGGTTTGTTTGTTTAACAGAGATTTAACAACAAATCTAAGAGACTGGCTTTACTATCATTAATAAGGAATAAGGTAACTGACTTCCCTTTCAAAGAGATTTATTCCATATTTAATCATACACTTCAAATCTGGATTCCTTATATACTAATGTCAGTGCTTTGGGAAAGTAAGGATCTCCCATAAAAAGGAAAAATAGGAGCTTTCCACTTCAGGATAGTAATGTGAGCACATATATTTAACACTCTTTCCCTAAGTCCCAAGGAATTGATCAGAGAAATGCGAATAGTGGGAAAAGTGAAAAAGAAATCATTAGCAGTGTTGGATAACAGGAAAGAAGGCCATTAAGAGGCCCCAACTGAGAAAATTGTCCCTACAAAATCTGCACGGATGGGATCAAATTGGGGACCATAATAACTAGTCTCTGATTAGGCAGTTATGATGAAAGAAGTTCACCTGTGGAATAAGAGAACAGAATTTGAGCCTTCTCTCCAAAATTTAATATCTGAACAGAGTTGGGAATTGAGTTCCCTGGAGTAGTCAGTGGAGAGCAAATAAAATGACTTTTGCTGGTGCAATAGTGTTCACTAATAGGTCAACTGGCTGAGTGGGGGCAACATCACAACAGGTTACCAAGGAGATTAGTCATGTCAGGTGGAAAGGTAGGGACAGGTGCTCAGCTTACTTTGAGCTATTCAACAACTGTGTCGAAAGACACCTCTTACCAAAGTGGAGAATTTTCTATCCTGTGACTGGTCCCCAGAAATTCTTGTGGTGCTCACTGCAGCCACTTGGGACTCCCAGATTTAACAGAATAAAGGTACAAAAAAGTAAACTTTTTTTTTCCCCTTTTTACAAGAGTTAAAAGTTAGAAAGGAAAACCCTTATAATTTCTGGTTGTTCCCATGTCAACTCCCCTAAACAAAATGTCTGAATCTGTAAAGTTGAACAAACAGAAAATTCACCAGTCAAATGAAAGTATTTGGTAGTTCTAGGTATGAAAACTATTGTGAGGCGGTAAAGCAAATGTCTTTTGAGGAGAAATAAAAACATATTTATTCTAAGAAACAGTAGCAAATTTTCAGAAATCTGTACTTCATATTCTCCATGACAGTCTAGAAAGCATGTTGTCTATAAAAATGCAACAATTTAGAAAATTTTGAAATATTGCATTTAGATGCAAAACACTATTCTAAAATTGAAACATGGCCAGGTGGTGGCTCATAGCTGTAATCCCAGCACTTTTGAAGGTTGAGGTGGGCAGATCACTTGAGGTCAAGAGTTTGAGACCATCCTGGCCAACATGGTGAAACCCCATCTCCACTAATTAAAAAAATAGAAAACTTAGCTGGCTATGGTGGTGTGCACCTGTAATCCCAGCTACTCGGGAGGCTGAGGCAGGAGAATCACTTGAAACTGAGACCTGGGAGGCGGAGGTTGTAGTGAGCCAAGATTGCCAATGCCACTGCACTCCTGCCTGGGAGACAGAGCAAGACTCTGTTTCAAAAAAATAAATTAATTAATTAAATTAAAACATACAATGGAGAATCTGCAAATTAGACATTCTACAAGAGGGTATAATTAAAATACTATCAGTAATAATAGTTTCTGAACACTTATGTGCTAGGCAAGTTTTACTCTTTTACATACAATAAAAAATTGTATCCTTATAACAAAACTGTAAGATGAATATTATTATGCTCTCTATTTTATAGATTAGAAAACTGAGGCACAGAAAATTTAAGCAATTTGCCCAAGATAAAAGATTTGTAAGTGGTAGATCCAGGCAGTGTAACTCAAGAGCCCACAGAATTAATTCTAGAACAAGAAAAAGGAGGAGACAGAGAACCAATCATCAACTAAAACATTTGAGGAAATTTACCTGAGTGAATAAATGTCTTCACTTGATTACAAAAAAAAAAAAAAAAAAAAAAGCTAGCTATAAGGAAAAAACAAAATCAAATTTGCCTCAGAATTGATCTGTACAAAAATCAAATGTCTGAAGACAGAGATCGAGAGCTTCATATGTAACAATTTCCAATATTCTATACCTAGCTAAGCTAACATTTACATTTGAGGACACCATGTTTTCCCATGCTATGCAACGGCTCGCAAAACATACCACCCTCATATTTTTTCCCAAAATTTTAGCCTAAAAAATTTATGGTCAAATGAAAGTAGATTTTAATAAAATAACTGAAACATTGAAGTAAGCAATAAAAACTACTTAAATAAATTTTATTTTTTACACACATAAATATGTATGATAACAATTTAAATACTTAGTGCAAAGGTCAAAAAGAGTTCTTGAAAGGGAAGATTATGACATTTCACGCTTATTGAGTGATTGCCTAAGTGCCAGATGCTTTTCATGCGTCATTTAATTTAATATAAAATAATAATGAGATAGGTATTGAATTCTCAACCAATTTTCCATGTAAGGTCAATAGAATCAGAAAGTCTGCATAATTTGTCCGTGGTCCCACAGCCAGGCAATAGTAAGGCCAGGATTCATAGCCAAGCATGTTTGACTCCAGAACAAACATTATACTGCCTCGTATTAAAAATTTTAATTGATAATTAGTCAAATTTAAAAAGCCAAATAGTTTAACAAACACAAAAACAAGTAAAGAAGGAAATGAACAAATCTAAGATGAAAAATGATGGCAAAAGCTAAATGCTTGTTAAATCTCTGATGTAACCACCCAAGAGGACTTAATAGGTTCCTTTTTGTTCTTGATTTAGCAGAGAAATATAAGCTAAATATTCCTAAAATTTGAATATAGCCACTACCAGGATAAAAAAAATGGTTGTATAACTTCTGTATTAGTGTTCTATTGTGACTGCAACAAATTACCAGTTGTAGCTTAAAACTGCACAAATATATTATCTTAAAAGTCTCAGGGTCAGAAATCTGAAGTGGATTTTACTGAGTGAAAGTCAGGGTGTCAGCAAAACCTTAAAAAATGCAGCAGAGTTTCCACTTGGGTTCTATTCCTTCTTGATATCTTTCTGGTGCTGGGTCTTTAGGTGTCTACTGCAGATCTACACCTATACAGTAATACTCTTTTACCTCAATTACCTTTAATGGGTCTCTTTTTTATAAAACTAACAAAAGTTCTAAAATGTGGTATCATTCAATTTAATGTCAGTTTCCCATGGCAGGCTATAAATTTTTCAAAGGCAAGAATCATACCGTATTCATCTTTGAATTCCCAGGACCAAACATAGTGTCTTGCATATCGTTAAGTACCCAAAGCATGTTTGTGAACTGAAATGCAATGCTGCATAGAGTGCAAGCAGAATAGGAGTGAAATGGGTCTTTTGGATTACTTAACACGAGTGGTAACCTGAGTTGTTGAAGCAGAATGCAAGGGTAAAGGCTATACCTGGTTTTAACTGGTAAGAATTGTGAAAATTTCCCTCACACTGTAGCTAGTTGATCACTGGTTTCATGAAACTGTTTTATTTAATATCTTTTCCCCATATCTTGAAAGATTGTAATCAGTGAATCTGCTCTTATAATAAGAAATTAGCTAGGTATTTAAATGTAGCAGAAAGGACATTGTATTAATTGGAGTTATCTTTGACCATACAGTATTGATAATTTACGTTACTGTTGACCAAGGCACAATATACAGATTTGGTAATTTATCTCCTTAGGAATATAGCACAACAAATTACTTAGAGCAAATTTTAATATAGTATGTTCCTGAGTTGGTGTGCCAATTTTTAATACATGTATCCATTTTAAAACTGATAAAAATGAACCAATTAGCAAAGAATTATCTCTGCTAAAAATAGCTGTCATTAAATCCCTGCTATGAGAAAGTGGAAACATTGTGATATCATTATTATTTAGGTGATATTTCTATTATCTCCTGAAAGTATCATGAAAGTATCACCCTAGAGCATAAGCAAATTTGAGTAAATTAACAACATTTTTCAGTCCAATATGAAATTAATATGAATATTTTAATCAGTTTGTACTGAGCAAGGTACTGTATCTGTTTTTTAAGGCAAGAATCATATCTGTTTTTTAAAAACTTTTTAGCAATTTTTTATTACTTGTTTATAAAAACATAGAAAAGGAATTACAGATTCAAACATTCTGGGTAACCAAAAAATTAAGTTCTTTAGAAAGTTACCACTGATAGAACATTTTGACTTATTTCTAGCATATTAGCAATCAGAATGTGTAAACATATTATATAAAGCTGGGTATTCTGCATTGCTGCCTCATTATGCATTTTGATGGCATTAGTAGGTGTGTAAATGACAGACACAAATAAATGTAAATGGAAGTTACATAAATGCCTTCTGCAAATGCATATAAATTATGTACCGGTAATAATCAAATTTTGGTTATGATATTTAAAGATCTTTTTATGCTATACCTATTGTCATATTTCATCATGAAAATATATTGGCATTTAAAGAAAAATCTTCATTAGATTTTTTTTGCTGCTTGATATTTTTATTCATCTAAAACTGGAATTAAAATTTTGTAAAAACATAGAAAGTAGAATATATCTAAAATTTAAATGTTGCTCTTTTTTGAAAGGTAATTCTTCTTTACAGGCCTCCTTCTTCCAAGTTTCAATTTATAAAACTTTGCATACTTTGAATTTCAGATATTGACATGTCAAACTTTCAACACTCTAAAATACACTGAAAGTTTTAAGTTTTATATTTTTCATTTAAAAACCTAGCTGCATAATGGTAACTAAAATATTTAGTATTATTAAGACATAATATGTAAAATGTCTTTGGCCAGTAAATATGATTTTTCCACTGTGGTATAATAATAAATAGATTTGGTCTTTGTCCTTTTTATACCTAGCACAGAGTGCCTAAATTCTTTGGAATTTCTTAAGTATCTGATGTGTATTTGTTATTTATAATGAACTCCTTTAACATCCTGAGTTTATGCTAATGAGTGTACCCCAGGTAGGCCCTTAGATGGTTTCAAGGAAAGAACTGGCCACAAATGTAATTTGAGGGCTTGAACTTTTAGCCCTATTCCCCCAAACTCTGGAGAGGGGAAGAGGGCTGAAGATTGAGTTCAATTGCCAATGACAATGATTTAATTAAGCCTGATGAATAAAACCTTAAAAAAAAACTCCTTAACAATAACATTAGAGGAGCTTCTGGTTGCTCCAAACATTGAAATGCTGAAAGGGTGGTGCTCATGTTACAGGCAAGGGGTCCCCATCCAGACCCTAAGAGAGGGTTCTTGGATCTCGTGCAAGAAAGAATTCAGGGCATCCATAGAATAAAGTGAAAGCAAGTTTATTAGGAAATAATAAACTTAATAAAATAAAATAAAATAGTAAAGGAATAAAAGAATGGCTACTCCATAGACAGAGCAGCCCTCAGGGCTGCTGGTTGCCCATTTTTGTGGTTATTTCTTGATGATATGCTAAACAACGGTGAATTATTCATGCCTCCCCTTTTTAGACCATATAGGGTGACTTCCTGATTACTGTAAATTTTGTTCCTGAAAAGCTGTAAATTTCAGAGCTACTCTTTTGTTTGCCTTTTCTCAGAATAACCAGCTGAAAATGTGCCAAAGAAATATATTTTGGAGTAACAGAGTCTAGTGTCCTACAGACATGTTTGGGGTGGTGTGTCTTGAGCCCTAACGTGAGATTTAGCCCTTATATCTGTGGAATCTGACACTAACCTAGAGTTACTGTCATAACAGGATTGAATTATAAGCCACCCAGTTGATATCAGAAAATCAGAAAATTGTTGAAAAATGGCAGACCCAGATACTGTTTTTCACACAGTAAGTGATATTTAGTTCCGATAATAGCATAATCTGTGGCATAACAATGAGAATCTCTAGATTTCAACCGTTATAATTTCATTTTATGGAACTGTTTTTGATTTTCCCTGTGTATTAACCTTGGTGTTTGCAAAATAAAATGTCAAAATAAAATTTGCAAGATGAAATATAACAAAATAAAATGTAAATACCATGAATATATCTCTTACCATCTTAAAATGTTAAGTGCTACGATTAGGAAGGAAAAAAATTCATAAAGAGGAAAAGCACACCAGACAAAACTTGTGTATTTCTTCCCTGATTTAATATGATTCATTAGAGAGATGATACCAAATAATTATTTACAATACTTAATTGAAAGTCCAGTTCCAGTGTCTTCTGCGGAGAGCCTTGGATAGAAGCTTTCTGACTGGCAGTTGAAGTAACCATAAATGGAGATAGAACTTTAGAACTGAAAAGAAGTGGTGAAAACCCCAGAAAGGAATGCCATTAATATTTCTAACTAAAACCAATTTCATTGGATGATATATGTAGAGCAGGGCCTGTGACCAATCAAGTTTTTCATCTCTGTCTAACCAATATTGCTGAAGTTTTGCCCTTGCCCTAGGGCAGTTATCATTTGAAGGAAAGTTGCTGCTCTTAATGCAAATTCAGTGACTTCTCCAACATTACCAAAATAAGATGCCATGGGCTGTTAAATATATATATATATATTTATTATTATTTTTAAAATTATACTTTAAGTTCTATGGTACATGTGCACAACATGCAGGTTTGTTACATATGTATACTTGTGCCATGTTGGAGTGCTGCACTCATCAACTCATCAGCACCCATCAACTCGTCATTTACATCAGGTATAACTCCCAGTGCCATCCCTCCCACCTCCCCCCTCCCCATAATAGGCCCCGGTATGTGATGTTCCCCTTCCAGAGTCCAAGTGATCTCACTGTTCAATTCCCACCTGTGAGTGAGAACATGCAGTGTTTGGTTTTCTATTCTTGCGATAGTTTGCTGAGAATGATGGTTTCCAGCTGCATCCATGTCCCTACAAAGGACACAAACTCATCCTTTTTTATGGCTGCATAGTATTCCATGGTGTATATGTGCCACATTTTCTTAATCTAGTCTGTCACTGATGGACACTTGGGTTGATTCCAAGTCTTTGCTATTGTGAATAGTGCCGCAATAAACATACGTGTGCATGTGTCTTTATAGCAGCATGATTTATAATCCTTTGGGTATATACCCAGTAATGGGATCACTGGGTCATATGGTATTTCTAGTTTTAGATCCTTGAGGAATCGCCATACTGTTTTCCACAATGGTTGAACCAGTTTAAAATCCCACCAACAGTGTAAAAGTGTTCCTATTTCTCCACATCCTCTCCAGCACCTGTTGTTTCCTGACTTTTTAATGATTGCCATTCTAACTGGTATGAGGTGGTATCTCATTGTGGTTTTGATTTGCATTTCTCTGATGGCCAGTGATGACAAGCATGTTTTCATGTGCCTGTTGGCTGTATGCATGTCTTCTTTTGAGAAATGTCTATTCATATCCTTTGCCCACTTTTTGATGGGGTTGTTTTTTTCTCGTAAATTTGTTTGAGTTCTTTGTAGGTTCTGGATATTAGCCCTTTGTCAGATGAGTAGATTGCAAAAATTTTCTCCCATTCTGTAAGTTGCCTGTTCACTCTGATGGTAGTTTCTTTTGCTGTGCAGAAGCTCTTTAGTTTAATTAGATCCCATTTGTCAATTTTGGCTTTTGTTGCCGTTGCTTTTGGTGTTTTAGACATGAAGTCCTTGCCCATGCCTATGTCCTGAATGGTACTCTCTAGGTTTTCTTCTAGGGTTTTTACGGTTTTAGATCTAACATTTAAGTCTTTAATCCATCTTGAATTAATTTTCATATAAGGAGTAAGGAAAGGATCCAGTTTCAGCTTTCTACTTATGGCTAGCCAATTTTCCCAGCACCATTTATTAAAGAGGGAATCTTTTCCCCATTCCTTGTTTTTGTCAGGTTTGTCAAAGATCAGATGGCTGTAGATGTGTGGTATTATTTCTGAGGGCTCTGTTCTGTTCCATTGGTTATATATTTTTAAATTGACGTACATTGGGGAAAGTTCAAATGATTGGTTCTAAAAACAATGCACCTGACCTCCAACGTATGGAGGCCAACTAGTTTCACCTGATGGAGTTCCCCATTGAAATTCCTTTGAAAACAGAGAACACGGCCGGGCGCGGTGGCTCAAGCCTGTAATCCCAGCACTTTGGGAGGCCGAGATGGGCGGATCACAAGGTCAGCAGATCAAGACCATCCTGGCTAACCCGTTGAAACCCCGTCTCTACTAAAAAATACAAAAAACTAGCCAGGCAAGGTGGCTGGCGCCTGTAATCCCAGCTACTGGGGAGGCTGAGGCAGGAGAATGGCGTAAACCCGGGAGGCGGAGCTTGCAGTGAGCTGAGATCCGGCCACTGCACTCCAGCCTGGGCGACAGAGTGAGACTCCGTCTCAAAAAAAAAAAAAAAAAAAAGAGAAAACAGAGAACACTTGTAGAGTCACAGTTGTACTAAAAAGTAAGGATGCTAAAATATTAAGAAGTATTTATTAGCAATCTTACGCTAGGCCAGGCCTTGTTTTATGTAAACATATAGAGAAAATTCCCTGTCCTTGTGGAGATATTATTCTAGCTGCCATAGAGTTGGGAACAGACAATAAATAATTAGTCCAGTTTTTTAGAAGATAAGAAGTGCTATAGAGTGGGAGGGATACAAAGAGTTGTCAAACTCTGAAAGGAAGTGCAGAAAGATCAGAAGAAGAAACAATCACAAACATGCCTGGGCCTTTGACAGGTAGGAGATAGGAAATACTCCCTGCATACACCGATTTTCCAATCCTATTTCAGAAATGGAGACCTATATTCCAACCAAAAGAGTCACAGTTTTTCCCTGATGGGGTGAGCAAAATTAACCAAGACTAAGTTGCCCTTATCCATTGAGTGGTTGAAATTCACAGTATGTAAACTAGCCAAGGGTGAGTGGGAGACAGTAACCCTTGATATTAAATTGACAGTAAATAAGAACAGAATTAGAAAAAAAAAATAGGGAGTTGGTACTCTATAGAAAATTTTTTTCATCCAGCATTTTTAGTAAAAAGTATATCTAAACATAAATTAATAAGGCTCGTGCTTGTTTGTCATGAAATTATAATACCCCTATGAGGTAGAGATGATCATCATCTCTATTTTAGAAATGTACTAAGGCAGTGACAAACTAAGTGATATGCCCAAGGTCACACCTTTAATAGGTTGTGAAGATGGGATTTGAACCCAGATAATCTGATTTGAGTTTCTAAGCTTTCCAATTTAATATACCAAGTTGCTTTCTCATTGAAAAGGAGCCAGGTAATGGAGATAAGTAAAAATAAATCCTGCCCTAGGCTTACCAAGTAAGTGTCTTTAGACACCATAAATTTGGGGATGTTCTGTACATATCTATTGTGCTTCAGCTTAAGGTATGAGAGGAGAATTTTGGTACCATCCTAGTGGACATTAAGTATTGGACACTGGAATACACACTCACCCTGTTAATTTACAACCTATGGGCCTGGATATATTTCTTCTCATTAAAGGATGGGTAATTAGGAGAAAAGAAAATATGGGGAATAAATGAAAATATGCTCTCATATAAATAAAACATAGGCTTAAAGACAATAGAAGAATCATATCCAAATGGGAAGCAAAATTTTTGTTAAGCATCTGTATTGTACTCTTCACAATTTTAATAAAATATGAGCTGTATGAATAAAGTGAAAATGAACAGGTCTGATATGTTGAATGACAGAAAGAGCATTAGCAATTAGCACTGACCCTGTAGAAAATCAAGTTATTGGAATTAACTAAAATGTGCATACAACGCAAGGTGTGAACATCACGGGTGAAAACAAAATGATCGATCGAGTGGTTAGAAGACATACTAGATCTATTAATTGTATTATTTTAAAATTTAAAATAAAGGCATCAACTTTTATTGATATTTACAGATTGCACTGGTGGCTTCTCTTTGTTTGTGTATCACATGATCATGGCTGATATTTGGTACAAGTGGTTCACAGACAAGAAAGAAGAGGCTCCATGGTACACCTTGAGAGATTGGCAGTTGTTTTCTCAGACACTAGTTAATTTTTTTTACTCTACATATCGAAATGTATGTATATACCTGCAAAATATATCATACTTCCAGTTAAATACATTCACAGATCATATTTTCCTAATCATGGAATTTGTTTTTTCAGTACAAGAAATGAGAAGTGACTGTAAAAATAGTGTACACTTCCCTAATGATATCCCCTGATACGGTTTTAATGTGTCCCCTACAAAATTCAGGAGTTGCCAATGGGCTCCTATTAGAAGGTGGGGCCTTTAAGAGGTGATTAGGCCATGAGAGCTCCTTCCTTGTGAATGGAATTAGTTGCCCTTATTAAAGGGGTTGGCAGAGGGAATCACCCTTCTACCTTCTCCCTGTGAGTGTACAACATTCCTCCTTCTCGGTGGGATGCAGCAATAAGGTGCCATCTGGAAAGCAGAGGGCAGCATTCACCAGACAACTAAACTTTCCAGTGCCTTGATCTTGGAATTCCCAGCCTCCAGAACAGTGAGAAAATAAATTTGCGTTCTTCGTAAATTACCCAGTCTCTGGTGTTTTGTTATAGCACAAATCGACTAAGGCATCCTCTTTCCTTCTTTATCAGGTATAACCAATCTATTGAATTATGTATTAACCATTTCCTCACTTTCTGTATAATATCCTTGTTTTATATTTTATTATATGCTTTTATATTTATTATTTTATTCCTTCTACTTTTTGGGGAGAGACGTAATTCCTGTTTCTTTTTCTTTACTAACTACATAAATTGATTGCTTAGATTGTTAGTTTCCTTCCTCCCTACCTTCCTTCTCCCTTCCTTCTTTTCTTCCTTCCTTCACAGTTTGTTAACCATAGGAAAAAAAAAACCGTTAAATAAACATTAGGCATTATTGTTAAATAAACAGTAGCTATTATTGTGGATTTGTCTGTTTTCCTTTGTAATTTTCTTCCTCTCCTGCTTCCTTTCTTTGTTCCTTCCTTCCTTTTCATCTTCCTGCTTTTTCTATAATATGACCTTAAATTTGATATTATATATTTTCATCAGTTGACAATATTTCCTAATTTTTTATTATAAGTTCATCTTTGCCTCATGTACTATATAGATCTTATTTGATGCTAGTGTAATTGACTTTTTTTTTTGACAGAATACCAAACTATATTTACTGTTTACAGTAGTAAAGGACAACAAATAATGTACAAATTGGTGAATAAACACAACAGAGCCAACAAACATCCCACCCGAGCCCATACAGCAAACAGGAAATGAGAACATTTCAGCAAGATTTCAAGCAAGCAAGAGATGATGGGTGGTGGTTCAGGTGACTATAAAAAGGCAGAGAATGGCCACCAAGCAACAATGGAGCCTCAGGGAACGACAGTAGGCAGAACTATGAAAATGTTTAATTGGTATAGATCCCAAAATATTTCACAGAACTGAAATCACCAGACTAATGCATAAATTCAATACATATTTGGAAAGCAGCATGGCACAAACCCACGAGAAGAACATGAAGTCATCATTCCATGGGTTCATTTGTAACCACACTTGGAGGTAGCTCTTTTACATGACAACGTAACTGCAAATTCAGCAATACTTAATCTTACTTTTTTAAGTATAGACCATAATTATTCATCAGAAGCAAATACTGGAAGAAATCTGAGGCCACAACACCATTACCAAATGAGAAATGTGGGAATTTCTTCAATATTAAGAGGAAGAGAAAAGCCAATTTTGGTTGTGCCAGTCCTTGCCTGTGTACCAACGCCAGGTACTGAGCAGAGAGTGGGGTGGGAGGGATGGCAGGGGGGTGGGTCCTGGGCCTCAGACCCCGAGATTACATGCTTGAGGGCCAGAGAGCACGTGGGGTCAAATTACCAAAGGACCCAGTTATTTTTTAACCTTTGAAGAAGCATTCCAGTATTTTCCCTTCAACTTTTCCATATACTGACAAAGCATACATTTGCAATATTTAGCATTTTAATCACCTGTGCCTGTAACAGCAAGTGACAGTCTATCCTCCCTACCCACCTTGCCCCCATTACCTGTCCAAGAGCCGCACCCCCACTGCGGGAAACACCAATTCTCTGTGTGACTGGAGTGAGCGGGGGAGAGGCAGCAACTCAGGAGTCAGGTCCCTGACCAGACTAAAAGCGAATATTCAGGCTATAATTCTGGGGTTAAAAAATGTTTTAGGTGGGGGGAAAAACACAAATGAATACACAAAAAAACCCAAAATACCTTGCAACTCATTTTACCTGAACAAAGATAACAATTCTGATTGGCCCAAGTTAAGTTACAGATTAATCCCTGCAGATATAGTTTCGAGTTGCACTTGAAGTACGTCAGAGAGAGGAAAATCATTGTGGTGAATATCCTCGAGTTTCCGCAGAAGCCTTTGTGGTCGGCATGGTCACGTGCTCACCATTCAACAGCAATGCAAGGACCGACGGCCCGGGCTGGGGACGGGCCCTCTCGAAACCATGCCCTGCCAGGCTGCTCTGCGGCGCACCTCCTGTCTGCTGCTGGAACACGTCAATGGTGTCCTCGTCCTCCATCTCCAGCTGTGCTGGAGTGTCGGTTTCATTAATTGGCTGCCCGTCAAACCTGAATCTAATCTGTCTCATTGACAAACCCTGCCTCTCGCAGTAGGCCTTCATCAGCTTGCTCAGTGGCGTGTGCCTCGTGATCTTGAACTGCACCACGGAGCCGTCCTGCTCGGCCACCTTCAGGTTGATGTGGTCATTCTCTGTCTTCACGCCCTCCTTGGGCTTCTGCTCGGACATGGCTGCGCGGGCGGCGCCGGCAGGCGGCGCGGGGGAAGCAGCACGGAGCAGGCAAGTCACGCTCTCGGCCCCGCCACTCTCCCTGTAATTGACTTTTTAAGAAATATTCGAAGGGAGTTTTTAGTTATTCTTCTGTAATTGATTTCTAGTTTAGTTTCTCTGTGATTAGAAAACATACTCTGTATGATTTCAGTTCATTGAAATTTGTTACAACTTATAGTCATTTAAAAAATGTTCAATGTTTATTTAAAGGTTTTTTCTTGTGGTTTTTACGTTCAAAACACACTACATTCTTATTTTTTCTTCTTGTTGTGTTATTTTCAAAGACAAGTTTGTTAAAGTAGTCACCATTATTGTGGAGTTTCTATTTCCCTTTGTAATTTTAGCATATTGCTTTATGAGTTATGAGGTTATGTTCTTGGAGGCACATACATTTAGAAATGTTATATTTACTAAAACTTTTATTATCAGTAGCTATCTTTATCTCTAGTGATTTTTTAAAATTTTATTTTAAAGTTTACTTTTAATACAGGCATACAGCTGACCATTGAACAATATGGGGGTTAGGGACAGTGATTCCCTGTACAGTAGACAATCTGTGTATAACTTTTGACTTCCCCAGAACTTAACTACTAATAGCCTTATGTTGACCAGAAGCCTTGCCAATAACATAAACAGATTTTGTATGTTATATGTAATATGTATTGTATTCTTACTTAAAGTAAGCAGAGAAAAGGCTCTTAAGAAAATTATAAGAGGAAAATATATTTACTACTTATTATGTGGAAGTAGATTGTCATAATGCCTTTATCCTTGTCTTCTTTATGTTATGTAGGGTGGGGAGAAGGAGGAAAAGGAGAGGTTGTTCTTGCTGTCTCAGGGGTGGAAGAGGTGGAAGAAAATCCACACATTAAGTGAACCTTTGCAGCTTGAATCTGAGTTGTTCAAGGGCTAACTGTATTCGTTCTGTTAGTCATGATTTTCCAGAGAAAAAATCAATTACATATCTATACAAAAGCACACAATGTATGTGTGTATATATACATATATACATACATACACACACACATACACACACATATATATATAGAGAGAGAGAGAGAGAGAGTGAGAGAGAGAGAGAGATTGAGAGAGATTTATCATGAGAAATTGGTTCATTTAATTACGGAGGCTGAGAAGTCCCAAGATCTCTATTTAGCAAACTGAAGATGCAGGAGAACTGATGGTATAGTTTCAGTCTTAGTCTAAAGAACTGAGAAGGAAGAATATTGATGGTGCCAGTTCCAGTCCAAGTCCAAAGGTCTTTGGGGAAGGCTGAGAGAAAGATTACTATTATTCATTTTTGACAATTTACTGGGGTCCTTCCTCGATGGGACCAAGCCTTGCCCTCATTAGAAGGATTCTGGATCTGTAAACTGGCTTGTCTGGGAATTGATTGGGAGGTCATGACTCTTCATTTTTATGACTCAAATTAGACTTCTGTTCACTTGACCTAGAACTTTTCTGTTCATAAAGGTCAAGTAAGAATTTAGTAGGCCTCCTTTCTATTTCACTTTTAGGAACACCAATAATTAAATAGCCAATGCCATAGGTCAGTTCAAGGCCAAGTATTCTGACTGTTGCTTTGACTCTGCTGTCCATCACAGTAACCATACCCATCTTGCCTTGGAGATTGAATCCTGCCTTTTGACTCTTGCCATCCAGGATCCAACTACTCCCATTACATTTAGGTTTTCTAATGTAGTGACTTCAGCTCCCACTGTGAGGTCTG